>NW_027212446.1:0-300000 GCF_947461875.1 Haliaeetus albicilla | reverse complement strand
TTTAAAGGATTGTCTGCCAGCTCAGATGGAGGGAGACAAGCGGTTACACTAACATTCTGGATTTGCCCAAAGGACTGGATAAGCTGTAAAACCAAATTCTCTTGACCTACTGCTAGTACCAAATGGGATATTATAATATTCAGGTTCTTCATTCTCTCAGAGTTCAATGGTCTCAGATATTAGCTGAAATTTGAGTTTCCCAGTCTGTGGCTGTCCACTTTCCCTGATCTGGTTCTGGTGCTCTTTTCACTCGCGTGTAATGAATCCAGGAGTCCATTCCTTCTACTCTGGCTGCAGTACAGGTTTTCAATAACATGGTGTGAGGTCCTTTCCACCTTTATCCAACAGGAGAGAGGCCTTCTGATTTAGATACCTGTGTAGTGAAGATAAAGTATGCGAAAGAGAAATCAAATACTCTTTAACATCAGCCTGCCCTTTTATATGCATTTGGTCTCCTGTGATGTTAGAAAGACTCATGGGATATGCTTTCCCATAAACAACCTTAAAAGGACTTACTTTCCCTTTGACCCTAGGAGTTACTCGAATTCGTAAAAGAGCTATAGGTAAAGTTTCTACCCATTTAAGGTGTGTTTTCTTGACACAGTTTAGCAAGTTGCCTTTTAAGAGTTTGATTCATTCTTTCTAGCTTCCCACTTGATTGTGGCCTCCGAGGGGTGTGTAATTCCCACTTAATCTGTAAAAATTTAGAAATCTCTTGCATGACTTCTGCAAGAAAATGAGGCCCATTATTAGAGGAGATTCCTTCTGGAATACCAAATCGGGGTATTATTTCCTTCAATAAGATTCTAATTACCTCTCTAGCTCTTTGTTGGCATGGCAAGGGAAAGCCTCTGGCCAGCCAGAAAAGGTATCTACCAATGTCAATAAATATTTATATTCGTTATACCTAGGTAGCTCTGAAAAATCTATTTGCCAGTATTCCCCAGGAATTATTCCTTGTTTCACAATTCCTCCTATAACTTTTTTCCCAATTTTTGGATTATTAGCACAGCAGATGGTACACTGTTTTTACTACCATGTCTGCTACCCTTTGTATCTTTGGTCCAAAAAAAATTTCTTTTTGCAGTTATTGTCAATGCATCTTCTCCTGGATGCATCTCCTGATGTAATCTCTTGAGCGAAGTTTCCATCATTCTTTCAGGAATCAATAATGGCGTTAGCGGTGTTATCCACCAACCTTGTCCATTTTTGGAGCAGTCTATCTGTTCTGCTAATTCATCTTCCTTCTCAGTATATTTTGGTGGTGGTAATTCTAAACGAGGCCCTGGAATTAAAGCTTCTTCAAATTTCAGCTCCTTTAGAACTGCCTTTTTAGCAAGACAATCAGCCTTCCAATTTCCTTTTATAATTTCACTATTTCCTTTTTGGTGGGCTTTGCAATGCATTATTGCAACCTTTGGTAAGAGAACCGCTTGCAGCAGTCTCGTAACTTCAGTCCCATATTTTACTGGAGTTCCCTGTGAGTTTAACAGTCCTCTTTCCTTCCAAATTGCCCCCAAATTGCATGCACCACCCCAAATGCATATTCAGAATCTGTGTGTGTATATATATTTACTCTTTTTCCATGACTTAGTTCTAGAGCTCGCATCAATGCTATTAATTCAGCCCTTTGAGCGGATGTGTTGCTAGGCAGTGCCTTAGTCTCTAGCGGTTGGGCATTTGTTACCACTGCATATCCAGCTCTTCGTTTTCCTTCCAGCATAGAGCTGCTGCCATCAGTGAAGAGCTCTACTTCTGCATCAGGCAGGGGTTCATCCTGTAGGTGTGGTCTGCTGGAATACACTTGTTCAGTCCATCTGTGAGCATGGTCGGCACGTGACTGCTGGATTATGACAATATGCCACGTGTACAAAGCCCATGAACCAATAGACAAGGTGGCTACGGCTCGCGCAGCGCGCCTGGCCAGCGAGCGCATGCGTCATAGGCTCCCTATGTTGCAACTGAGGCGTGTTTTGGCACCCACTGGCCATGTGTGCCGAAACCCATTCCTCTGCAAATGTGTAAATACCGGGATTTTTCTGGAGAGCATGGGGCTGGTGTACGGCGAGGCCACCATTGCCTCCGTGGGGACGCCCACGTAAAGCCGGCACCTACCGATTGCTGGGCTGAGCTCGTGGTGCAAGACAGCACAAGAATGTACGGATGGTCCATCTTCCTCACAGTCCTCGGGTCGGTACGTTAATTTGCTTTACAAGATACCCTTAGCATAATGCATGTCTGTAGTTAATAAATGCTTGCTTTTCCCCTTCTAGTCAGTGTGTGTGTTCACCTTCTCGGGAATCTGCGAAATCACCCTAAAACAGCAACCCTGTTTTATGGAATGAAATTTTTTTAATGAAAACTATCAGGAAATTTGTAACTTTGTTCCCCAGCTTTATGGGAACCAGGGGATCGGCTGGGGAAATCTCAATATTCTCCCCAGTCCCCTTTACTCAGTATCAGATGTCCCTAGCATAATTAGGTTAGTATTTGATTCTGGCCCCCTTTTCCTTGAGGATTCAGCAAATAATTTTTCTTTCTGTGGGCATTGTGTCCGCATTTTCTCGATAGGACCCCACTGATTGCTTCCCGTTGAATAGATCTGAGGTCGTGAACGGGACATGTACAAATACTGGCTGTCCCTCCAGCCCTATTGCCCGTCTCAAGGGAGCTTGTATAATGGGATGCTGTCCCCTCGTTCTCCCTGAGATTGGGCTAAAATTCTCACTCCCTGCTCTTGACCTGGAAGTGGGCTGGTCTTCCTTACAACAAATTTAATTTTCCGAGCAGTTTTCTATTCTTCTCCCTTTCAGAATTTAATTAATCTTTCAAAAATGTCTTTTCAACCTCCAATTGTCCATTATGAACACTGAAGGCCGCACTTATTTTCCATCCTGCCTCTAAAGCAGTTTTGGTCACTTCAGTTTCTAGTGCACTGAATTTTGTAGCTTCAATGAGATCAGCTGCACCCATTATCTTTGCCGTATCAGATTTCAGTGCCTCCTCCTGTGCACAAGTTAGACATGCTCCAAAAATAGTGCACAGGATACCTTTCCCTTTCCCTTTTGGGTTTTTGTTGTTGTTGTTGGGTTTTGTTCCTTCGGGCAACTGAATAGTGGCTGGATAGAGACTCAGGGCATACTATTTGTTAAGGGATTTCAAGGCTCAGTTCAGGTTTTGGTTCTTTGAATGGTGCAGCCACCGCCCTGTTTAGTTTAGGGCTTATCAGACAACCCAGGGCTAAGCTGTCTACACAGCTCCCCGTGAGTGAGTCATCTCTGCAGAGAGACAGGGCCTCAAGGCAACCCAAGGCTGGGTCGCTTTTGTAACCCCCCATGAGTCGCCTGTGTGCACTAGACATGGTGAAACTTGTTTGGGAGCTATGAGCCGGACAATCCATACAATCCACCCCGTGACCTGCGTCACAATTCAACCACATGTATGTCCTCCTTGACCGATGTATTGGTATAAGTTGTGTCTGTCTGCTTTGGTAGAGTTATGTATTCTTCAGTTTCTGGGTGAACCCTTACCTGAGAGATAGATCTTACAATCATTCTTTTAACACAACTAATGGCAATGCATACTACAATAATAGAAAGGATAATCACTACTATCCTGCGATTTCCTTTTCTCATCCCTTCCTTCTACATTTACCAGATTCCCCTCTGGGACCAACATCTGCACATCTTCAGCCTCCCCACCGTCCTTAACACACTGCCTTTTACATTCTTTTCCAGTACAACAATTCTTTTTCTTTCCCTTTCCGTTAATACTTTCTGCTAATACGTTCCATAAGCATCATCCACCAACAATCTACGTTTTTACAGTTTTCATGATCACATCTTAAAAAACAAATCAACATACGCAACTTCACCCCATTTATCATCTTTCTACAAAACAACGTCAATTGTAAAACAGTGTTATAATTCAGCAATCCATTCTCTGGCCATTTTCTCCATCCTCCAATTCATACATCAGCCACCATTGTGCACAATAAGCTTTTAATTTATCTTTCTTTAGGGGATCCTCTCCAAACTTGTTCCAATTTTTCAGGATGCATCCTAAGGGAGAACAAAGGGGAGTCTCCTGGGAAGTCGCATTGCCCATATTGGTACCAATTCTAAACCAGCGTTCTGTACAGCAAATGAGGGATGTCTCCCTTCATTACAGAAACAATGTGTAGAATCGAACCCAGTGTTTCATACACCAAAACGAGGGACGTCTCCCTTTGTTACAAATCAATGTGTAGGAAGGAAATTATGCTCCTGCTGCATAACTTTCCTGATGCATCTTACACAGAGCCCAAAGAGGACAAAATGTCCCCAAATGCTTGCTACTCCCCCTGAGACTTTTCCTTCTTCCCTTATTTATCTATCAGAAAATATCTCTTTTCCAATAGCGTTGCACCATTGTGCGCTTACCGCCTGACTGCAGGAGAGGAGCCGATGGAGTCCCCGATCAACGGGTCGGTGCGCGCTGGAGTCCACTCAGTTCTCCTCTCCCCATCGGGTGCGGCAAGACTGTTAGCGAAAAAGCCGGCCAAAGAAACTCTCTAAGACTCAATTTTGGAGTTTTAGAAAGCAGGCATTCTTTATTGCAGTGCTGGGTGCATGGGGGATCGCTCCACCTAGCTTGCACACCATTACCTACAGCAAGCAAAATTTATATTGTTCCAGTCATATACAAATTCCTATTATCATTTACATAGTGCCCGCCCTTTGGTCATGCGCGGGGCAGGTCATCTCTTCTTCCTAGTTAGCTGGCCTTGGCAAGTTTTAATTACAAAAATTCAGCAGAACTCAAAGCTTATCATCAAGGCCCAAGACTTCTTCTCTGTTGACGCGTATCAGGCCCGAGGCCTCCTGTCTGTTGGTGACTTTAGCACATACCATTGACAAAGCTCAAGGTTTTCTTATCTAATTAGTACATACCAAAATTTCAAAGTTATTCAAGCAAGCAAATGTCCGTCACTGCAGCAATACAGTGAAGTTTTCCAGCGATACAGTGTTTTCCTTCTCATGCCTTTATTCAAGGCATCAACTCCCCCCCCTTTTATTGAGACTTTGGACCTACAAATCCAAAGCCTCAATACCCAATCTTAATTTTCATGTACACTTGATTATAACAGCTACAGCACTGAATCATTATGCAGGCTAAGATGCACACACAGATTACAATTATTGCAATAATGAATAGATTTTTCAACCAAATCCAATTAGGTAGCCATGAGGTAAGTTTGTGCCATAAGTCCTCAAATCCCCAGGATGTATTGTCCTTCGTAACCTGATGTAAGATCTTTGTTTGTTTCCAAATCTCTGCTAGATGAGTAGAAGTTCTGCCACTTTGATCTATGTATGTACAGCAGCTCGTATTAACAATTGTACAAACACCTCCCTGTGAAGCCAGTAGTTAAGTCAAGAGCCATTCGATTCTGCATTACTACATGAGACAAACTAGATATTTCGATTTGCAATGCCTGTATGGCACCGGCGGTTCTGTTTTCAATGTCCTCTATAACAGGTGATGTATTTACTATTGCCTTTTCCAATTCACTAACTCCAATTCAAGGGATAAACCATCTGGCAAAACTATGGAATCCTGAGGAATGATCTATAATGGGATTATGAACCCTCCTGGTTTGTTTGAGAAACCCATCCGCTCTGTTCATACAATCTGTCAATTATTGTTACATTGGGGACTACGGCTCCTAGTGGGCATGCTCCTTGCCAATTGGGAGGCAGTACTTTTCGAGCACATGTTCCGCATAACCAATACCAACCGCTTCCTTCTGGGACTTGGAGGCCAAAGTGATTTGATGTGTCCGTATGACTTAGTGCGGGCCTCCAACATGATCTGGTCCTGTTACATCCTGGGAAACATCCTACAAAAGTTTTGTCATTTCGTCTAGCAGTGTAATCATCACACCCATCTTCTCCAGACTTAAGGGTGTAGGAGCTTAGAGAGTCATTATCTGGCCCATATAAGCATACAGTGGAATTTAGGTTATCTTTTGTGATGGTAACTTGTAACCTTCCTTCTTGTCTTTTTCCGGAGAGGCTTGGCCACCATGCATTGTCTGATGTCCTTTACCATATTGTGGATTGTTAAATAATGATACATTTATTGGCAGTGGCACTCCTATCAAGGGTAGGACTTAGCTTTGTCCAGAGCCTGGCATTTGGGTAGAAATCCAACAATCACTTTTGTGGAGTATTTGAGCTATATTCTGTGTTAAAATTAAATGGAGGTTCTGATCCCAAGATGGTATCTGGCACAATTGCTACCGTAATTGTTACAAACAAATCATAAAAATCAGTCATAACTTTTTCAATTTCCATTTAAGGGGAGACTCTTGTTCAACTGTCCATGAGGTTGGAGCCCTTTTCATCTTGGAATAATGAATCCACGGGCCTTTCCCTTGGACCTTGACAGCTGTATAAGTAGTCAGGAGCCCCTGGAATGGCCCCTTCCACTTCTCAGTTAGCGGCTCCAAATTCCACGACTTGATGTAGACCAAGTTTCCAGGTTGAAATGGATGGGCTGGTGTATCCAGTTCCAAGGGCCTGCTTGTCGTCACGTACTCGTGCAATTCCTGTACAGTCTTTCCCAAGGACATTAAGTAATTATTCAAGTCCATTTCCCCTTTAATGTGAATTGTTCCTGGTCTATGTGGGGCCTGGTAAGGCCTTCCATAAAGTAAGTTGCAAGGGCTCAAGCTGTTTCTACCACGAGGTTGTATTCTAATTCTTAACAGCGCTCAAGGTAGCGCTTGTATCCGTCATTGATGCTTCCTGACATATTTTCCTGATCTGCAATGTAAGTGTATAGTCCATTCTTTCTACTTTTCCACTTCATTGTGGCCTATAAGGGGTATGGAGACCTCATGTTATGGCTAAGTTTTTACTCAACTGTTTTATAACTTCAGCAACAAAATGTGGTCCTCTGCCTGAGGACATTCCTAAAGGGATACTGAACCTCGGGATAATTTCTTTCAACAAGATTTTAGTTACTTCTCTAGCTTAATTGGTGTGACAGGGAAAAGCTTCTGGCCATCCAGTAAAAGTATCAACTAGAAGAAGAATGTATCTATATCCCCCTTTTCTAGGCAGTTCTGTAAAATCAATTTGCCAGTAGTCTCCTGGGGAATTTCCTCCTTTTGTAACCCCCAATATTAATTTATTACTGGTATTTGGGTTATTTTTACAACAAATTTCACATTTTTCCATGATAAATCGGATAATTTCTGTCATTGCTCGGCTTATAACTATCTTTTGAAGATGTTTTACTAAATTTTCAGTTCCCCGCTGTTCTTTATTTAGCAATGTTCTCATTTAGCAATTTCTCTCACTAATGAGGGTGGGATTATTATTTGCCCTGTGGGTGTGACAGCCCACCCATCTGTTTGTTCTTGTGCCAGTAAGGCCTTTATTGTTAGCATCTTTACTATCATATTTAGGTGGTGTTTCCGGTAAAGTTATTTCTTTTTCTGGTAATAATGCCATGATGCCTGTTTCTGCAGCCTCTTTGGCAGCTTCATGTGCCAATTGATTACCTATTTCTGGTGGGTTTTTTCCTGTTCGGTGGGCTTTGCAATGCATTATTGCTACCGCCATTGGCTTTTGAATGCTCTGTAATAGTTCTTGTATTTGTGCAGCACGCTTGATTTCAGTTCCTTGTGCTGATAGTAGTCCTCTCTCTTTCCGGATGGCTCCATGGGCATGTACAACTCCAAAAGCATACTTAGACTCTGTCCAGATATTAACCTTTCTCCCTTCACTCAGTTCCAATGCTTGAGTTAAGGCTATTAGTTCTGCCTTTCGGGCTGATGTTTTGGGAGATAAGGCTCGTGCCTCTACTATGCCATCTAAGGTCGTCACGGCGTATCCTGACAGTCTCTTCCCATCGCGAACAAAACCACCGCCGTCAGTATATAACTCCCAGACTGGATTTTCTAACAGAACGTCTTTAAGATCCGGATGGCTAGCATATATTTCCTCTACAGTTTGTAAGCAATCGTGTTCTGGTGAACTCTCCGCTCAATCAGTGGAGAGGAACACTGCAGGATTTGTAACTGAAGTGGTCTTGAGATCGATGTCATCTTGTTCTAGTAGTACCACTTGGTATTTCAGCATACGGCTGAGGGACAACCAATGCCCCCCTTTTTGTTCCGAAACTGTGACTACCGTATGTGGTACATACACAGCAATTTCCCGAGATTCCGCTGCAGTTAAGATGTCATCTACATATTGTAATACAGTTCCCTGTCCATTTTCTTTTCTCCAAATCTCTAATTCATTCACCAGCTGATTTCCAAAAATAGTTGGGCTATTCTTGAAGCCTTGTGGTAGAACCGTCCAAGTATATTGTGTCTTTTGCCCTGGTTCAGGATTTTCCCACTCAAAAGCAAAAAGCTTTGGTCACTGGTGAAGGTAGTTAGTAACGTACACAGGTTTGCAACAACTGGATGTATATCTTGTACTCTCTGATTTATTGCTCTAAGATCCTGGACTAAACGGTAATCTTTTCCGTTAGCTTTCTTTACTGGTGAGATAGGTGTATTATATTTTGGCTCACATTCTGTTAGCAAGTTATATTTTCAGAATTTTTGAACTATTGGTACCAAGCCAGTTCTCGCTTCTGATTTTAAAGGGTATTGTTTAATTCTTACCGGTGATGATCCTAGATTTAGATCAATTCTTACTGGTTCCGCTCTCTTAGACCTTCTTGGAACTTCTCCTGCCCAAACGATGGGGATCACTGCATCTTCTGTTTCTCAAGGTATCTTGTCCCTTTTGGGATTTGTATCCTGTAACAACAAGGCTATGGCTTCGACATATTTAGATTCTGGGATTAAAATTTCAACTTCCCCATCTTTGAATCTGATTTCAGCTTCTACCTTTTCAAGTAAATCTCTACCCAGAAAAGTTTTCAGAGAAGTTGGAAAATATAAAAACTGGCGAGTAACCCATTGTTTTCCAAGTTTAAATTTCAGGGATTTGAAAAATGGCCAGGTCTCACGAGTCCCTGTCGCACCAATGACATTTATGCTTTTGTTACTTAAATTTCCTTCTAGTGTATTTAAGACCGAATACATAGCCCCGGTGTTGACTAAAAATTCTGTTTCCTCATCTCCCAGCTTTGCTTTAACCAGAGGTTCTGCTGGGAGAGGTTGCTCTGGTCCCCATCAGTCCTCTCCCCCTGCTTACTTCAAAGGCTTCTCTCAGCACAGCCACAAATACACTTGATTCCTCTTTCCTTTAACATCCCTCTTCCTTAACCCTTTCCTCTTCTTGACCACTGTAGCCAAACACACTACCTCATCCATTAACTTCCCTGGTCATTCAGGGAGATGTTTAGAAAAATATGTTTATTGGTGCACATATCCCAGGTTTCCACAATAGTAACATTTTCTTCTAGTGTTCCTTCACATTCTCCTTCTCTTTTTCTAGGTCTTAGTTCAGACCCTGTACCTGATCATCTTTCTTCCTAATCCTTATCTCACTTGTAAACTCCTTGCAAAAGCAACTGCCAATAAATCAGCCTCTTGTTGCTTTGCTCCTCTTCTTTTTTTCTCTTTCTTTTTCTTTTTCTTTTTCTTTTTTTTTTTTTTTGTTTCTGCTATCAGGGGCCATTTGACCCACAAGGACACTAATTGCAAGTGCATCATTAAAATTTTGTTAGCAGAGCTTGTCTGAGTCCCCCAGAATCACTGGGATGCTCATCAGGTCTCTGCCTGCATTCTTGCACTTTTAGTCCAGTTTACCAATTTACCCCTAGTTCTCCACATGCCCTAATAGCTTCTATTAAATTTCAGAGCCCTGTCTGAGAAACGGCTCAGTCTCCTACACCGTTATAGTCCCAGTGTCAATTTTTTTTTTTTTTTCCCCCCTAGACTGTTGTGCTAGTTCTGCTCAGGGAAATTTAACATTCACCCTTCTCCTTTTCTTACAGGGACATCAGATCCCAGGTAGCAGCCGCAGCCTCCTCCAAGGAAGCTATCCTTGAGATTTTTTTTTCTTTTTTGGAGGAAGCTCTCTCCTCCAGGATCCACCTGTGACTCCTCCCAGCAACCACGAGAGGCTTTTAACCTCCCTTTTAGGCACCTGAGATCCCGGGTAGCAGCCCCAGACTTCCCTAAGGCACCCACCCAAGATGATTTTTCTCCTTTGGAGGAAGCTCTTTCCTCCAGGGTCCACCTGAGGCTCCCCGGAGGCATCTCCCAGAGTCTTTTGGCCTTTTCTTATAGGGACCTCAGATCCCAGGTAGCAGCCCTGGATTCTCCAAGGCAGGTACACAAGATGATTTTTCTCTTTTGCAGGAAACTCTCTCCTCCGGGATCAACCCAAGACTCCTCCCAGTTATCTCTCAGAGTCTTCCGACCTCTGCTTTCGGTACCGGAGATTGCAGCTACCTGCCTCAGACTCCTCCAAGTAAGTTACTCAAAATATTTTTTCTCCTTTAGATAAATCTCTCAACTCTGCCAGCCACCTGAGACTCCTCACAGGCATCTCCCAGAGTCTTTTGACCTCTGCTTTCAGGACCAGAGATCCCAGGTAGCAGCCCCAGACTCCTCCAAGTAAGTTACTCCAGGTATTTTTTTTCTCCTTTAGATACAGCTCAACTCCGGCAGCTGCCTGAGCCTCCTCCCAGTCATCTCCCAGAGGCTTTTGTCCTCTGCTTTACCTACATAAGATCTCAGGTATCAGCCCCAGACTCCTCCAAGGAAGCTACCCTTGAGGTTTTTTTCTTTTTTGGAGGAAGCTCTCCCCTCCGGGATCCACCTGTGACTCCCAGGCATCTCCCAGTCTTTTGACCTCTGCTTTCAGTATCAAAGATCACAGATCAGATTCAACAAGGGTGTAAAGAGGGTCCCGCCGGAGGACATTTTGGAATCAGTCCTCCCAAGAGCAGCGGATCTGCAGTCAGGGACTCCCCCTTGGGTCGGGACGCCACCCGAGGTAACTCCTCAAGGTAGAGAGCCCTCAACTTTTAGGTGAGTGATACGCGCATTTTGAGTCATCATTTTAAATCTTAAGAGTTCTTAAGTCGGCTGTGTAGTATTAATTCCCCTTACATCACTGAGCCTGTGGTTTACAAAATGTTACTGGAGTTCTAACTAACTTTTTACGAAAGAATAAAGCTGAGCTTTAACACCTGTTGGATTTGACTGTGTGTGCCTCCATAACATCCCTTCGAGTGTAGGTTAAAGCTCTGCCAATGAGCCCCGCTAGCTCGTGAGCCAAGACCCCCTTCCCCCTTTGAGAAAGGCGAATCCCATCTGACACCAGCAGGCCTGGGGCCGTGCCGGCCACCCCACTATCGAAAAACCCAAAACTCTGGTGGGGACACCAGCCACGACCCACGTATTAACAGACCGGGTGCGTCTCTTTCTTCCAGTGTCGCTGCCCGCAGCTGGAAGGAGAGAGGGAAAAATAAGCCGTGTTCCAGATTCCCCTCCCAACCATCCCAAGGCCCCCAAGTCTCTTTCAATCGCCCTTGGACCACGCGTTGCAGCTTCGTCGCCACCCAGGCGGAAGAGCAGTAGTGGGCAATAGCCCGTGGGCCGTCCCAGGCTGGGAAGTTTCCCAGTGCTGCCGTGAACCCGGGCCCCAGGGAGGCAGCAGGCTTCCCTAAGAGGAGGCTCTGTCCGGCATCTCGGCCCCTCTGTTCCCCTCAGAAGGGAGTCACCCACACCCCTAAGCCGTCTTGGCTTCCTCGGGGAGGTGGTCGTGATACGGGGGTAGGCCTTTCTGACCGTGGCAACACCTCTGGCGCAGCTGGCCCGAGCTCCACATCCTCCCTGGACTGGCCTTCTGCCTCCGGAGCCTCACGCCTCTTGTTGAGAGGCACCTGGGAAGGCGAGGAGGGGGTTCGCCTGCCGCCCCCAGCCTGGCCTCCTTTTTCTTTTTTCCTTTTTCCTTTTTCCTTTTCCCTTTCCTTTCCCTTTCCTTTTCCCTTTTTTCCCTTTCCTTTTCCCTTTTTTCCCTTTTCTTTTTCCCTTTCCTTTCCCTTTCCCTTTCCCTTTCCTTTTTCCTTTTCCCTTTCCTTTTTTCTTTCCTTTGCCTTTCCCTTTCCTTTTCCCTTTCCTTTCCCCTTCCTTTTCCCTTTTTTCCCTTTCCTTTTCCCCTTTCCTTTTCCCTTTCCCCTTCCCCTTCCTTTTCCCTTTTTTCCGTTTCCTTTTCCCCTTTCCTTTTCCCTTTCCCTTTCCTTTCCTTTTCCCTTTTCCCTTTCCTTTTTCCTTTCCCTTTTCCTTTTTTCTTTCCTTTTCCCTTTTTCCCTTTCCCTTTCCCTTTTTTCCTTTTCCCTCTTTTCCTTTCCCTTTTTTCCTTTTCCCTTTTTTCCTTTCCCTTTCCCTTTCCCTTTTTTCCTTTCCCTTTTTTCCTTTTCCCTCTTTCCCTTTTCCCTTTTTTCCTTTCCCTTTTTTCCTTTTCCCTCTTTTCCTTTCCCTTTTTTCCTTTTCCCTTTTTTCCCTTTTTCCTTTCCCCCGGCGGCGGGAGGATCCAGGGCCCCCCGGCTCGCGGGTGCTTTCTGGCGCCCGTTGCCGCCTCGGGGAGGGCAGAGCACGGGTCCAGCAGCCAGAGGCTCTCAGAGTCCCTGATGCGCCTTCCCCTTCCTGCTGCCTCCCGCAGCGCTGCCGGCGGGCTGAGCTGAGCTGAGCTGAGCTGAGCTGAGCAGGTCGTCCCCTCGGTCCCACCTCACAGGGCTGGTCCCGCTCCTGCCAGCCCTTCCCAGGGCCAGGCTCTCGCACGCCCTGAGGCTGCGTGGGAGCTCTCTCCGGGTCGCCACGTCCCTGCTGGCGAGCGCAGAGGACGTGGCTTTCTGCTACCGTCGCCCGGCTCCTTCCCCCGGCCGAACTCCCCTCTGGAGCGGGCAGGGGCACGCCGCCCTTCCCCGCCAACTGCCGCCCCCGGCTCTCTTTGCCCGCTCTGGCCGCGGCGCTCCCCAGGCCGCTTCGGAAAGGGCTGGGGGTGGCGCGGCCCCTGGGCCGAGACCTGCCGCTCCGCTCCGCTCCGCTCCGCTCCGCTGCGGGCCGGGCCGGCTCCGGGCAGCTCGCCTCGGCGACCGACTGCCAGTCGCAGTGACAGCCGGGCAGCGGCCCCAGGCTGCTCCAGGGAAGCTCCCGGAGACGAGGGCTCTCCTCTGGAGGAAGCTCTCTCCGCCGGGAGCCACCCGCCGCTCCGTCCGTCCGTCCGTCCGTCCTCGGGTCCCCCTTGTCCCGGCAGGCTGCGCTGGTGCCCGGGAAGGGCAGCGGGAGAGCCCCAGGGCTGGGCCGGGGCCGGGGCCGGGGCCGGGGCCGGCTCTGTCCTGGCGGCGACCCCCCTGTGGCGGGGGCACGGGAGGACCCCCTTTGGTCCGCCCCGGGACTGACTGACAGCGCTGCCCTCACAGCGGGGGGGGGACTGACTGACAGCGGCGTCACGCACAAAGCCCTGGGGAGCTGCCCCGGCGGGGGGGGGCGAGGCGGCAGACAAAAGGGGGTCCCTCGCCTCCCCTGCGACACACGGCCATGGGGGCTTCCTCCCCTGAACCGCTCCGCTCTGCCACAGATTGCCTCGGGGTGTGGGGGTGTGTGTGCAGTGGGGGGGACCAGGGGGGACACGGACACTGTGCATCTAGCGAGGTAGCTCTCTCTCTAGTGCAACTGTAATTGCCAACAAGCCGTAACAGCAACCATCGATCGGAGGAGCACCCGGTGTCTATACAGTATTTTCATACAAACTTATCCTCCCCAAGAAAGTCAATCGCTAATAAAGCAAAGCCAGCAGCAGGACAAGCAACACCGGGGCAGAGGAGATCCCCCCTTTTGGGGAGGGAGCGGGTAAGTAGCACAAAAACGTCCTGCGGGAGGAGGAAAAACGGAGAAGCCTTTCCCAGTTCCGACTTCCCTCACCCACGAGCTCTCCGGCCTGATCACGCTGACTTCAGCAGCTAGGAGCATCAAGGTCCACAGTCACCAGTGCCAGCAATACGGCACCGGTGCCGCTGGAAGTGATGTCAGATACAGAAAACCCTGTGGTAGGTTAGAGAGTCCTGGTTTAAATTTAGTCACTTAGCCAAGATCAGTCTGATCTGTTCTAGTCTTCCTGTTTAACGGTGCCTCACCTGGAGCACCACTGCTGATCCCTTCTGCTCTTCCTCATGGATGGTGCGTCCCTCTTGGCAGGAAAACGGACCGCTGACCCGATACAGAGCGACTGAGCGGTCAAAGCGAGGAGGGGATACCTCCTCAAAAGACCACCGAAGGCCAGCCGAGACCCCCACGCGTGCAGAGAAGGCATCTGATGTGTCAGGGTTACGCAATGCTATGCACACGCATCAGATATAGTTTGAATATGTATTAGGTAGGAGTAGTTTAATAAATTAGATGCAATTGTTACTGTATAAAAGGGACACAACTGACGAATCCGGCCTGCTTGATTTGTGCAAAGTCCACGGAGCACCCTGCGCAGAATAAAACAGTTATCTCTCCCACCTGTGTGAGATTGGTCTCTTGCACACCGTGTACCGAATCCGCTTTTAGGACAACAGAAGCAAGCGTGTGGCTTTTTCCAGGGTTTATGGGATGCCAAGGGGAAGAGAGGGAAGAGCTTGCTTGTTTCTGCTTGTTCTTCTTTAAGTACTTTTCCCTTTCCTTTTAGCAGGCGGGCACTGCTTTAAAGAACAAGATGCTTTCTCAAAGTTAAAAGAATGCCTATCATCTCAGTTAAAATAAAAACCATTTTTGTTTAGATTTCATTAACCCATGTTCTTTATGATTTTCTAAAATCATGTTCTAAAATGATTTTCCAAAATGGATGCGCATCTTGCCCGTAATTCCGTAATGGCATTTTCCGGACTGAGACATCAAAATGTCTTTGTGTGTAGGTTGTAGCCTCAGCCAGCCCAGCTCTTGCAGGGTAAAGGCCCTTTCTTATGCAGCTGCATCTAAGATCAGGGAAGTGGGACATCCTCCTCCTCCTGACAGAACCAGTGCTAAAGAAGATCAGCTCATGGATATCTTCCCTGATTTATGGCTTGTTCTCCATCTGGTCAACTCGCTAGCCATTCCCTGGTCCTCACCGCTGTCCATCTCATTGTACAGCCCCCCAGCAGAAGGGACCGAACCCTGGTGCACTCAGCCTGTACCACGGTTTGTGGGACAGGACTGAGGAGAACGCCGTCAATGGAACCAGTTTCTCAACCCCATTTCTTCTTGGAGGGAAAGCATTCTTTCACTGCTGATGGGAGTCCGGGAATGAATACAGAGGCAGATAGGGTGGATAATCCATGCACCATGGTGGGAACAAGCCAAACAGACCCCGTGTTGCATTATCATCTGACTCTTTTAGAACATTGCCTCATTCTGCCAGACACATTACCCCGTCAGACAGCCGCACGTCGCTACTGCTAAAGTAACAACCAGTAACACAGTGTTATGTGTTAGACCAGCATTGTGCGTGTAGGTGCTGACGGTGCCTCAGCTCAGGAGAGGGCTGAAGAATGATGGTTTATTGCAAATGCGCTAGCGTGATGGCAAAAAGCTGCCTGAGCATGCCCTAGGCACATCTGAAATCTTAACTCCCAGCCTCATCCCACTACCTATCAAAGGCATAAATAATTACACAACTTGTAGCAGAGTGGTAAAATCTAATCCAAAACATTTTCACCAATTTTGACCTTTTTAATGCTCTGAAGCATAGGGCAGCAGTCCATCCAAGACTAGAAACCTCTACTTCTTCTTCTTCTTGGAGGAAAGGAGTGTTTTCTGCCAGGGTAAGACTGATTAAAATAACACACAGTGCCAAGCTGATGCTTGCTTTATTAGAGTCTCATACAATGATTTTCAAATGTAAAATTCCCACTTTATGACACTCAAGGATCAACATCGTAAAGCTTGTCGCTCTTTTTTCCAAAACCTCTAGGTTGTGAAGAAAAAGACATTCTAACCCAACATCTTCAGTATGTTAATTTGAAAACGTAAAGAAAGTAGAATTTCATTTTAAAGCATTTAATAGCAGAGACAAGCAATGTGTAAAGCTGAATTACAAAAGAAACAATACAACCCGACACTCATGCTACAAGTTTACCTTTCCACAACCATTAGTACTTCCAGGTCAGTTCTTTCCAACAAAGAGATGCTGTAGTGGCGAGAAGATTATGCTGGGGAAACAACAACAACAAAAATCCCCCACATTGTACCTAAAGTACTTCTCTGAGAATTGTAACAACAAGGTAATTTCTGTCCACCAGAAAGACACAACCCCAGCACAAAATAATACAGAGGAAGACCGAAAAAGCAGAGGAAACATAAAGAACAACCTGTGCCGTAACGGTCTAGTCTCAATACTTAAGGGGACTGGCATACATTATGATTAACAAGGAGTTTTATTCCTTCCAAAACTAACCCACCTATCAAACAAACAGTTACTGCCGACATTCAGCACCTGCTGTGCAGTGAACAGACCACTCTTGTTTCGACAGCTTTAGAGCACTCTTTTAGTCAGCAATGCCCAGCAACTGTTGGCGGGGCTACTTTCCTTTTGGTTTAAAATGGTGTCTTTGGGAGTCAAAGTTACAAAGGCCACAGTTGCTAAGCGGGCAAATAAAGGCCATACTCGCCTTAAGGGGACTGAAGTCCCTCCCAGGAAGGCCCCTCGAGAAGGGGGAGTGTGTAAAAGTCCTTTAGAAACCGGGCTGGAGGCGGCACTCCACAGCTGATAAAAGCCACATCCTATGAGGGCTGTGACTGAGGTCAGTAACACCCCCCCAACCCCCCACCCCCCTTCCATTCCCCCCCCCCCCCCCCCCCCCCCGTGAGGAGTTTTTTCCCCAAAGACAGCCCAGAAGAGGAACATTTCCTGGGAATGCTGCACCTTACCACAAGACAAAAGGACACCCCTGAATGCTCCTTTGCCTTGGCAGACTTTTTTGTTTAACCACAGAAAAGGGGGACCCATTCTTCAAGAGAACGTAGAATCGCCTGAACTGCCAGAATCAGGCACAGGCTCGGACAGAGCCAGGACTGCATCTGCTCGTAGCTGCAGTAGTCGTACCTTCTCCAGAACCTGGACAGGCCTCTTCCTTCTGACTCCACGTTTCCTTTGTTTACCATTTGGTCCAGTTGCTGCAGGAGCTGCACCGCACCCTCAGCCTGACCGGTTCCTGTTCTTTGTTCAAGGTTAGATCCCACAGGCGCCCCTGTCAGAAACAGCAGCAAGAACAAAAACACAAGCTCGCTCTCTCCACACTCCCTGCACACCCAACGGCAGACCCTGAAACCCAGAGGTCAGTCCAGACTCTGACTGACATTACGCCTGGGAGCTTTCAAAGCAATCACAGTGCAGACTGGTTTGGAGGTAGGCTCCCATCTCACAGCCCAGCTCTGAAAGAGCTACGTAGCCCGGCTCTGTGGGTGGGAATTGCTTACAGCCAAAATCATTGCTGACCTGCCGCTCTATGGTGCTTCTAATTCCTAGTCTCACGTGCTGGAAAATACCAAACACCACTTTTAAAGGAAAACTATTACCAATGTCATCCCTGCAGCTTTTGACTTCATATGACCAATTCGAATGAAACAAGCCAGGAATTCTTACTTACACAAACTCACCCGGTTACAGCCCACAGTAAGGGACGCTGGACTAAACTCACGCTCATCTTCTTTGCAGGAATTCTGAAAGGAAAAGGAACCCAAGAACTTTCACACCATGTAAAATTCTATTCTACAGGAGACCTTTGTTTCTTTGCTTGCTTGCTTGAAGAACTAAAAGGCAAGGTCTGCTCTCTTGTTCTGTGACTTTATTTTCTTGCCTGCTACTACAAGGACTTTCTTCACCAATAGCTTTCTGCCCCTCCCTCCTCAGGACATTCCCAGGCCTAACATAAAGCTGGAATTCATTGACTAGGCTTTAATATAGCAGATAGTGAAAGAGGAACACCAGCTATGGCACAGACAGAGGTTTTAAAAAACATCGACAGAGGTGCTGTGGGAAATAACAGCCGCTGGACAATACAGGCCCCTAGGCATCAGCCCTGCTAAGACACACTCATAGGAAGCAGAGTAACAGGGCAGGGACAAAAGTGAAAAGTGCCAGAAGCAAGAGGTGAGCCAGGAATACCCATTCGCAAGGCTATCAGCAATACAAAGGACCACAAACAACAAAACCACCCTGGAAGCTTCTTTAGGAGAAAGTGAAACAACTTTGTCACAGAGATAAGAGAAGAGAAGAATAGATCCCTCCCTGATGGTGCTTCTCTTGCACTAAGCTCAGGTTCACGTGAAATTCCAAACTTTAGATGGCCAGAGATCTTGGCAGTTTAGTCTCAGAGCATTAACTAAGGTAGGAAAATTATCTGCAGTAACAGGCTGAGCGTCTCCCAGTTCCTTCTTCCTTGGACTTCTACTGGTGCTCTTGGTAAGCAGAAAGATGCACAGGCTCAACTCCAGTCATCCTGACCAGACAGCCTCCTGTCAAAATCGCAGGCCTGGAAGGCATTTGGATGAGAGCTGAAAAGGCAATCTATTCAACAGCCATGCGACTGTGGCACTTCCATGCTCCTCCTTCTGAATTGAGTGCCGATGCTGTAAAGTCAGTCCTACGTGTATACTAAGCAGACAGATTTCCTTCATGTTTTAAGAAGAGCCTTCCCTTTTCGAGATGCACTCTAAAACACCAGCTGGATTTGGATCCAAAGTCATACACTGCTCATAAACTGAACAAGAGCCCTGGAGGAATGACCAGAAGAATCCTGAGAAAGCACAGGCGCTACTGAGATGGTTTTTTCCTAAACCTGATCTTTCTTCTCATCCTGAATACCAGACGAAAACAAATGGAAAGCAAACCAAATGGAAGGCATGTCACAGAAGCACCTGGCTCTGATCTCCTAAAAAAGCACACGAGGGAGAGGTCATCTGCTCAGGATTCCATGCGGTGCTCCTGACATCTGGTCTGGTATTCATAAAGACACCAGTTTGTGTCTGGAGCTCCCTCTCACTGTAACAGTGCCCTGACTAGTGCAAATTGCAGGTACGAGTCATGGTGGCACAGGCATCTCTTCTGGAGAAGGTTCTTCTCACCTGAACTGGTATTTGCCGACTTGATGATTCACTCATCATAGTTCCCGATTACCTGGAAAGAGCTCAGGACATGTCCTCCCACATCAGTTAACACACTAGGAGGTTACGGTGATGGCTACCACCTACCACATCATTTCTCAGGGTCCAACATGCTAACCCGGAGCTCCAGCTTCCAAGGACCCTCATGTTTGGGAAATTCAGCCACTGTACAAGGAGCGGAGGCATTCTGGGGACAGCGATTATAGCAAAGAGGGGAATTAAAAAAAGCATCTTTCAGAGGATGACCTTATCCCACCAAGAGAGTGTTTGGAGCACCTGAGGAAAGAAGCCAGAAAGGGCATGTGTAGAGAGACCTGTCATTAATCCTGCAAAGGTGAGCTGAGGGGAAAAAAAGGGATACAGGTTTTAGACACAAATCAGCCTACTTGTTTTAGAGAAGTTCTTCTGTACTGAAGGCTCCTGAGGAGTTACCAGGCAGTGTCCTTCCTATCTTGAAAATCCAACAAACCTGCCAAAAACCCCTCTTCTGAAAGAAAGTTTTGGGCTTACAACAAGGTGAGGGCTGTTTCAATACAGGGGTTTACCTGTGCAGGCTGAAGGTAACCATGCAACTAGCAGCACCTGAAATTGCAGGCCACTGTACATGCAGGGGATCCCTGCAGAGCAATTATGCTGAGACTGGCCCTTTGAAACCAGGCCTACAGCAGCAAGCAGGCAGCATGCCCTGGCCAGCAGGCAGCAAGCCCACAGACGATATTTGCATAAAGGCTCAGCCAGTTGTGGAGAGGTCCAAAAGGTTTCTGAAATGGGGGCAGCACGTCATCATGCAGAAGCACGCAGAAACCTGGGCATCTGATGCAACTGTTCACCTCCCAAGAAACAGTGGGAGAAGAAGCTGTTCCTTTTATACCACCAGGCAACTTCCTTTGTGGACAACCCCAAGAGGAATAAGTTTGCCTCCTCAGAAAAGACTCTCTCCAAAGAGCTGGAGAGGGAAGGCGGCCAGGAAGGCAATAGCACGGCAGGGGTTTGAACTACATGCAGAATGGCTATCAGGATCCAGAAAATGGATGAAATGCACTGGGAGGATGGGCAACAGGAGGAGAACAGGGGGGTGAGGGAAGACCCTCTTACCTAAAGGGTGTGCCTAACAGCAGCTCTGTCAGAGCAGCCTTTTAGCTTGTGGGCTACAAAAGAATCTCGCCCTCCTGACAAGGTCTCTGGAGAACAGTGGGTTTAGAAAGCAACTGCCAATCCCTCTGGAACAATCCTGTCATAAATCTGCCTTGTGATGACATAGCGAGAAAAAAACGTGACACTGTTTCAAGAAGAGGGAGATGCCTGCAAGGCCATCTGCACAGAGAAAGGACACTGCTGAGGAGTGGCAAGTACTCGCACCGAAGCCAGTGTCAAGGTGTCAGCACCCACTGTTGGCCCTTCATGGAGTTCTGCACAAAGGAGCATGTGAGGTAAAAGAGGACTGGAGTCTCTTGAAGACAAGGCAGGGCAACCTTCAGGTTCAGCTCCGAGAGGCTGAGTTCACCCCTAGAGCCTGTAGCTTCACGGTCAGAAAAGCCTGTGTTGGTTCCCGGTAAAACTCATCCCGTGGCTAAGTTTGATGAGCAGGAATCACAAAGGTCTCCATGCAGGTGATGCAGGTGAAAAGGGAAAAAAAGTTACCTGAAGGCATTTTTAGGCTTGCCACTTGAAGAACCTAGGACTAAACAGATGCTATTGTCTCTTTCTGAATATTCTGTAGCTTACCGTTTCAAATCCATGCTTTGCTTTACTCGTATGGCAAACACGCTCGGCTCCAGTTCTAAAAATAAGTCAAACGGGTAAGAACTGAGTTTACCAAAAGTCACAAAAAGGAAGCAATCTTGTAAATGGCTGCTCAAGTATTTCATTAGAAAGCAGGGTTTTAGTACCTCCCTCTAAGCCAACAAGATAGATACCCTTCATCTGTATTTGTACTCATGTTTCAAAGTCTCATTTAAAAAATGACAATAGGCACTCACTCCAGTATTAGGCTTTCTGCTTTTCTAGTAAGCCCAACAAGCAGTTGAAGAGAAAAACAGCGTGACGTGACAGGGAAAGGGGCATGAGCAGCAAGGTGAGAAAGCTTGCAAAGCCTACAAGATTACTGACACAAGGAGAAGGGCAGGTAGCAAAGAACCATAGAAAGATCTTACAAGACTCGGCCGCGGAGCAATAAAATGGCAGAGAGGTACAAAGTGGTGCACGTGGGGAAAAACAGTCCTGGCTTCACACACAAAGGCTCTAGAGCTTCTCAGCTGAACGCTTTAAACAAAACTGCAAAACACCGTCAGCAAAACCAGCCTCTTTTCCCACTGAAGCACGAAATCCACGCACGGCAGTGAAACAGGAGCGCTTTTTACAGCTCCCATTACTCGATGCTCAGCCCGTGCAAGCGCAGTAGCCACTCGGAAGCGACCGCTTTCACGGTCAGTGAAAGAAGGCAGGAAAAGAGCAGCCCCCCCCCCCCCCTCTGAATTTAGGGTCTCCTAGGAACTCACGGCTACCGGCAGGCACCACACTGCAGGCTGTAGCTTCAACACGCTCACCTGCCGATTCTAAGTCCGTACACACGCCTGCCTGCATGAAGAAACCTGGCTTCAGGCAACCGACAGGTACCTGCTTTCGAGGACGTCCTCCTTTCTCCCAGCCTAGGGAAGGAAGCAGGAGAGCCAACGGGACGCGACTGCTCTGGAAACGCCGCTGCCGACCTCCCTGAAGCTTGACAGGCCTCTTGCCCCGGGGGCTGCCAAGAACGCCCGGGCAGGACTGCGTCGCAGCCCGCCACCGACGCCAGGCTGTGAGGGACACCCCCGGCGGCTGCGGGTCCCTGCGGGGACAGCCGGCAGAAACTCCTTTCTCTCCACAGCCGCACGTCTCCGCGGTGCCCGCCGGCCTCCGCCGGACAGCCACCAGCGGCAGGCAGTCCCCTGCTGCCCCCGCAGCCCCGGGGGCGGCAGGGAGGGGCCGGGGCTGGCCGGGCCTGCGGGGGGAAGGCCGGGACCCGGCGCCCCGGCCTGCCGCGAGGGGAGATGCCGCCACCGCCGCCGCCTCAGCCCCGCTGCCGGCCTGCGAGGCCCCCGGGCAGCCCCGGCGCTGGCGCCCGCCGGGCAGCCCACCGCTCCACGGACGGGGAGGAGCCCCCGCCACGGCCACCGGCCCCGCCGCGCCCGCCGCCCGCCCTTGCCTCAGGCGGGGCCGGGCCGGGGCTGCGGCCGGAGCGGAGCCGAGGGCAGCCGAGCCCAAACGAGATGAGCCGAACCGAGCCGAGCGGAGCCGAGCCCAGACGAGATGAGCCGAACGGAGCCGAAGGGAGCCGAGCCCAAACGAGAGGAGCCGAACCGAGCCGAGGGGAGCCGAGCCCAGACGAAACGACAAGAGCCGAACGGAAAGGAGCGGAGCCGAGCCCAGCCGAAGGTAGCCGACCCCGGCCCGGGCGCCCCCTCCCTCTGCTCCAGCTCCCCACGCTGCTCTGCACTGGCTGCTGCTGCTGCTGCGCTGCAGGGGCAGCTGCATTTTGGGGCTTGGAGCGCTTTGGGTTCCAGCGTGAGCCCGAAGCATCAGAGGAGTTGGCCTGTACCTCGTGGCAGGTCTTGCAGCTGCTTTCGGGGGGGTCTGGGCTCTGCCCAGGCCTCTCGAGTCAACGTTGACTCTGGTGCCTAATGACAGGATGCTGGCAGTGGCCCTGGTAGCTCAGCCCTTTCTCTCCCCAGTTGCGATGATGTCAGCAAAGAAGGACTGTTGTGGTTTCAGCCCAGGCGGCGACCAAGCACCACGAGGCTGCTCGCTCACTCCCCCGCCGCCACCATCTTTGTCCAGAAACAGGACCGAAGCCTCTCCCCGAGAGTAACGTCCCGACGGTGCTCCGCGAAATCTAGAGTCCCCTCGGACGCTGGCGGCAGCAAGCTAGGAAAATCCGAGTGCCAAAGCCCACGGAGTTTCTGCTCTCAGCTCCAGGAAAGAGTCCTGTTCATCCGTAAGAGGGAAGCCAGCGTCACCCTTGCAGGGCGGGAAACAAGGCTTATCCGATCGAGGCCGGAGCGCCGCGTGAAGCCAGAGCGCAAAGCTGGACAGAACCGGGGGGGCAGGGGGGAAAGCCCGGCCCGGCCCCTTGGGAGCCCCGAGGGCCCCCGGGGAGCGCAAAGCCGGGCAGCTGCCCTTCCTCACGCTCCCGGCCAGCTCCTCCCTGGAAAAGCGGGCACCGGCCTCCTCAGCCATCCCGGGGGCCCGGCCGGGAAGACCCCCGCCAGGGACAGCCCCGGGCGGTGCTGCCCAGAGCCCACCCAGCCCCGCCGTCCTCCCCTCCGCGGCACCCACCCCTTCTCCCCCGTGGGTTTGTCCCCGCGGCAGCTGCAGCAGGATCGCGCCGCTTTCCATCCCCAGCGTGCGGGGCAGGGCTGCCCAAACGGAGCCCGAGGGGTCGCGGCCCGCGGGCCGAGACCAGCGGAGAGCCGCCAGGGAAACCGCCGCCTCCGTCCATCGCACGGACGGGAGCCGCAGCAGCCGGAGAACGCTCCCGAGTCGTGCCGCTCCCAGGGCAAGCCCAGGCACCGCTTCACGCGTGGGACGTGCCGTCCCGAGAGCGGGGCTAGCCCAGGGGCGGCGGGGACAGGCTGGCCAGCAGCGCCGAGCCCGAGGCAAAGTCTGCCGTGGGTGCAGCCGAGGGCTGGCGCGGCCTGAGTCCTGGCTGGCCCTCGGCGCCGCTGCGGAGCGCCGGAGCCACGAGAACCGGCTCGGTCCCTTCACCGGCTCGGTCCCTTCGCGTCGGTGTCCTTGCCACCGGCTCGGTCCCTTCGCGTCGGTGTCCTTGCCACCGGGGCAATCGCTGCCAGAGACGCGGGGCCCCCCGGGCCGCTCCCCGGCCCCTGGCAGTGTCCCTCTCCATCTGCCCGCCCGCCCCTGCCGTGGGCAGGAGGTCTCCGCGCCCGCGCTCCCCCGGACGAGGAGCTGCAGCGCCCGGTGCGCGGTGCCGAGGGGCCGGCTCCTGCCCACCATCACCTGCGGCTGGAGGAGCCGCACCGCGCCCGCAGGCAGCGCTGCCCGCCCTGCCCGCTCATGCCGCTGCGCCCGACCGCCTCCGCTCGGCTCGGTACGGCTCGGCAAAGCTCGGCTCGGCTTCGGCTCGGTACGGCTCGGCAAAGCTCCGCTCGCCTTCGGCTCGGTACGGCTCGGCAAAGCTCGGCTCGGCTTCGGCACTTTTTTAGGTAGCTCCGGGTTTTCAGGTAGCTCAGCCCTGGGCTCCCAGACCTCGCCTGGGCTATGCTGTAGTTGGGCCTGTCTCCAGCCCTGTCTCTGGCCCCGTCTTCTGGGTGGACCTTGGACCCATGTTGTAGCCCTGCCTCCTGCTGCTCCGACTGGGTGGGCCCTGGACCTGGTTCATCCCCTGGCTGTGTCTGGGGCTGTCGATGGACCCCATTACCAGCACCCAGCCCTGCTGAGACCCTGTGGGACTGTGCCCTGATGGGTGAGGGCACAGCCCCGGTTCCCCTCACTGGCTTCCTCTCTGTTCTTTGTGAAGTTCAAACCCCTCGTCTTGTTTTTCCTCACCATACGTCCCGATTCTCGGTTTTTCCTGCACCCTACCTTTCTTCTATATTCTCCCCAGGGTATACTTCCAGCTGCTTTGGGGTTTTTTTCAGGTTTGAATTCTCTTTTTACGACACCTTAGCCTCCCATTTTTCCCCATTCATGTCCAGCTGTCTTTTAAACCCCTTCTCAAAGCCCCACTTATTGAATTTATCCTTTGCCAGGCCCAGCTGCTTTTCATTCTGAGGGTTGTTCTCCATGAGGCCTTTTGAGTTTAGGCTATAAAATCCAAAGACAAGAAAGCATCTTGCCACACTTGGTCATCTCTTACATAGTCCGCCCTAACCATGGCCTGAAAATTTTCATCTTCTAATTAATTTTTTATGTTCCTGGAAAAAAACCCACTGCTACCTTCTGGAATTTCTTCACCTGCAATTAATTTTCTGTGATGTGTCACTGGACCTAAAAACAGAGAGGCTGGCATTGATCTGATCTGTCTTACTGTTAAGAAATACTTGCTCCCAGTATGAAAAGAAGTATCTCTGCTCCTGATTTCTGACTCAAGACATTTCGTAGCCCACATGCTGCTCACCAAAGACGCATCAATCATCACACATCAGGCAGGAGTGACCTCCGCGGGTAGTTACGAATTCCCACACTGAGATATCGCTACGTGGTGTGAGGCGTATGGCTTGACCTGAAGATCTCTCCCACTCACAAAGCATGCCGGTCCTCCACGCATTTAGACCTACTGCTCTCATAAAATGCAGCATCTTGTGCCCTATCAGCATCATGTTGAAACTAGGCACGGTTATAGAAATGCTAACTTTATACTGTTTTGTTAAAGTTAAGATTAAATAAAGGGCTAAAGGACTTAGATACAACAGTTTAAAAGGATAAATGCCAACCTCATGTTTAGTAGCTGTCTTAAGAAGGGACAGGCAACTTCCCCCTTAGCCCAGATATTACTCCGCCATTAAGAGAAGGACCAATGTCACTTATTATCCCTTGTCGAAGCAGTCTCCTGGAGGAGCAACCTGAATGTTTTGCTATGCTAGGATTAGGCTTGCCCGAGTAAGCACAACTGCACGTACTCCACGTGCCACTCAGAAAGGAGCTGTGATGAAGGACAGAGCCTACATACCACACGAACACATTCACATACATAAACATACCCTGGGCTTTAGATTAAATCGAAACAGGGGGTTGAAGGATTCTTCTAGGGACTTCACTCTTCTTCCTGCCTAGCTAATTCATTTCTATTGCAAGTTTAAGCTTGATTTCCTAAACTCAGTTGACAAGGGACTTTCTCAGAAAAAATGCCAACTAGGCAATACGTTATCAATTGTGCCTTATTCTCTAAGGGAAATACAAAAGCTGAGTTCCTCTCGCACGTCCAGCACTTCATAAAACAATCCACCCTACAGCTTAATTGATGCCTTACTAGACATAATGCCTTATAACTCAGCTACCTTAATGAAAATAACTATATATACATATGTCCTTGTACATCTTAAAACTCAGCATGTTTCCTATGTCACAGATACAATTATGCATACAGTACACCGCATAAGCCTAACTGGAAATGGAGTGAAGATTGAGGTAAAGTGACTGGATCCCATGGAAAAATTGAGGAAACCGATACTTCTCAAAGCCTTTGTATGCATTTGTGGCTTGAAACACCTCAGCTTTCTCTTAGGTGGCAAGGGATGCTGTCTCAACTTTATCAGGTGTTCTACATGGTATGGAGGAAGTACAAGAACAGATACTCCAAATATGGATGAATTCAGCATTTTTTAAATTTTATTTAATCAGTAATCAGGCAAACTTAATCTGACACCAAAACCCACATCTTGTCACACTTACTTTTGAAATACAGCATACCCAAAGGAGGGAGGAAATTGTTTTAGTGTGATTTATAACAGTAACGAAGAGTTATATTCTTTTTGGTAATGACACTGTGCAACACATTTTCTGTTTGGGGAGTAAGCTTCTGAAGTATTTTAATCTGCCTCATCTACCGTTACAGATTTCAGCAAAACTGCACAATCCTCACAAGAATTAGGACTGTATATAAATCCAGTAATAACCCACAATCATCTCTCCATTTTGGTTGTATTTATGCTGTAGATGCTAGGCTTCTTCAAACTTCCACCAACCAGTGGAAATTTGCCAAATATATAACCCAGTGGGCCATTTAAAGGGATTTTGCTGTGAATTATGACTGCTACATTTGTGGGCAGCTTTCAGTACCAGAGACTGGAAAGGGAGAGGCAGAGTGTGAAGAGCAGGGAGCGCAGCTTTCACCCTGAGACCTTCCACGTATTTGTTCATGATCTACAGAAAATGGATGAGCTGGACGGCATAAGCTCTCTGTGCGCAGATGGAACGGCACTACTTAAAACCAGTCCTTGCTTTGGCAACTGGGGGAGACGTCGATCCTGGCTCTTAAGCTGGCAGAGGCTGCCTGAAGCCTTGTTTAAGCTGGTGTCTGTACAATCAAGCCATTGTGGTTTACCTAGGTAGTGCGTGGCAGCTGAGCTGCAGCAACAGACTGTGCACGCTCTTTGCCCATGAGATGAAATGCATTAGCTTTAACTTCTTGCATCCAGACTACTTGCCAGATGGATTCCTAACAAAGAGCAGAACCGAACTGCTGAATTACTTTACATATGCTTGGAAAGCCTGGGAAAAAATAAACACGAAAGAAGTAACTAATGGGAACTGAGAGATGCATTTCTGAGTGCAACAGACTCCATCTTTATTTCAAAATATCTCTGTACATTACAATTCTATTTAAAAAAAAAGAAGTCAAAAGTCAAAGCAGTTTCCCACGCTAAGTGAAATATCAGGTCTAATTTTTCAGATAATCAAAAAGAGAGGCTGTGTTTTCACTCAGCAGATCTCATGGCCTGTTCCTATCTGAGCATACTGCTCAATAGCAACATAGAACGTGTTAAATTAAAGCTCTTATTGTGCTCATCACCATGAAGCAGGATTTTTTGAAGAACCACTGTTAGAAGCAAACTGATCTTCCTTGCCAAGTCAGGTTGTCCCTTCTTCAGGTGGAGTTTGCTCTCAGGCAACCTGGCCATCCTGGGAACAACACCAGGTCAGCCTCCTACCTGCTGGTCCCCTCTTCTCTGACAAGAAGAAGCCATCCTGTGTATAACTAAGAACCCGACGATTTCCTTCCCATGGGTTGCACACTAAAATATCAAAGAACTCTGATGGTGGTCTTAGCCCATAGCTGAAACATTAGGAAGTTCATTTCTGGAAATTCAAACACATTCTTTAGCTTGCGTAACATTTATATCAAAACAAAAGGACACTCAAGGCAGGCAAAGCTAAGAATGTGAGCAAGAAGTGGACCATCTGTGGGCTGGTGTGTGGCCGCCTCTGTGGCTGCTAACACTCAATTCCAGCTGGACCTGTCAGCTCCTTCCTTGTAAGCATGCTGTCAGTGCAAATTGACAGGAGTCCCTGGGATTCAAGCCTCAGAATGTATTCCCTTATGCAACGCTAATTGTTCACCACAGGACAGATATCGCAGGAGAAGATGTTTGACTAATTGCATATCAAATTGCACCCAAGCCAAAAACCCGTCGCAGAGGAGGCAGTATGTAATTTCAGATAGGGTGAAATGGGATCACGTCTATGCATGAACTCAGCCACATAGGTTCTGCTTAAATTCTCACCGTAAATACTCAGCAGAATTTGCAAGGCCATAAGGCAGTGCTCTGCGTGAATGTGAATTGCATCCATAGCATGTAGGGGACTGTGTCTTGTATAATTCATGGGAATAGCCACACGGGGTCATACCAAAGGTTCGTTCAGCTCGGCGTCCTGTCTCTGAATCTGAACAGTGAAAGATGTGTAGGAAAAAAGCATAAGAAATGCAATAAGCATAGCATGCTCCTTCCCCTGCTGTACCCTCTATACCGACAGTCACTAGTTCAGGGATTTCTGGAGGCTGTTCCTGCTTCCTAGAGCTTAATGGCCCACGAGAGACCTTCCTTCCCTGATTCTGTCTAATTGCTTCTTCAACCCATTCATACTTGTGCTATCCAAAACATCCTGTGGCAAGGAGGTGCACAATTTAATTACGTATTGTGTGCAGATGTTCTTCTTTTCCTTTATTGTGATTAATAATTTCATGTGTTGCCTGCTAATTCCCGTGTATAAGAAAGAGCAAACAATCTTTCCTTACTCATTTTTGCCGTTTTCACTTCCTCCCGTAGATTGCTGTATATTATTTGGAGAAAATGAAAACTCAGACTGACTCATCTCAGATATTAAGGTGATAAGAGATCACACCTATTTGTTAACTTCCAGCTGTATCTTCATAGTGGGTCTGTTCTGAATTCCAGGTACAAGAAATGGTCTCTCTGTAGTATTCAGGCTTTGAATACAAATTACAGCATGAACCTGCCTCCAGCGTTATTATCCATTGGGCTACTGGGATTTAGAAACTCTTTGTATCTTGTCTGGTTACTATGGCCATTCTCAAAGTCTGTTATTTCTATGCTTTGTACCAGATATGTAAGTATAAGGCTATGCTTTGGGTTGCCCTCAAAGGTATACAGCATTTCAACGAAAATCTCTCCATGTTCAGACACAGAGGTTTCAACAGACCCCCAGATGCAAAGACCAAAAAGAACCCCAAAACCATGGAAGAAAATCAACCCTGCCCCCCCCTTTCTCCTTGTCTTCACATGTAATATTGTGCAAAATGCTGCTATGAAGGTCTCCCTCTGCAACTGCTCCACCCATCACTGGATTCTCCATCTTATTCAAAGTCTCACATATATCTAGTCTCATTTTATCCCATGTACCCGTCTCCTAATAGTGTACCAGATGCATCCTTCTGATTGCTTGTCATGGGCAACAGTCATTTTTTCTTTCTCAAGGGAAAGCTGTATTCATACATCAATTCTCCACCTTCATGCCAGAGACTCTCTCCCTTAATTCTTGTTTTCGAAGCCCCTCATACAAAATGCACAATGGGCAGGGAATGCCAGAGAATCACAGCACCTGTGTTTTGTATTCAGCCAGCACTAGCTTGAGTGGATGTGCAAAAGCACAAGCCTAGACTTTTGAGGTCCCCAGCCCTCAGCACCCTCATAGCTCTGTTTCTGCTACATACTTTTTTCCCCTTGCCATGTCTGACTATCACTGTTAAGTTCTTAAAGGCAGGAAAGGAGTGATATTTACAGTGCTTTGTTTCCTATTGCCAGTGTCTGCGACAATTAACATGAAAATGCACCCTGTCAGTGGTTCACTTCAAGTGTGGAGCATTGCTGTTCCTGTCAAGGGGAAAGAACCTAGTGCAGTTCCAAAGAGCTTGGGTTTTTTAAGCCCCTTTTTAAAATTGCATTTCCATAGACAGCAGAATATTTAGTTCAGTTATTCTGTGCAAACTGAATCAAACCTTCCTGTTGTTGCTCTCTGTGATCAATAAGAGGTGCATCATTTGAGAGGAGTAGTTATAGTGCCCAGTGTGGAAGTTTGGTTTATACCATTTATATATTATTTATATATTATCGGTGTGAGCGAGGGGGTTCTGAAGAAACTACCAGACAATCGGTATGCAAGGATGACAGCCACAGGGGACAACAAGCTGCAGGTGACCATGGCTGCATAAGGAGCTTTAGCCCTTCTTGGCCAACCTGCTGTACCTACATGTTGCCCTCTACCTGAGATAATGGCATGGCTCCAAGCATACGGCAGGCCTTAGCACAAGATGAGTATTAGCCAAAATCTGAGCAGGAGCTGGGTGACCAGTTGCAGCTCCATGGGTCCCTTCCAACCTCCACCCTCCTGTGCAACTCTGTGCCTTGCTTTCACTCCTAAAGCACCTGAACTCAGCCCTCATGCCCGCCGGCAAGGATGCTGGGACAAGGCACGATCCCAAACTCCTCCCCGAGGGGTCATCCCCAAACAGCAGCTCCCCGCTCCAGAACAGCCGATGGCGGACACACTCAGAAGAGAGAAAATATCGTTTTATTGAGAACATCAACTGCGGTGGGGGGTGGGCCCAGGACTCACAGGGGTTCAGCCGGTAACAGGAAAACGGCACCTACAAGGACAGAGTCAGAGAGCACTGCTGAATGCACAGCGGCAGGAAGAGGCAGGGTTTGGTTGCCCTCTCTTTGGGGAACACCGTTGACGAGGAATTGCTCATAGCCCAGAAGAGAGCGAGCTATGGCTGGCATTGCCGAGGGGAGGGCTCTGGCGCCTTATCCCCACAGGGAATGCCCCTAGAGAGCTGTGCGCGCGCAGAGATGCACAGGGCCCCTGTGCCACGCAGCAGGGCTCGCTGGGGAGCCCCTGGGGAGCGGCCACGGGGTTCTTGCCAGACCCTGCGCAGCAGCAGAGCCTGGTACGCACCTGGGCTTCTTGACCTGCCGGACCTTCCCGCATCTTTTCCGTTTGCGATCCCCCAATACGTTTTCTCTCTTCCTCCTCTTTTTTTCTGCACAGCTTTCATCTCCCCAGGCCTGTTTCCTCCTTCGGTTTCTTCTCTTTTCCTTGTCCCGAGGAGAGCCTGCAAACCTTTCCATCCCACAGTGTGCTTAGATAGGTAAGGCTACGATCCAGCGGAGACAGTTCTGATTTTAACCCAAAGTGACTCGTTTTACCTTCTTTCCTCTGAAACGCTGCCCAGTTGTTGCGGGCGTGGCAGGGGCTCTGCTGTGCTCTTGAGGGTGGCTGGAGGCAAAGCTGGAGGTGCCTAAACCAGAATTGTTGGAGTTAAGGGGTGGCAAGGGACGGCCTGGAGTAGTAAGGGACTGCTTGCCAAATTGCCACCTTAGCTCTCCGGGGAAGATGCTGCTTCGCATCGTCCACATTTTGCACAGTCCACCCACCCCAAAACAGACTTGATGAAACTGTGATGAAGTAGGATCTGAGCAAAAGCCCTCTCAAGTTGACAGCTACTCCCCGCTGTCTTTTTGTAGGTATTTGGTTGGATTAAGCACATGCCTAATGCATTTGAGAAAGGACCTTTCCAGTTTTCCGTACAATGTATGATTCCGTGGGGGAGGAGGAGGAACCCCAAACGCACAAGCCATCGGCTGGCCGGAGGAGGCCCAGCAGCTACTTGGCCTCCTCAGAAACTACCCTCCTACCCGAGAGACGCTGTCACGGTGCTTGTGGAGCAGAGCTGACATACCTCTGTCGTTTTGGACTCCGCCACCATGTCTCCCCCAGCTCCTTTGAGGACGTCCAGAGAGGGGGATGCATGCAGAATGGCTTCTGCCTGGTGGCCCTGGTCTCCTCTGCCTGCAGGGCCACTTTGCTCTTCCAAACGCAGGTCTAGAAAGCAAAACCATGTGCAGCAATGAAGCCTTTGGAAGTAAGGCACACCTAAAGCAAAACCCACCCCAAGCCCTACGCCGGTTTTCTTCTTGACGTTGAGGTTTCTGGTATCCAGAGCCCCAGCCTGGGACAGCCCTCAGTTCCTCCTCATACCTCTGGCTCCGTCCGTGGGGGCTGGCGACTCCCCAGCTGATGGACAGGAGCGGCCAGCCACCTCCTCCCCAACGATGTCGCCGCAATTTTCAATCATAAACAGCACCAGCGTGTTCACCTGCACACATCAAACCCTTGGTCTCAACCCAGCTGCCTGAAGTTGTACCAAGCAGCCTTTCTCACTCCCGACCCTTGCCTCTGCACAGACGGCTGTGGCTGTGGGGCTGCCTTTGCGGGCAGCCACCCCACCGGCATTTGCTCAAGGGAGGAGGCAGCCAGGGACCTCTGAGCAGCCAAGCTCGGATGGGCCGGCAAGGCTGCAGCCGGCTTGCCAACACAGCGCACCTTCTCGGTCACCTCCAGCATGGCCTGGAGCGGGAGCAGGTCCTCGTTGGGTGGGCTCAGCAGGTTTGGCCCAAGGCAGATGGCCAGGTTGCTGCAGCTCATCCTGCTGGTGGCTGCGTTGTGGCCGATGTGCTGGAGGAGGGACAGCAGCCGCTTGAGGAGGAAGAGGTTGGCTGCAGGCAACTTCTCGGCCACCCTGAGGGAACAGGGACACCAGGTTGACAAAGCAGATTTTGCCCAGGCCTGTTGTCCAAGGCAGGGGGGAGCCAGCGGCTGAGTTGCGCAGCTTTCCAGGTGCTCTCAGCCAGCGGTCAGGGCTCCTGCTCAACAGGCAGGCTGCTGCCCACTTTTACGCTTTCAGCTTGGAGACCTTCTCCTCCTTGCTGGTCCTCTCCATGGCTGCCACCCAGTCCTCGTAGAGGTGGGTCACCAGCAGCTTGTCGGGGATGCTTCGGAGGAAGTCCTGCAATGCCAAGGGCTCCGGGTGAGCCTTTGAAGTTTCCAGGCCAGCCAGGAGCTCCTCCAGCCGCAGGTCAGCAGCGCTCACCTTCAAGACGGCGGCCAGCAGGAGTGCAGGCTGGCTTCCCAGGTCAACATTGGCGTCGCGGTCCAGGGCCTCCCGCAGCTCCCGAAGTTCCGTCCCGCTGGCGGCTTTTCGGAATATCCCCTCCGTCGACGGTCCTTCCCGGTGCAGGACAGCCAGCAGCTCCTGCAGGAGAGGCAGGAGGACAGTTGCTTGGCTGAGGAGCTGCCTTCCGACAGCGGTGGCCAGAGCACTGCCCCAGAGCGGGCTCCTTGCTGGGGGTGAAGAGCCCAAGCCGCCATCCCCGGAGCTCCTGGGGACGCCCGTGTCCCCTGTGCAGCAGCCGGAGGGAGGGCTCCCACCGCCTCTACGGAGCATCTGGAGGGCTGGGGACCCCCCTGGCCAGGCTGGCTTACCTGGATGGGCCGGGGCAGGGAGCCGTCCTCCCCGCAGAGGGCTGCCAGGGGCTGGCCAAAGAGCGCCCTGCTGCAGCCGGAGCCCGCCTGCCCTGGCGCCTGGGCAGTGGCCGGGGTCCTCCGATGAGCAAAGGGCCAGGGCAGCCCCCTCCTCTTCCTCCTCCTGCTGCTGCTCCCTCCTGCTGCAAAGGAAAGCAGAGTAAGAGCCTGTCAACAGAGACCGCCAGGCCAGCGCTCCCGGGGCCTGCCCTGCCCGCAGCGTGGTGCTGAGCGGTGCAGCAGGACGGGCAGGGAGCCAGCAGCTGGAACTCTGAGCTCCGGCTCAGCAGCTCCAGTTGGGAGGCTCCTGAGAGCCGGCACGCCACCAGGAGAGGAGAGCCTGGCCCAGCCCTCGCCCTGTCCTCCTCCAAGCCATGGGCAGCAGCAGAGGCTCCGTGTCCCCGCAGAACCACGTCCAGCGGCCGCTGCCCAGCGGGTGTCCTTCCTCCTGGAGGTGACGTCCTGCCTCGGGCTGCCCAACCTGCATGGCGACACTCGAGGGACAAGTGAGCACAGCTCCAGCGCTTGCAGGAGCTTACCGTTCTTCCCGAAACTCACCCGGTGCGTGGCAAAGTCCCCCTCCGTTGCTCGGCGGGACCGTCGGAGGCCCTTGCTTGGGACCAGCCTGCAAGAACCAGGCCGCACTCAGAGAGCAGCCCCGCAGCGCAAAGGGCCGCCAGCGAGCTGCCAGCTGGCACCAGCAATCTGAGCGCGGCAGAGCCGGGACCCTCTGCCCTCCTGGGCTCTCTGCCCCGCGGGGCAGGTTTCCCCCCAGCACCGCCGGCGAGGATGTGCCGGCATTCCCGGTGGCTCCCCAACCCTCTCCGCTCCCCGAGTGGCACCACCCTTCCCTCCATCCCTCACCCCACTGGCTGCACGTGCTGGCACAGCCAGAGGTGGGCGAAAGGCAGCCCTTCTCACCTCGGCCTGGCCCTCCATCAGCCTCTCCAGGCTCCCGGCGCTGAATGTCCTCCACTGGGCAAGAGAGAAGGAGCGGAGGCAGGTGAGCAGCGATGCCTCTGCCGCTCGCTCGGCTGGAGGACCAGGGCTCGGGGGCAGAGCCCAGACCGGGCAGGCACTCACGGCGTGGCGGCGGCCCAGCTCCTTCTCCAGGAGCCTGATTGACGGGACAGGCGTCACCCGGGCTCTCTTGGCTCCTTCTGGTGTCCTGTGCGCCGGGAAGGCACAGGGAGAGAGCTGGCTGAGCCCCAAGCCGCCTCTTCTCCCTTGTGCGGCAGCTCTGCCCGAGCGAGAGCTGCCGGCAGCCGCGGGGGCACCTCTCCCCAGCTGGGGAGCTGTGTTCCCCCATCCGGCTGCACCTGCAGCATCCCCGCGGCTTACCCCAGCAGCGTGCCCACCCACAGCTCCTTCAGCGCCTGGGAGCTGCAGAAAGAGAGGAGAACCAGCGTCAGGCCCCGCTGCCCCCCAGCCCGTGGGCAGAGGCGGGCGCCTGCGCAGCCCTGCCCCGTGGGGAAGGACGCCGGAGCGGGACGAAGCCCCGTGGGGCAGGACAGAGGCACTGCCCGAGCCCTGGCTCCCCGTGTCCTGCCAGAGCAGCTGCTTTCGCCCTCCCCTTCTGGGGACCCAAAGGGGAGGCGGGACCTGCCCATGCCCCTATCCCTCCCTGCCGGCGTGCTGCTTGCTCCCTGCCCAGGCTCTGCACGCAGGGCAAAGGCCGTTCTCACGATGGCGTGGGCGTGCTTGGGAACGTCTCCCGCCCGGCCGTGGCACTCACGGGAAAGTGGCAACGCAGGAGCCGCTGGGCCAGACGAGGAGGATGGAGGTCCTGTCCTCATCGCCGCCTTCCTCCTCTTCCTCGTCCCCCGCCGCCTCCTTTCCGCCGCTCAGCACCCACAGCTGGTCCAGGGCCAGGCGGAGCTGTGGGCGCACGCTGGTGCCGCGTCTGCAGAGAGTAGAGAGGAGAGGCCGGCGGTGAGCTGGAGGTGGCCTCCTGGGGGTCCCCCCGGGCAGAGCCCTGTCCCCCAACTGCCCTTGGGACGGACGGACAGTGATGGGCGCCTCCAGCACCCACCAAGGTGCCGGGGCCTGGGGCTGCTGCCGGGGTGTCCCTGCCCCGGGGCCAGGGCCAGGGCTGGGGGAAAGGCAGCTGGGCTCTGAGGGTCTTACTGCAACTTGGCGATCACCAGTTCCTCCTGGAGGAGGAGAAGGCGTCTCTCGCTCCTCTTGCGGCCCCAGGTCAGCCGCACGTCCGTGCTCAGCACCGGCTCGGCGTCAGTGAGAGCCTCCCTGCAGAGCAGAGAGCGGCAGGCATGAGAAAGGCCGCCGCCGCTGCCGCGGGTCCCGGCCGTGCCCCCGAGGCACAGGGAGAGCCCACCTGGAGCCGCAGCAGCAGTTGGCCTGGCCCATCCTGCCCGGGAGAGGAGGACCCTCGCCGTGGACCAAGGACGCGGGCCAGTCGGCGACAGCGGGGATGGGAGGCGAGGTGCCGGTGCCGGCGAGGTGCTGCTCGGCCAGATCCTGCCTCCTCCCAGCGCTCCTGCGTGCCAGCACAGCTCCGTGCTGCTGTCTCTGGTGGCTGTGGCCTCCAACTGACCAACATTCCGAGCCCAACGGACCAACATTCTGAGCCCAACGGAAAGTGGGAGGGGCACCGGGGCGAGAGTTCTCTCCAGTATGGCCGTCTCTGCCTGGCACTGGGGAGCCCCGGGCGGGCTGGACGGACCCAGCAGAGGGGAAGGACCGTCTCCCTCCACCTCTTGCCAACGCTTTGCCTACTGCAGCCCAGGAGGCAGTGAGCCGCCTTTGCCCCAGGGGCACTTTTCTGGCTCTAAATCGGTCCACTTGGCGTCCACCATCACCCCAGGTGTCTGCACAGCTGCTTTCCAGCTGGGTGACCCCAGCACTTACTGGTGCAAGGGCTTCTTCCTCCCCAGGTCTCCAGGACTTTGCTCTTCCCCTTGGGGAACTACAGGAGGTTCCCGTCAGCCCCTTTCTCCAGCCTGTCAAGATCCCCCGGGCTGACAGCAGGACCCTCCGGCACGTGAGCCTCTCCTCCCGGTTGTGTGCCACAAGCTGCTGGAGGGTCCGCTCTGCCCCATCTCCCAGACCAGGGAATGTGAACAGGTCCCGCGTGGTGCAGTGCAGGGGTGGCAGACATGCACTTTGATAGGCCATCGCTTGTCACAGGAGGTTCAGAAATTTAGGGGGAAAATCCATATTGGTTTGAGTATTATTTACACAGTGCTTCCCCTTTGTATTCCTGCAAGCTCTTAAAAGGTGTTCAAAATGTCTCCTTTTTCATTTGAATGTCACAGCTCTTCACAGTGCTGATGTTGCGTGTAACATTGGATCGGGTTGTACTCCCGCATAGATCGTTAGGTAGGATGTAGCCTAGATTATTAGGTAGAAGATAGCAGATTATCTGCATTAATTGTGCTAACACCAACGACAGGAGGTTGGGTCTAGCTCTTGAGCCGAAGGATAAAAATCCAAGGCGTCTATTGAACTCAGTGGGCTACTGATCAGCAGATTGAATTCAGCATGTTCAAAAAAGAAAAGGTACGTGAGAAAGGCATATTCCATCTTGACTGCTACAATGCCTGTTTTTGTAGGTATGACGATAAATTATCCATGCCCCTCCTGCCACCCCCTTCCAAAAAAAAAAGGACTAGAGAAAAAAGATTCAACTGCTAGAGCAATGGGGCTTTTAATAGCCAAGTAAATTTCCCCAGATCATTCCCATTCAATGAGCCACTTTGCCTGACATTCTGCCTCTACTTGGTACCAACAGAAGACTCTACTTGTGCCATGCTACGGAAGATGTAGAATTCCTCTCTGATCCAGAACTTTCCACCTACAAGCAAAACCATGGTGAAGTCTTCCTCCACCTCAACCACTCCCTGGTGCCTCTTCCCCAGGGAAAGTCTTTCCTCTCTCACTCTGTGATCATAGCTGGTCACGGGCAACGCAAGCCCCAAGCCTCAGCCACCACCCGAGGCCACCAACCCCCTTTAGCCATAAGCAAGCTCTCAAACTCCTTTTGGGCTGCAGGAGAAGCGTTGCTAATAGAAATGGATGCACACGGCACAGTCTATTCCAGAATAGCCACAGCGGTTAAAAGCTTTCCGTGTCCTGGATTGGTGGTTTTCAGGACCAGCTCCTGGGTGCCGTTGCACGAGGCTAGCGATAGCTCTATTTCATGTAGGTAATTCAGGCTTAATCCTTTGTCCCCACAGGCCCAGCAGCACAGAAAGTCACCGTGGGCTGTGTTTGAGCAGCCTGCTCCACTGGACTTGTGGCAAATGGCCACATCCCTGCTCTTCTGTTGTCCGCGTAGGGTCCTGGTCAATACAACAAGCTGTTTTCCCTGCAAATGACCATCGTGGCTAAAGACAGACTCCTCCTTGTGGACGCCAGCCAAGCTGTGGGAACGTCTCTGGCACCCATGCTGTGCCAGCTTTCAATCCCCAAGAGACTGGAACTGAGGCGGGTCCAACAGGAAGAAAATTTGCAATTGTTACTGAAAGAGGGGAGCGACCACCAGCACTGAAGAGCGATTCATATCCTGCTGAAAGCCACAGGGAAATGCAGGAAAAGTGTGGTGAGCTTAGGCAGGAATACTCCTGTCCGAGGAGCAGCACACTTGGTTATTAAGGCTTTATCCCACTTGGGTGATAAGGCTTTATCCTTGGCTTTCCCGCCATGCTGACCGCTGTGGCTGCTGCCTGTTCTTTCCTGCACCCACCTGTGGGGCTGTCCTTGGGAAGGGCACCAGAGCCGAGAAAGCCCCTGGGATAGGGGCGGGAAGAAGCTCTTCTCCAGAGATTTGCCAGAAGCTCTCCAGAGCATCCCTTTTCCAGCCCATGAGATGCTCTGTGTGACAAGGGAAGGTGCCCGTCGGTCCAATGGATGAGGCCCTGCAGGGCTCCCATCAGGGTCCTTTGACCTACCCATCTTCCAGCCACCACTCCAGGGGCTGGGGGTCTCACGAAGGGCAGAGCCCTGTCCCCCACCTGCTGTTGGGACAGACATTGGTGCATCCAGCCATTAAAACCTGCCAAGGCTAGCTAACTAGGAAAAAGAGATGAGCCACACTGCGCATGCCCAAAGGGCGGACACTATGTCAAGGATAACATAAATAAGTATATGATTAGAACAATATAAGCTTGCCTTGCTGTAGGTAACGGTATGCACGATAGGCAGAACGATCCCCCGTGCATCCAGCGCTGCAATAAAGAATGCCTGCTTTCTAAAACTCCAAAATCGAGCCTCAGAGAGTTTCTTCGACCGGCTTTTTCGGTTACGCACCCCTACCTCTGACTGGCAGGACAGAAGAGAAGATCGCTCGGGCACCTGTCCCTTTCACTCGTGCCACTCAAGTCCAGCTTGACCTTGCCCGGGTTTTGCTTTACCGTGTCCTGGTGCCCGCATGGAAAAGGAGCAGGGGAAAGCGGTCTGTGCTTCGAACCAGCGTGCCAGCCTCCCCGTGACATCCCGGAGCACTCCTGGGCGGTCAGCACCATGGGGCCCTCCTATTTCTTCTGGCAAAGTCTCAGCTCCTCCTCTCTTGCTCGATCCTCCTCCCCCATCCACATGCTCCTTTTCTAGGTGGTGGAAAGCATATTCTGCTTTCCCTGACTCCCACGCGGCCCCTTGGTTTCCAGCAGGCTTCCCACCAGCGCCTCTGCAAGCCTGTTCTTAGGTGCAACCAAAAGGAGAATTTTCTCTTTATTATTCCCACACCTCAGAGGCAATTCTGCTTTCACTGAACTGAATGGAAATTTGTGAGTAAAGATGATGTTTAGATTTGTCTGCACTGCCACAGTAGAGTTCACGGGGCCCTGCCCACCTTCAATAAATGTCAGCTTTGTGTTGTGGTTTTCACTGGAGTGACAGCTACTGAATTGGAGAAGACCCATGGGAGAAAATAAACTGATGACAGAAGTTTTGAACCATGGGCTTGGGAACCACAGATGTGCGTGTTTATGGAGTACCTCTCTTTCAATCTCCTGAGAGGATTTTTTCCTCTCATAACTTGAGGAGGATGGAAATCTTTTCGGTCTGGTGGATTTGGTATTTTTAACTTCACTTTTTACTGTGTTGCGAAAAAAATGCATGCAGTCTTACCATTTACATCCCACAGTGTTACCCGCTGGTCAGAAACGTCTGAGGCTTTCACATCTATTCCGTACCTCTGCTAACACTGTGCCAGTCTTGATCTGGTCAAATGAGAGCAGCTACTGCGAATAACGTTCTCGACTTCCCCATCTCCTCACTCTGGTTTTCCTCTGTTTCTCAGGCATATGCTTTCTTGAGACTGCCTATGAGGGTGAGAGATTACTAGAGTCCTTCCTTATTCCTAAAGGCATCTGAAAATTCTGTTAGGAGTCACTTGCTGTAAGATTATCTCCTGAAGTCATCGCAGAAATATCTAAGATTTTGTAGAAATTCTTTTGAGGCTCAGGAAGGTATGATTCTTTTCTTATGCTCAGTTTCACAAAAGTCTCTGTAGCCTTGGTCTCGTCTTCTTTAATGCTACGTTTCAGGATTAGTGGTTCTCCCACGCAGGGTGCCCTGCTGTTGAATTAGCCAGGCACAGCACAGAACCCTTGGTCTGGCCACGGTGAATACTTTTTTGGATAGGCTCAGATGAGCATGGTGAGTTTATGTTGTTTCAAGGATTTACTACAACATCTGTGCCTTTTTTGACCCAATACTGCAAGCTGTTTAAAGCCATACACTTCCCCCCCGCCCCACTCCAATGAACCAGTCTGAGACTCTGTAGAGCACAGGATTATTGCACTATAATATAAGGTATTAATATAGCAGCAAAGCAGTCTTCCTTGCTGGAATACCTACCTAGCCTTCCTACCACCATAATATTGTTTCATAATGTGTGTACTGGAATGAAAATGCTCATAAATGCAACACGAATATTTGTTGACTGCAGGTATTTTTACAGTGCTGATCCCTCTAATACAGAGGCAGATGTAACGATAGTCACCCGTGTACTTCCATGAGCCTGTGCAATGTTTAGGTTGTTAATGGGCTGGAGAGGGATTTCTGATGATGATTCATGCCTTATCAGAAAGGGAAGAAGTGGATGTGGAAATGGCAGGAGAGACTGGGAGCTTAAGTTTATAAATCATGGTAGCATCTGACAGTTCATCCGGTCTCAGTGGAAACTGTTTGGGAACAGCGCTAAGCACTGGATCTCGGTGAATGGCCAGAGTCGGGTGGGAGAAGGCACCGTGGCTTTATTCAGATCTTCCCTTCAGTTGACTTAAGTAAGAGTGGACAAAAACCCTCTTGCAAAGAAGCACTTTTGCATCTTCCTCCAGACTTTGAGGGGTTTTGCCTTCTGATTTATACTAATGTACAGTCTTTAAAATATTTTCCCCTGGAAAAGTATATTGATCTATGTGTTCCTTACTTATCAAAGTGTGTTACCATTAACTATTAGATAGAGAAGCTCTGTTGTATCAGAACCACTAGAGGAATATTGTTACAGAACTGTATGGAAGTGGTGGTATAATTTAACTGTGATTGCTCAGACACTCGTAGCAGGTTATTTTTATCAAAAGAATGGGTGCTGACTTGGAGTTGCTAACACTTATGGAAGCTCATTTTATGAAGCATAAAAGTGTGGGTAAAACAAGTGTGTTAAAGGTGATGGTAGGATGGGATTCAATGTGAGCCTTACATGCCAGGGGAGATTTCATGAATCAGACAACCAAGTAGGTGGCTTCCTTGTGAACTGGTATGCATCTGGGATTAATTTAGGGACTAATGCCATTGGGATCAACTTCGGGACTAATGCCATTGCACAGTTGTGGCCTGATGGTACGCTTCCCTTAAAGACATTTTTAAATAGGAAGCTGAGGATTCAACTCAATTTGTACGAGTTCCTGTTTCCTCTGAGAAATACTAAGTTTTTGCTCTAAAACTAAAAGATGCCCAAGCTGAAAGAGCCTTAGCTTTCAAACAAAATCAGTGCTTTCCATGGGAAACATCCACAGGCTCTTTAAAGATGTTTTTCTAGAGGCCTTCACACATCCTCTGCAAAACTACTCCTTTTTTTTCCTAAACAGCTCTATTGGCAGTGTAATTTCTTCAACTGCCAAAACACCGTTTTGAAATGCAATTGCTAAACTGCTGTGCAACTTTGGACAAGGCATCTTTAATTTACTTTCTGTCAAATTCCAACAAAGTGGGAAAAACTATTTCTTCTTCTCTATTCACATTCTGAATGAGAATAGAATAGTTCAGCTGGAAGGGACCTACAAGTTCCTACTAGTCCTCCTGCCTGACCGCTTCATGGCTGACCAAAAGTTCAAGCATGGTATTAAGGGCATTGTCCAAATGCCTCTTCAACACTGACAGGCATGGGGCATCCACCACCTCTCCAGGAAGCCTGTTTCAGGGTGTGACCACCCTCTTGGCAAAGAAATGTCTCCTCACGTCAAGTCCAAACCTCCCCTGACAGCGTGGTAGCAAGTGTCCCTTGGTGCCTTGGTAAGGAACGGTGAGGAAACCGTGCATGCTCTCTACATCTCTGCAGAGTTCCTGCAGAGGGAACCAAACCCCTGTCTTTCACCTCTGGCATCACCACAACCAAAGGAATGTCTGTGGCCTACATGCCCTTATTTACATAGTCTGAAGGTACAGATCCATTTTGGCACCAACGCACAAAATGGCAAGGAGACTACCTCTCTTAATCTCTCAGTACTCAAAATACTAAATCCTAAAGGAAAAGGAGACTTGCCAGGGTTTGAGGTAAGATCCGAACATCTTCCCACAAACCGAGGTAGGCAAAGAACTCTCAGAAAGGTTCAAGTCACAGGTGAGCTGTGGAAGTTTCACCCATGGCTGAAGTGCCTTTGGTATCCCATATAAACACGGCCAACGCGTGTGTTTAATAGAAAGGCTGCGCAGCTGGGTTTCAGTGGGACAAGGGGATGTGACGGCAATAGCAGCAATGGGCTATTTTGACAGTTTGGAAGAGCTGTCTGTCCTTTGCCTGGCTGGGCTTTGGTCACGGATCCAAATGGTCCACGTCTGAATACGACCAACCTTTCCTTCCACCACACCGGGGTCACCTCCGCGCACTTGTTTCTCAAAGCCTGGCTTACTTCCGTGGCGGGCTCTTGGCACCCACCATCCCAACCTATGGCTCTGGTTACACTTTGGCTTGCCTCCAGGCTGCGGCTGCCGAAATCACCCCCCTTACGCCCCACGAAAAGGGGTTGTGTCCAGCCACATCAAGTCCCTGCTCCTCCTGGCTGCGGGGTCGCACAGGCTTTAGCTCTGGTGCAGAGAGGGGACGGCTAATAGGGGCGGTCTCTGCGCTGCACGCTTGGTTCCTGCCATGGCCCGAGAGAAGAGGAACAGCACCAGGCTTCTCCTTGCGAGCCGAGTGGCAGAGCAGGCGCCAGGGACACCCAGCAGCTGGGCCCAGGGCATGGCCGCCAAGGGCAGGGAGAGACCCCCGGGCCTCCTGGGCACAGCGACAGCCCGTGGAATGATTGCTGGAGGTGACTTGTCGGTATGACACACGTCCCCCCGCCGCCCCTCAAGGGAAGGTGAACCTCCAGGGAGGAACACTGCACACGTCAAGAATTGGTTCCGTGGTAGCTCCCTAAGCAACGTGACCTGCAACTTTAGACGTCAGCAACACCAGGGGAGCTTGGTATGCTGACTCTGAAAAGGAACACAGAGGGTGGAGCGGAGCCGAGACCTCGTGGCCAGGCTCTGTGATCGCAGGGATAGGGAACCGGAACGATCGGAACGAGAACGCTTGCTCCCTGCATTGAATCCACTGAAGCAAGGAGGTAACACAATGGGGGTTCTGTTGAGCTAATGCCCTACTTCTGGTTTCTATCACACGTGCCCAGTTCTGGGGTACTCACACGCAACAGCAGGTCCTTTGGGTGAACTTTGCTCATTATAATACCAAAACACACCTCCACCCCCAAAGTTACCCATCTCCAAGGTGCGACCAACCCCCACTGAGCACGCGCTCTGAATTTTCTCTAGCGTATGCCTTTAAAAGCAAACCGAGAGAACTTTATACCAATCAAAGGAGAGGTATGTGTGACTAGAGTCACTCAAGCTCCACCGAAAAACTCAGAAAACATAAAAGGGCTTAAGAGAGGAGAAATGCCAGGGAAGACACCATCACAGACAAGTCGGGAGGACATCGCTGACTTCTGGGATCAGCCGATGGGCTGAGCCTCTCTCCCCCCCGCCATAGGGATGCCTATTGCGTGAGATTTGAACACTCGGCTGTACCGAGTGCTTCCCCGGGAAACTTAGAATTCTTTAGAGCTCTTTTCTTTCATCATTTAACGCGCCTGTAGGCAACGGTATTGTCACCTGCACGTGCTTTGCAGACAGTCTATTTATCACGGGCAATCCAAAAGCACCTGTACCGTTGCGTTAATAAACTGCGCTGCTCATTCATCTAGTCGTGATGAAAAACAAAAGAAAAGAGAAAGCCCCAAACCCAAATGTAAAGGAGCCTCAGCGCCGGAGGACGAGCTCTCCTCTCTCAGAGCAGCCTGGGGGAACCACGGGCAGAAGAGGTGAACCCAGCCCTGGGCTTGGGGTTTGAGGACCCCTCACCGCTTCCCCAGCCACCCTCCCTGGGTGGAGAACTGCTGCAGCACGTTGAAGGCAGACAGCAGGGCCCAGCTCTGCACCACCAGCGCTTTGCCGGGACACAGGCTGCCTGAGCAGAGCCTGGACCTCCCCGAGCACCTCACCGCAGACAGCCAGAGCACACCCAGACACCCAGGCATCCTCCACGTGGAGGCCACTTCCCACCCCGGCTGGCCAACGCAACGGGCTGCCTACCTTCTTCAAGGACGTCAGCAGTTTGATGCTGATGAAGCCCATCTTGTTCTTCTGGACATGTTTCAGGAGGAAAGCATCCTTGGCCAGGTTCTCGTCAGAGAGGTGGAATTCCACCTGGGACGCAACCCTCCTGACCAGCTGCCGGTCAGGGACAGAGTAGCTGCAGTCCAAGAGATCAGCCCCCAGAACATCGCTCGCATCGCAGAAGCTCCCGGCAAAGCAGCAGGGACACGGGTGTGACTTGGTGGCCTTTGGGATGTGCAGCACTGCCCGGTCCCAGCCACAGCGGTGCAGATGGCAGAGTGTTGAGGAGCGGGGTTGCTCAGCTGCGCTCTGAAATGAAACGGAGTTTTATGGTTTTAGAAGCGCGCTTGCCTTCACGCCCCCAGCATCGGTCCCTGCCACAAGTTACGCAGCAGATGGCCTTGCACAATCTTGCAGCCAGAGGTGCCTCACCAACAGAGCGCCATCTCTTTAATTAACAGGATCCAGGCCAGGAGAGATCTTTGGCCTCCGGTTCACGGCAGTTGTCCCGACTCCCCCAGGCCACACACTGTTCACACAGCAGGAGCGAGAGGCCTGTGTCCTTGGTACCAGGGGGTCCTTGCTAGTGCCGAATCCTCCAAGCACGAGGAGGGGATGTACTAACCCCATCCCTGGGGTCCCGTAGAGCGCAAACAGCCCCAGCGCCCCGACACCGGACGTTGGGCAGAATCCAGTCCTTTTCTGGGAGCACGCGGCGGCGGGTACCGTCTCCTCCTGGGTGTCACGCACCCAGGGAAAGCGCCGCCCCCTCCGAGGGGGATCCAGAGCTGCTGCTTTTCCCATCAGGAGACTAAAAGACCTGACAGCACTACTGGAGCGAGGGCTGGGGGAAAGCGTGCCACCGAGCGACACCGCGTGACCTTCCTTCGCGCCCTCGAGGTCCTTTTTCCTATTTCTGCCTCGCTCCGGTCAACGCAGCGAACAGAAGCACGGGCAACAGCCGCAAACGCATTTGCCATCTGGCGCAAGGAGGCTGCGGCTGCAGCTTGGTCCCCGCTCGGCTCGGCTGAATCAACTTGTTCTTCTTCCCCCACCGGAAAAATACTGTTGAAAGCAAAGAGGATTTGCACCCGCAGACCCTGAGAGCCGCCTGTAGGCCCCGGGGGCACCCCAGCCTCCCTTAACCCTTTCCCTCCCCAGGAGGAGCTGGGGAGGCTCTTGGGGGTGGGGCGGAACACAGGGAGCCCCCGCATTCCTTCCGGGGAGACGCCAAAGAGTCCTTGGCAGCCAACAGCCAGAAGGGACCATGGCACGGCCACCAGTGCAGCTCCCACTGCCTGGGCCCTGGGGCCCCCCGGCACCCCAGCTTTTCCAGCCATTCACGCTCCCCAAAACCTTCTACCCTCAAGGTAGGGACCGACCTCAACCCCAACCCCTGCAGCCCAGGGACGCTCTTGGGGGGCAAGAGCAGAGGTGACCGCCGGCCATCGCTCCTCTCTCTCTTAGGCTCAGCCAACCTGTGCCGCCTGCCCGCGCAGGAGCAGCCCTTCCCTGCAGCCCAGCCACCCCAGGCCCCCCAGGCACCACCAGCAGGTATGGCACCCCAGTCTGCTCTGGCACCTTCCCCATCCCCATCACACCCCTTCCCCCGACACTTTTCACATGGGGGTTCAGCAAGCCCCGGTGAGCATCCTTGCCCTCGCCCGGGCGGCGCGTGCCCAGGAAAGCCCATCTGCAGAGAATTCCCCAAATATTTGGGGCCACCTCTCCCGTTTCACCTCCTAGATGCGAGTCTCCTCCCCGATTTGCAACCCCGTCCCACCGGCACAGCAGCTCACCCTGTGGGGATCGCCCCGGCCACAAGCTCCCCACGCCCCTGGCCCAGAGCTGGGGGATGTCGGCCATCGGGGCCGGCTCGGCGGGTGCCCCTGGAGAGTCCCCCCGCCCCAGCACGGCTCCCCCTCACCCACACAGGGCTGCAGAGGGCTCCATGTGGCTGCCTCTTCAACCCCCGCGTCTTCCGCATCCAGTGGACAACCACCCACCTGCCTCCGCCGGCCACCGCCACGCTCGGCCAAGGCGCCGCTTCTCTGCCGGGTGCTGCCCTGTGGGGTCCCGGGGGCTGCGGGGCCCCCCTGGCCTGGGCAGCCCCAGGGACCCCCCAGGGCCAACCACGATACCTCGCACCCTACAAAAATCAGAGGAGTGGGGTGGCCCCAGCCCCTCCGGCGCTGCTGACAGCCATCCACGGCTACCAGCACATCGAGGGGCAGCTGGCGAAGATCAACATCTCCAGCACGGCCACCCCTGCGGGGGCACCCCCGGGCAGCGACATCCCCCCGGGGAGCGACGTCCCCCCCAGCCAAGCCCTTGGAGATGCCCTTGCCGTGGCTCTCCAAGAGGCCCTAATGCTCTTTGATTGCTCCCTGGGCGGGCTGGCGGTCAGCCAGCATGCTCCCAGCAGCAGCCCCATGCCTGGGGACGCTGGTGGCACCGGCGCAGCCACCCCCCACCGCGACTTCAGCTCGCTCTCGCTGCCTGAGGAGATGCTCACCCCTGACTACTGCATCCCCCAGCTCAGCGACGCCATGCTGAGCCTCAAAATAGTCAACAGCGGCAGGATGGAGCCCCAGGAGCCGTGGCAGGATGCGGGGATGGACCTGCCACCATCCCCACCTGCCACGGTAGGCAAGCGGAGGAAGAGGCAGGCGCAGAGCTCCTTGCCAATGCCACCCAGCAAGCGCAGGGCTCTTGCGGCCAACGTGGGGGTGTGAGGCGGGGGCGGGGATTAGACAGGGGTGAGAGGGATGGAGATGGGGGGAGTGGGGGATGGGAGAGGAGGGGGGGTACTTGTTGAAGGGGGGGCCGGGGAGGGGGGTAGGGAGGGGTTAGACCAGCTTGGATGGGACCTTTCCTCTTGTCTTTTCAATTAAAAGCTCCTTCTCCAGAACCGCTCCGTGCCTGTGTGGGAGGGGGAGGGAGAGCAGGGGGCACCAAGAAACAGCACCCAAGAGGTGCAAAAGCCCCGCTGAGCCCCAGATCCGAGCCGGGGAAAGCCCCGAGGGGAACCGAGCCACCCCCAGGGCCGAGTCACCACCAGCGGGGCAGGCAACGGTGGGGCGGGACGCGGACGACTCCCCTCTCCCCTTCCCCAGGGGGAGCAGCCCTTTGGTGGGGAAGCCAGGACAGACAGCTCCCTGCAGGACTCACGGACACGGCCCCACGCAGAAAGCAGCACAGAGCCCCTGCGACAAGGACAGACCTCGGGGGCCGGGGGGGACACGGGCACACACGACAGCAAGGGCTGCAAGGCCTTCGTCTTGAACACCACCAGCGTCCCCTCCAGCGGGGACAGGGCTTGGTGCAAAGCCCTTCAAAGCCTCAAGACCATCACGGCCTTCCTCGGGTCCCACTGACCTCAGCCCCGGAGAGCCCAGCTTTGCCTCACTGACACAGCAAAATAACCCCAAATCACCCCAAGAATGGCGAGGGAGGGAGCTGCAGGCCACGCAGGGACCCTCCTCCCCTTGTCTGGCTGCACCTTGGGCAGCTGCAAGACCGGGAATTGGCGGGGGGGGAAGGGGGGGAGTGGAAATCAGAAGGAAAAAAAAAAACAACCAACCCCCCAAAAAAACCCAAATCACTGCACCGGCCAGAAAGAGCCTGGAAACTTCATCCCTCTTTTATTGCCCATTTCCCATGCGAGCTCCACGACCTGGGAGCAACGCAGCCAACGGCACCTTCGAGAAGCAGCCTCACCTTTCTGGGTCTGGCTTGCAGAAGGTGCAGGGTGAGGTCCCCGTTGGGGCGGTCCCCCAGCACCGGGGGGTCGGGGGGGGGCCGAGCCCCTTCCTTCGGGCAGTCCCAGTGGTGCCGCTGGGGCAGCGGGAGCTGCGCTGGACCCCGGGCAGGCGCAGTGCCGTCGGCGACAGCACGGCGCAGCTCCCGGTGCCGCTGCTGCTCAGCATCTCACCTCGCACGCTGACTCGCCCCAAGCGTTGTCCTTGCTCCAAAACTGTCCCCTGGAGCAGCTGCACCGCCACCGCCCGCAGCTCTCGGGGGCCACAGAGGGTTATTCTGCTCAAGAGGAGGAGGAAAAAACAAAAGAAAAGAGAAAGCCCCAAACCCAAATGTAAAGGAGCCTCAGCGCCGGAGGACGAGCTCTCCTCTCCCAGAGCAGCCTGGGGGAACCACGGGCAGAAGAGGTGAACCCAGCCCTGGGCTTGGGGTTTGAGGACCCCTCACCGCTTCCCCAGCCACCCTCCCTGGGTGGAGAACTGCTGCAGCACGTTGAAGGCAGACAGCAGGGCCCAGCTCTGCACCACCAGCGCTTTGCCGGGACACAGGCAGCCTGAGCAGAGCCTGGACCTCCCCGAGCACCTCACCGCAGACAGCCAGAGCACACCCAGACACCCAGGCATCCTCCACGTGGAGGCCACTTCCCACCCCGGCTGGCCAACGCAACGGGCTGCCTACCTTCTTCAAGGGCGTCAGCAGTTTGATGCTGACGAAGCCCATCTTGTTCTTCTGGACATGTTTCAGGTGAACTCTGCTCATTATAATACCAAAACACACCTCCACCCCCAAAGTTACCCATCTCCAAGGTGCGACCAACCCCCACTGAGCACGCGCTCTGAATTTTCTCTAGCGTATGCCTTTAAAAGCAAACCGAGAGAACTTTATACCAATCAAAGGAAAGGTATGTGTGACTAGAGTCACTCAAGCTCCACCGAAAAACTCAGAAAACATAAAAGGGCTTAAGAGAGGAGAAATGTCAGGGAAGACACCATCACAGACAAGTCGGGAGGACATCGCTGACTTCTGGGATCAGTCGATGGGCTGAGCCTCTCTCCCCCCCGCCATAGGGTTGCCTATTGTGTGAGATTTGAACACTCAGCTGTACTGAGTGCTTCCCCGGGAAACTTAGAATTCTTTAGAGCTCTTTTCTTTCATCATTTAACGCGCCTGTAGGCAACGGTATTGTCACCTGCACGCGCTTTGCAGACAGTCTATTTATCACGGGCAATCCAAAAGCACCTGTACCGTTGCTTTAATAAACTGCGCTGCTCATTCATCTAGTCGTGATAATTTGTTAGCGCAACCAAACTCCCTAAGTCTGGTCATTCTCGTGCGTTGAACGCAGCTAAGCCAGAGTGCAGTACGCTATTAAGGGCATCCCTCATCGTGATAGTTCAGCACATTGAACGCGACCGCCCTTAGAGCGTCGAATTGGACATCACTCAGAAATTAAACCCAGCCGTCCCCAGCCCCTCTGACATCTGAGGATAAGCTGGAACGCAAGGCGGTTTATTTTCTGCCAAACTTCTGGACTCGGTAACGCCACACAGCCCCCGGGGCCGGCACCCCAAAGGCCTTCCTCCGAAGGATGCTGGGCCGAGGGGCGGCGGGCAGCGCTGCGCACGGGGGGCCCCCTCACACCACCCCCCCGTGTCGCAGTGCCACCACCCGGCAACGCAGCAGTCACAATGCCCCGGGGCACTATAAAAGGGGCAGCCTCCCCTGTCCCACTGCCAGTCTGCCTGGCAGGCGGCCCAGAGACATCCCAGAGGAAGTCTGTGAGGAGCCGCTGGAATTACTTGCCGGGCGCTGAGGGAGGAAGACCGGAGGCTGGACCAGGCTGCTGGAGATGAGAAGAACCACCAAGCCCTGGAGGTGCCCGAGGCCATCAGGCTTTTTTGGATGGAGAGCTGTGGCAAGACCAAGGGAATGCCTTCTTGAGGAGCACTGCAGAGCTCGCCGTCCTCACTCCCTGCGGAACCAGTGGCAGCAGCCGTAAGAAGTGGGATGCAGAGATGTTGCCAGGGCTCCCAGTGCTTTGGAGCACCCGCTGGTGGCCCGAAGGCGTGGGAAGGATTCTTGCCCCCAAGGTCGATCAGGCCGGGGGCACTTGGCCACTCTCGGAAGCCCCGAGGTGGCTCCAGGTTCAGGGAGAACAGGGCTTGGGCATCCCCTGGGGGGCGTGACCAGCCTGCGGGACCAGGAGGCAGGTCTTGCTCACACGTGCTCAGGGAATAGCCGATCGCCAGCTCTGGGGTCAGGAAGGAATTTTCCCCCGGCGCAGATTGGCACTGGGCCCCGGGGGTTTTTTGCCTTCCTCTGCAGCACTGAGCAGGACCACTTGCCAGGGCTCCTCCGGTCCGTTTTGGCTAGGTTACTGCCTGCTGCTCGTGCAAGATCTTGGGTAGCAGCCCCAGACTCCTAAAAGGAAGCTACCCTTGAGGTTTTTTCTTTTTTGGAGGAAGCTCTCCCCTTTGGGATCCACCTGTGACTCCTCCCAGGCATCTCCCAGAGCCTTTTGGCCTTTTCATAGCTATCTTTTCTTAGGATCTTAGGCCCGTAAAGCAGAGGCCAAAAGATTCTGGGAGATGCCTGGGAGGAGTCTCGGGTGGATCCCGGAGGAAAGAGCTTCCTCCAAAGGAGAAAAATCATCCGGGGTAGCCTCATTAGACAAGTCTGGGGCTGCTACCTGGGATCTCAGCTCCTTATAAGAAAAGGCCAAAAGACTCTAGGAGACGCCTGGAAGGAGTCACAGGGGGATCCCGGAGGGCAGAGCTTCCTCCAAAAAAGAAAAAAACCTCAAAGGTAGCTTCCTTGGAGGAGTCTGGGGCTTCTACCTGAGACCTTAGGTAGGTAAAGCAGAGGACAGAAGACTCTAGGAGATGCCTGGGAGGAGTCTCAGGTGGCTGTCGGAGTTGAGAGATTTCTCTACAGGAGAAAAAAAATGTCTTGAGCTACTTACTTGGAGGAGTCTGGGGCAGGTAGCTGGGATCTCCGGTCCCGAACGCAGAGGTCAAAAGATTCTGGGAGACGCCTGGGAGGAGTCTTGGGTCAATCCTGGAGGAGACAGCTTCCTGCAAAAGAGAAGAATCATCTTGGGTAGCTTCCCTGGAGGAGTCTGGGGCTGCTACCTGAGATCTTAGGTACGTAAAGCAGAGGCCAAAAGACTCTGGGAGGTGCCTGGGAGGAGTCTCAGGTGGCTGTCGGAGTTGAGAGATTTCTCTACAGGAGAAAAAAAATGTCTTGAGCTACTTACTTGGAGGAGTCTGGGGCAGGCAGCTGGGATCTCGGGTCCCGAACGCAGAGGTCAAAACACTCTGGGAGATGCCTGGGAGGAGTCTTGGGTCGATCCCAGAGGAGAGAGCTTCCTGCAAAGGAGAAAAATCGTCTTGGGTAGCTTCCTTGGAAGAGTCTGGGGCTGCTACCTGAGGCATTAGGTAGTTAGAGCAGAGGCTAAAAGACTCTGGGAGATGCCTGGGAGGAGTCTCGGGTGCATCCCGAAGAGGAGAGCTTCCTCCAAAGGAGCAAAATCATCTTGGGTAGCGGCCTTGACGAAATCTGGGGCTGGGCATCCCCTGGGAGGCGTGACCAGCCTGCGGGACCAGGAGGCAGGTCTTGCTCACGTGCTCAGGGAATAGCCGATCGCCAGCTCTGGGGTCAGGAAGGAATTTTCCCCCGGCGCAGATTGGCACTGGGCCCCGGGGGTTTTTTGCCTTCCTCTGCAGCACTGAGCAGGACCACTTGCCAGGGCTCCTCCGGTCCATTTTGGCTAGGTTACTGCCTGCTGCTCGTGCACCACGAAGATGGCCTCTCGTGCCCTGCAGCTAGGGGGAGGAAGGCTTTTTTTCCCCCACGGTGGGCTAGCAAGTGTCCCCGGGGGTTTTTTGCCTTCCTCTGCAGCACTGAGCACGGCCCCTCGCCAGGGCTCCTTTGGGCCGTTGTGGCTAGGTGCCCGCTGCTCGTGCTCCACGAAGGTGGCCCTCGTGCCCCGCATCCGGGGGGAGGAAGCTTTCGGACTCCCAGGCCGGGCTCCAAGGGATGCTCCCGGGGGTTGCTTCTTGTCCTCTGTAGCACTGAGCACAGCCCCTTGTCAGGGCTCCTCTGGGCCCTTTCGCCTAGCTCCCTGCCTGCTGCTCTTGCACCTCCAAGGCACCGCTCGTGCCCTGCCTCTCTCGGGCTCTCTTGCCCAGTGCAAGTCTGGAGCGGGAGCGGGAGCGAGCTCTGCTCTTCCCTTAGCTCCATTTCCCCAGGGCTTATGGCTTGGGCAAAACAGCCTGTGCTTGGAAGGGCTCCAGGCTTGCTGCCCCATCACGAGCTGCCACTTTTCACCTCTCCCTGCACGCAAATCAAGCGCAGGGCCGGCACGAGAGCGCCTTTTGTGCATCGTTGGCCAAGAAGCACAGCGGCGGAGCAAGTTGCCGAACGCAAAAATACGCTTTTCACCTCTACCTGTCATACTTTGGAAAATACCCCACGGTACCACACGCCTCCTCCTCCTCCTCCTCCTTCGTCTTCTTTTGTGTGTGGTCGGTCCTGATCCTCATTCTGCATGTTCTCACTCTTCAGGAAACAGGGACTGCTTGGCCTGTATTCCTCCTGCTACTTTCTGTAGCTCTGGGACTTGCCTTTGCCAGGATGCAAAGGATGTTTTCTCAAGCTCAACTGAAGAATGCATCAGCCTGCTCCTGGCTACACAGGCACATTGTGTTAAGGCTTGTGAGCATCAGCTCTGAAACAGACTCAGAAAAATAAAAATAATAGCCTGTTTCCACTTGCAACCTTTGTGTTATGTGTCCTTCAAAGTGGTTTGGGAGCTGAAACCCCCCTGGCGTTTCAGGCAAATAACAGTCTCGTTGGTATTTGACTCATGGTGAGCACAGGGAACAGAGCAGAGTAGAACAGAACAGAATAGAATGGAATAGTTCAGCTGGAAGGAACCTACAACCATCATCTAGTCCAATTACCTGACCGTTTCAGGGCTGACCAAAAGTTCAAGCATGGTATTAAGGGCATTGTCCAAATGCCTCTTCAACACTGACAGGCATGGGGCATCCACCACCTCTCCAGGAAGCCTGTTTCAGGGTGTGACCACCCTCTTGGCAAAGAAATGTCTCCTCACGTCAAGTCTGAACCTCCCCTGACAGTGTCGTAGCAAATGTCCCTTGGTGCCTCGGTAAGGAACGGTGAGGAAACCGTGCATGCTCTCTACATCTCTGCAGAGTTCCTGCAGAGGGAACCAAACCCCTGTCTTTCACCTCTGGCATCACCACAACCAAAGGAATGTCTGTGGCCTACATGCCCTTATTTACATAGTCTGAAGGTACAGATCCATTTTGGCACCAACGCACAAAATGGCAAGGAGACTACCTCTCTTAATCTCTCAGTACTCAAAATACTAAATCCTAAAGGAAAAGGAGACTTGCCAGGGTTTGAGGCAAGATCCGAACATCTTCCCACAAACCGAGGTAGGCAAAGAACTCTCAGAAAGGTTCAAGTCACAGGTGAGCTGTGGAAGTTTCACCCATGGCTGAAGCGCCTTTGGTATCCCGTATAAACACGGCCAACGCGTGTGTTTAATAGAAAGGCTGCGCAGCTGGGTTTCAGTGGGACAAGGGGATGTGACGGCAATAGCAGCAATGGGCTATTTTGACAGTTTGGAAGAGCTGTCTGTCCTTTGCCTGGCTGGGCTTTGGTCACGGATCCAAATGGTCCACGTCTGAATACGACCAACCTTTCCTTCCACCACACCGGGGTCACCTCCGCGCACTTGTTCCTCAAAGCCTGGCTTACTTCCGTGGCGGGCTCTTGGCACCCACCATCCCAACCTATGGCTCTGGTTACACTTTGGCTTGCCTCCAGGCTGCGGCTGCCGAAATCACCCCCCTTACGCCCCACGAAAAGGGGTTGTGTCCAGCCACATCAAGTCCCTGCTCCTCCTGGCTGCGGGGCCGCACAGGCTTTAGCTCTGGCGCAGAGAGGGGACGGCTAATAGGGGCGGTCTCTGCGCTGCACGCTTGGTTCCTGCCATGGCCCGAGAGAAGAGGAACAGCACCAGGCTTCTCCTTGCGAGCCGAGTGGCAGAGCAGGCGCCAGGGACACGCAGCAGCTGGGCCCAGGGCATGGCCGCCAAGGGCAGGGAGAGACCCCCGGGCCTCCTGGGCACAGCGACAGCCCGTGGAATGATTGCTGGAGGTGACTTGTCGGTATGACACACGTCCCCCCGCCGCCCCTCAAGGGAAGGTGAACCTCCAGGGAGCAACACAGTGCACACATCAAGAATCGGTTTCCCGGTAGCTCCCTAAGGAACATAGTCTAAGCAAGGCAACTGAAATAGTTTCATCTTCTCTCCCTTTTAGAAAATATATTGTACCTTCTCAAAGAGGAAATGAGTTAAGAGAAGAGCCTGTACTACTTTCAAATGTCTGCACATTGCTGTGAAACTGTGCAAAAATGTAGCACTGAATACATAGGCTTTATCGAGATTATTAGTATTGACATACAGTGAAGAGGCAGGCAAATTCAGCTTTCACTTCCAGTGTTCCCTGTGGGACTATAAAGTCAGAGAACCCCCTGGTAGTTCCGCAGTACCTTCTTCTCCTTTATTCCCAATGATGCAAACCCAGTTTTGTATTCAGGAAGAAGTTCATGAAGAACCAAAGTCAATTCACTCAAATAGTAATTGTCCTGAGTGATTCATTAAATAACGTGACTCAAGAAAAATTATCCAAGTCTTTATAACATACGTAACCTAAAAGTGTACCCAAGAAAAGAAGAAATAATGCAATCTGAGGAAAAACAAAGGAGGTTTTATCTCTATCATCTATCAGCTATTATCAAGCTGATAGAGGCAGGCACGCCCTTGAGTTAATCTCCTCCCAGGAGTCACAGTTACACCGGGCTAAGTATTCACAAGCACACTCATAGCAGAACATTTTCCAATAAAGATTACTTGCCTATCAACTCAGGCCAAGGAAATATCCTAGAGACAAGCTGCCCTCTGGCCACTACTGCCTAAACCTATCTCCTACTTTGTTCCTGCTCATGCGGCATCATGGCAACAAGTATGGCAGGAAGATAGAAAAGGTGTCCTGACATCTCCATCATCCAGAATGGTTTTCATTACAGGAAAATGACAGTGCTCATCAGCACCTCCTCCCCACCTGCGCCACCTCTCTCTCTCACCTAAAAGCTAGCAAAAATCTAACCCAAAGAAAACACAAACAATCCTCTACAGATGCGGTCTGCACAGTGGTCTTGAGAGAAGAAGCACGAGCCAAAGGGAGAAAGGAAACTAGTAAATAGCGGAGAGATGACACCTTCCCCCATGACACCAGCGCACACGTTAGAAGTCAGCATTGCCTTCTGTATCTATACAGGCCATGAAAGCAGAGGACTGGAATGACACAGGACAAAGGGGCACGTTGGGATGTGCTGTCACCGTGGCAGCACAGGCACAGCAAGCCGTCACCAGAAACACCTTCACAGCCAGCTTCAGTTTCCTTCTTCCAGCCACAGTCAGCAAGGTTTCTGTTTGCAGACTGCTTCTCATTGAGTCACTGTGGAGGAAGGAAAAACACCTCCCTTTATTTACTCCTTAACTGATGTGGTACTCCCCGCAGCTTTTACACTGTACATGGCAATCACCTGATGGGAGACAAGCACCTACACACCCTTCACCCTAAGCACTCCCCTGAAGAGCCCATAGCCAAGATCAAATCGGTCCTGCGTGCTTGTCTAGAGGCACGACCCATCTGCAGCTATTCTTTGAGCAACGCCAGGGCAGCTCTGGCTTCATCTTCAACCACCCATTTGGTAGCTGAGGCCAGAAGTAGCCGGCGACAGCAAGCTCCCACGGGCCTCCCCGTCCTCAGACTGAAAACCCCACCTCCAGGCCCCAACGACCTCCCTCGGTGGCCCTACAGTGGACTCCTCCTGTCACCCCTGCGCAGCAGCCCGGAGGACGCCAGGCCCTCTCCTCCCCTCTGCCCCTCTCTGCTGCTGTCAGGTGCGGGGACAACGCCACTTGCAGGGAGCCGAGCGGTTGGAGGCTAACGGAGACTCCCCGACCCTCCTGGGACACTGCGGCCACTGTCCTGTTGAGGGGACTCCGGGCCTGGCACGAGGAGGGGGCTGGAGCCCAGGGCACACAAGGGCAGCTGGAGGGCAGTCCCGGCGCCCGAGGGGCAGCCTTTCTCTCTGGCAAGCAAAATGGCCACCCGGAATGGGGCAACATGGGCCACCATACCAGCCACAGCAACTTCCAGTGGTGACGTCACCAGCCTTCCGTTACACAAGCTGGCACCCCTGCGGCCGGCCCACAGCTCGCTCTGCAGCTAGAGACTCTGACACCAAGCGTGCTTGGTAGAGGAGGACCCGGCGAAGCGAGGCGAGAGCCCACGGTCAGTGGGAAGAGACAGAAGAGGTTCTTGGAGCCACTGAGGATGCCTCCACAGCCCAAAAAAAACCACAAGCAGGCTGATGGGAGGAGCAACACCTACCTACGGCAGGCGAGTCGAGTCCACGGAGGTCGACCCGCCACAGAATGGCGACGAGCCCGTGGAGGTGGATCCACCTCAAGAGCAGGAAGAATCAGTGGAGGTGGATCCACCTCAAGAGCAGGAAGAATCAGTGGAGGTGGATCCACCTCAAGAGCAGGAAGAATCAGTGGAGCTACATCCACCTTGCGCAGGGCTGACGGGGCACTACACCACCGTGCCCGGGGTTCCTCCGGCACCATGGTGCCCAAAGCGCCGCAGGACCACCGCGGGCTCTCAGGGACCCTCTAAACAGCCAGCTCCCAACAAGCGGCACCACCCCCGCAGCCGACGCCAGCCATAAGTGGGCCATCCACAGCCACATGCGTCCGCTCGGCAGGCTCATCAGGAAGATCACCCGGCTTGACAGCCGCAGATGAGCCCTGCTTTCCCACCCTTGCCCCTCATCGAGGGGGGCCATCTCCTCCACCCTCAGCCCTGGGGAAGAGGTGAGCAGAAGGGCTGCCATCTTCTGGCCGGCAGCACCACAGCACCAGGACGAATCCCTTGGAGCCCTCTGGAGACTGCTGGACACCACCGGAGACCATCAGAGACCACTGGAGATGAACAGAGACCAGTGGGGACCATCGGAGACAGCTGGAGGTCGCCAGAGGCCACCAGACACCGCTGGACATCACCAGACGCCGCCAGACACCACTCTTGGACTCCCCTGGAGCACCACCCAGGTTACTGGGGCCTGCAGGTGGCATTTTGTCACTCTGAGGATATCAAAGCCACTGGGGGGTGGCTGCCCTCAGCTAGCTCTTGCCTCAGCTACCAAATGCGGGGGTGAAGATGAAGCCAGACCCACCCGGGCAGTGCGCAGAGTATAGCAACAGGTCATCAAAGAAGGTAGATGCCCCATCCCTGGAAACATTCAAGATGGAGAGACAGCTCTTTAGAGAAGCACAAGCCTCGAGTTCTGGCGGGAAGAACTTTTGGCAAGATTGGGCAATAAACAATTAAAAACACCAATAAGAAAACAATAAAACCCAAGCAGAAAACAATAAAACCCAATCAAACCCACTTTAAAAAAACAAAAAACGCTCTCCTCTCTTATTTGGCACTTTTGAGACTCCATGCGGACTCCCGTGTCCCATTCTGGTCTCCCCAGGACAGAAAGACACTGACAAACGCGGTGCGGGCCCAGCTCAGCGCCTTCGAGATGGTGAGGGGCCGGGGCACATGGCACACCAGGGCAGGCGGAAGGAACTGCCACTGTGCAGCGGGGAGAAGAGAAGGCTCAGGGCTGGGTCTGACTGCTCATCTTCCACAACACTGCAAAGCAATTGCTTTCCTGACCCAATACCACATAGACAACCATCCTGTTTATCTCCCACACGCACTTCACTATTGCTAGTTTTGGAATCCAGAACAGCAAAGGCCTTGTGTAATCAATCAATAAATAAATAAAAATAGAGCGAGCTTGATTACCCCCAGCTTGCATCCCTACTCTCTTTCGTAGGATACAAGCCACGGGCTCATCTCTCCTACCTGCTTCCTGAATCTGCTTGATCAGACAAGAAGTATGAGAGCGTTCAAATGCGAGCGGTGTTTGCCAACATGCAGGGAAGCGGCATCCCACCCCTAGTTCATGAGACAGGGGAGAAAAAAGCTTCATCTCAATGGTAGGAATGAAACATGGAAGTGGAGCTTTGCTGTGATGTCGGGGCATGCAACGAGTCTACGGAATTCCTGACAGTTCGAGAACAGCGCAACCTTGAGCAGCTTGTAGTATATCCTTGAAGAGTCTGGAAAGATCCGAGAAGACCAGTACAAAAACAAGATAGCGATAAGAAGAACCGTCCTAATGAATCATGAATTGTTAGTTACTAACCAAACCAATCATATACTAACACATACTCTAAAGAAGGGTATAAAAAGCTGTGTTAGAACAATAAAGTAGCCATTTTGCATGATCTATTACTTGTCGTGTCCGTCTCCACTGCGACACCATGAAAACCAGTTCTGCAGGAAAAAATACCTCTGGGAGCTCCTGAGCTCCTCTGGCTTTAAGGGCTTAAACCCACAGCCAGCAGGGAGCAAGCCATGCTGTCAGCTACTTTTCTACACCTTGGTTTCTAATACACAGCACTGTCTGCTTCGCTCCCTTGTGGAGCCACGGAGCAGACTGGCAGGTGTCCAGCACAGGTTACTGGAGCCCAGGGCTTGCAGCAAACCAGGGAACACACAAAACTGACAGCGCTGGTGCACCTCAAGGACTTCATATCCAGTTTGCTCTGTACATAAGTTAAAACATTGGGGCGGTTTGGTTTGGTTTGGTATGGTTTGGTTTATGTTGGTTTGTTTGGGCTTTTTTTTTTTTCTTTTTATCTGCTACATCATCTCTCTCCCTCTTAGAGCAAAAAAAATGCAAACTATTCCATCGCTTACTCATGTATTTTCATGCCCTTCCAGTACTCTCTTTTTTAACACTTGCCTAGCAGTCTGGGTCAGGTCTTGAGACAGACAGGGCCTGACTCCTTCCAAATATGTCTCTAGTAAACCTTGCGATTCACAGGGACACTCTACATTCAGCACAGGAGGCACTGGAGCATGTTACTCCTCAGGGAAGAGCATCCAGGTTGGGCTTCAGAATTGAAAGCAACATGACTGTGGCAATCGAGGGACCGCAGAAAGGCAGATTGTATGCGCAAGAGGTTGTCCCTGAGCGCAAGCCAGTTCAGCTGGTTTTGCTGTAGAGCCTGGATGGAGATCAGCACCTCCAGAGCATAGCTCTCCTCACCTTCAGGTAAGTGGAATGAATTGTCCTTTGGAGGTACTGCCTTGCTCCCTTAAGTAAGAAGAAAGCGTAGACAATTTGCTTCTTCACGCGAGGTGAAATGAATTCCAACCAAAGCCAGTTGGCACAATCACCCAGGAGATCTGTGGCAGAGTGAAAAACTGAGCTTGGGTTTCTCATTCATCCTCTTCGAGATCACTGTTTGGGGCAACAAAAATACAGTCACGCAAAGGTGGTCGCTACTGTGAATCTTATGGCTCTGCTAGGGCTTTAGAATGGGGTTTCTTGCAGGTCCCCTCAAACAAAGATCCCTTGTGGACTCACAGTCTTTTTTATAGACCTGGCTGTGCTGCTTGGCTGACTCATTAGGGATTTTAATACTTCTCCTTACACTTCCAGATGTTTTCTCTCATGGTAGAATATGCATTTCCCCAAGAGCAGAGGCCAGGAGGCCAGGGAGTCATCACATTCTCACACCTAGAACCTACCACTGAGAAAAAGTTACTAGTTACCAAACTGGAAAATAAATTCTAAGATAACTTGCCCATGCCTTTTAGTAACCCCTGCAGAATTAGGGAAAGGAACAATTAGGTGGAGAGAGCAGGTTGTCAGGGAACAGGGTCAGGAAAAGCAATTGGAGAAGAGGGAAACCTGAAGGGAATTTCATGGTTTATTACTGTCATATGCTCAATAATAACTCATCCTGTGGCCAATGTCACAGCTTTGGTTTTATTTTTTTTCTAACCAATGTCCCGCAGATGATTCACGTGTAAACATGGTATCTGGCACAGTCCCACGGGCAAGCAGTTTTACGGTATCTTTGCTACTGATGGCTGAGAGAGACTCTGGCTGACTTTACATTTAGATACTTCCAAGCCTTGCATTGATCCATCTGGCAAATATCTTCATTTCCTCTTTACCATAATTACTTCACGGTTTTACCTTTCTTGCCTCAGAGAACATTACATCATTTTGTCCGATACTTTGTTAGATGTGCCTTTGCTCCAAATCAGTGTCCACCTTAGAGCTGTACCCTAGCGAAGGACTCACACCCCCTTGCACTCATGGGAAAGGGACAGCAAAAAGGCCATTTTAGATCACTCAGTCCCTATGCTAGGAACCAACACTAACATCTCCTGAAGTGAGCTATTTTGCTCATTTTGTCCAGTTGAAGTCTCAGTACTTTATTCTTATGGAAATGAATAGGAAAAATGCTACATTTGAGGAAACGTTTTCAATGGCTGATTCTCACTAAGGGTATAACACTCAGAATATGCATGTGCCCACCCTGAATGCATAGAAACAAACTTCTACAAGAAAAGGCTGTGACTATGCAACCATGCACACGCTATTATGTACCAAAGGCGGCTCTGGCCAAATTTGTCCTCAGTCAAAAAGCATTCAAGCTTTCTCACCACAGTCTTGAAAGGAGTAACACTGATTGACAAAGAGGGCTCAGAACTATCTGAGGGACAAACCCCAAGCAGCTTTACTGACAAAGTCAGTATTGCATTAAACAAAGCATTCCCAAAGCTCTACTCCAATACAGGCTTAAGGAGCTAAACATTTTCCAGATGTCTTTTTAATCCTGTACTTGATGGTAAAGGGCTTGCACTAAACATACTCTTTACAATGCTCGTTGTAAATCGTACAAGAAAAAAAATACAGGTACCAGTGTAAAATGCAGCTCAGTCAAGCCATGGTCCTCCTAGCACACGTGCAGATCTACTTGCCTTAGGCAATGTCTTATCACAGACTGCCTGAGCAACCTTGCACCAAATGCTTTGAAAGCCTGTGCCTCGGTTTCCTCACTTGGGGCTGTAAGGTAACAATACTGCCCTGTTGCACAAGCCTCTCTGCATTTGGGAAGTGGCACAGAGACCACTGCTGCTGGAAACCTTGCAAAACTCAAGACTATTGGCTCTAGGAATACTGCTGGTTTGCATTAGCAAAGTATTTATTAATAACCACTGTCACGGCAATCAAATACTGTCCACAGCAGCTTCCGTGGTTCTCCACAAACAATGACAAGCCCTCACAAAACTTCTCTCTTAATCCAAGGGCCAGACTGCCTGCTCTGGTGACTCAGTTTCTTACTGTTTCTGCCTTCAAGAGCTGCAGCACTGATTAGATTGCTTGGAGCAGCCCATGTTCAGCAGTTTAATGGGTACCAGCCCAGACAGACTAATGGATCTGGAGACCAGGAAACAGCAGGAAGGTGAGCCGAGTGGAGAATATTGAGGCTTTTAAGGCAGAAAAGTAGCAGCTAGACATGGGGTAGCTGACTCACAGAGCCTTGGTGGAGACAGTTCTCCTCGCTGATCATCCTCAGTCATTCATCACACTGCGACACGCCCATGAAAAGTGGTCACTTCTAGAAACAACTTGCAAAATGCAAAGCAGAGCTGGAAAGGGCTCCTGGCGCTCAGGGCCAGACACACAGCCAGGGGAATTATTGTAGAGGCTGAGCTCACAGGCTTTTCCTTCTCCTAAAGAAGTGGGTTTCCATTCCTGATGCCTCGTATCACCACCTTGGAGATGTCAGCGCCTCAGGGAAACCAAATGTCCTTGCTCCATCCAGCATGACCCATCTTGCTGGCTCTGAGAGGTCCAGACAAGGAATACCTGCTGCTCCTTCTCAAAACCACCAGACCCTAATAAACAAGGTCTGCCACGGAGAAAAAGGTCTTGGATTCAGTCCTGTGCAGGTTTTTAGCCCCCTCCATCCTGCAGATGTTTCTGCTGGCTTCATGCCCCCACCATGGGAGTTCACCTAATGTTGCCAGTGCTGCAGTCTCCTACTGCCTTGCTGCAGGTTCCTTCAGTGGAAAGCAGCTGAGGCTTGGGACAAAAGCTAGCGAGTAGTTTGCATCTAGTAGTAGTTTGCATCTCATACAGTGTCCTCAGACCTTCAAAATGCACAGGAAGAGCTTCAGCAGATCATACGTTTGTCCCAGTCCTTTAGCTGCTTTGAACTTCACTAAAGGAAGCCATTAAGGAAGTCATACCGACCAACTGAAATTTCTGCTCTGCCCTCTGGTCAGTCCCCTGTTTTGAAATTATACCAACATTTCTTGATGTATGACAGCCTACAAGCATTTTTTAATACTGAATTGTAAATAATGCCAAGCCAAAAATTCAGAGCTAGAAACGTCAGTTCGTCTCTTTCAAACGTCCTCCCGGCTTGCCTAAGTACTGGAGGAATCTCAAGCAAACATGTGATGCCTCAGACCACGTCTTTGTTGTGTTAGTTTGGCAAGTTGGCTAGGGAAGATGGCGCTGAGATGCAACACAGATCTGTGTTGTATTATACCATCACGACCTCATAGAAAGACACAGAAAAGGAGGTACAGGCGACTGTGGGTGTAGCTTTGACCAGCTAGACAACAACTAAGGCATGAGTTCACTTCTACAAAGTAACAACATGTCATTTAAAAGTGCCTACCGGAGTAAAGTTTTCCTTTCTTGCATTTTCATCACTATTATATTTAGCAGACTATACCACAAGGTAGGCTTCAAAACTGAGACCCTTTGGGTTTAAAAGGATAAATTTACGCAAAGGGTTTTTGTACTGTCATCTCAGGAATGGATCCAGATTCCTCCACCCATTCTTCCAGCATTCATGTCCCACAGGCAGAAAACACCTATCATTACCACTCTACTGTTAATGTAGCAAGTGACACCGAAGTAAAAAGGAAGACGCTAACTCAGGTATGTGGGAATATTTCTAATTTTAGCAAATTCACTCTGCCTATCGGAAAATCAACCCCGGAATTTCAGTTGCGCACAGCGTTCTTTATCTCCTTCCGTTCGTTTATGCTAACATTAACAGGCTGTATTTAAGAGAAAAGCTATTAACTTAGACAAATCTTTAAGTTGACAGCTTACTTAGCTGTATTTAGGAATACATGAACTAAGCTACAACCATGCTGTTTTAGAAGAAGGTACCTTTCATCTTCCTGGGTAAAAAAAAACATTATATACGAAGACATTCTATGTAAATTTTATTTAATGGATATATCCTTTCAGCATTTTTTTTTTAATATAATGACACCATTTCTTCAGCTAGAGAAAACAGGGAATTGCAGAACTACAAGAAATGGATTCCTGAGGATGACAGGGAGGTAAGTATTTTGTTAGCGAGTTATTGATGGTTTTATTTGCTTTTTTCTTATTTAATCTAGTAATGACTTTCCCCTTTGCCTGTTCTCCGCCAGGATTCACTCTAACAGCTGGTGACCAGGCAATCACACTCACTCAGTAAGTTATCAAATACCAGGGGTCTTCGTTTGCATAGCCATGTTAATCTGGTGTTCACAGCACATCCTTCGGTTCACTTTTAATAAATAAATCCCACAAAGAAAATAGCAGAGGGGAAGGAAGGTTGCTGTGCTGCTTTCCAAAGCAAGCAGTAGCTCAAGCAGCCTCAGAAGGGATGGTTCTGCCCCCTCTACTGAACAGAACAGCATCCTCCTGCGTGAGCACTACTGCTGCTTTCACGAATAGGCCCTCTGAAATAAGGTGCTCAGTGTAAGGGTGAAGAAATCAAGCCCCAAATCAGTTTACTGCTGGGCCAGTTCCTGGCTTTGCATTTCCCACGACAGTCAAAAGGAAAATGCATTCCTGCACTCTAGAGACAACAGTTTTGATTTTCAGGCAAACTTTTTTCTCCTGTACCACCAGACCCTGGAGCCTCATGCATGGTTAGACTTTTTCTAACCTTGACGCATCACTGCTATTGCAAAAGCTCCAACAAATTCCTTTTGCTCTCTGTTCAAGGAAAGTTTCACCAATCTCCAGGAGAAGAAAACAGCAGCCCCAGTTTAAATCCAGCCTGCGCTTTCTCTGCGCAGACAGTATGAAAGAAAAAACAAGAGGTGAAATGTAAGCCCAAGTACCGCTGGTTTCCTAACCGACTAAAAGCACAAAGACCCCATCCTTGAAACAACACAGTAAATGACCCTGTGACAACAAGCACAATCCCACAGAGGTCACCATATGCAGAAACACATCCTTCTTTCCCCAGCACCTTTTCCCTTGGCCCCCTCCAAACGCTGCCCGTGCGGGCTCCAGCTGTCTCCTACCTCTGAAGCACCTTCTGCCACAGCAGCAATGTTCTTCTGCAGAGTTCGACACCTCTGTCACCCCAACCTTAATCACAGGATAAATAAAGGGCCTGACAAAGTCTACAATGGGTCCATCTTTCTCAGCCTTGTCCTCTTTTTTAAGCTGCGGGGCTCTTTTCTGAATGACATTTTTCTAAGTACAGCTGGTAGATGAGTGTTGGAAATCGGTGCCAGGAGCTGGGGCTGGAAGAGAAGACAGGATTTTTGAGCTGGAAGGCGCAGGGGCCTGGGAGGGGGCAGAAGAGGGGCTCTGCAGCAGGGCGAGGGGCTCTGCAGCGAGGGGCTGCCAAACAGGGCGAGGCGCAAAGACGCCTGCGATGACGACTCACTGGGCAAGTCTGTATTAGCGACTATAGTCTCCGTTATCACTCCCCTTCCACCTTCTGGAAGGAGCGGGGCGGGAAGATTCTCCCTGTGGGAAGCAGTCTGGGACAGGACGTGGGGGAGACGTGGGGTTTGCAGAAGGGCTCTGAGCGAGCAGCAGAGGCTGCCGAGGCAGTGGTGCATCAGGAGCTCGGGGCAACAGGGGCAAGGCCTTGCCCTCCGTGCTGTGCCCCCACACTTACATCTGGACACCTGTGGCCAGGGCTACACTTGGGGCTGGAGTACGCAGGCAGGAGCCCTGCTGCCACCTCACCCCCTGCTTACACACCTACCCCACGCACAGCACTGCTGCCTCCTTCTCCTTACCAAGGAAGCAACAGCCATAAGCTACCTCTCCAGCACGTGCAAGCAGGGCAGTACACTTTGAGACGCGTTGCCTCTAAAAACATCCCAGACAAAACAGATGCCACGAGCGACAGTGTAACTCTCTGCCTCCAAAGAAGCGGGGTACTGCTCAGACTGTCCACTGCACACAGAGAGAGCGCTTTCCACCAGCCGTACCAACACACCCTCACCAGGTATTGCCTGTTGATTAATTACTTGCACTAGCAGATCTTCCCCACTGTCGACTTTCGGAATGTTGGGCCATTATGGGACTTGGATTCCTCCCATTACGAGGCAACAGCATCTTTTTAAAGAAATAAAAAGAGCACTGCTAAATGGGTACAACTACCTCTTATATTACTAGAGTTACCACAGAACGCATCGTTGGTAGAATTCCACTCAGTCTGGTCGACTTACTCTCTCGATGATTTTTTGAGCCCTTACATCTTACCAGTTTGCTGAAAAGGCAGGGGGTTTTTTGGACAAAAGCCCAAATAAAATACTTCGCAGTCCATGTCATTCTCGGCCTTCCTATGTTCCTATATGTCTCCTTCTCTAAAGCGGATAAATAAATCATGCATTTGGTTTTCAAGTAATGCTATCAAATGCCAGACAGACATCATCTAACCCAAGAACCCATTAACTGACCCAAGCTTTGCTCCCCACGAGACCAAATGTTTTAAAATGCATTTAAATCTTGAGTCTGTTATCAAAACTGTAACATAAATACCTATGTATATATCTCATCCCTTCTGCTCTGAACAGGACCAGGGAAAAACTGAAAAAACTTAATTCCAAGAACTTACTCCAGAGCTGTCTTGTGGCTCAACAGGCTGATTCACAGGTCAAAGAAACTCGCAACGAAATCGCACCAGAGCTACTTTCATTCTCCGTTTCCCAAGAAAGAGTATTGCAGTTATGTTTGCCAATATTCACCGTTTACACCAATTAACCAAACTTCCCTATTATTTATAACTTCTTGGGGTACGGTTTCATCGCTTTTACACATATGCCCCTCTGCCTCGCACTAGAACCATGGATCCTACTTGAGGGTGCTCACAGAGTACAGTACGATTTCGCCTTAGTACACTTAGAAATATCTTTGTGAATGATATTTCACAGCATGCTCTTGCACGTCCCCTTCAGTTAGCAAAACATCATTGATACGCTCTACGTATCTGTATTCCTAAAGTTGTCCTCTTTATGTAAAACTGATTTTAAGTCAAGCTGTTATGCAGCTGTTCCATAATTAAATTGCATACCATAAAAGCTGATGTAGAAAGTATTACCACGTTGCAGAAGGTAAATATTCATAGATTAAGCTTGTTCTCCTTAGCTTGAGAAACTAGGCAAGTTAGAGATCAAAACTTCTAAAATTAATCAAAACCTTGGCAGATGTATTAACAAAAATAAAGCTCAGTGTTTCAAAGAAAATAAAAAGAGTCTGCTTCAGTTCAAGCTCTGCTAAAATTACCTGATGGATAGGTGCCTAACGTGCATCCTGTGCCAGACACCCTGTATGCACAGAGACCTTTCTTATATACTTTCTTAATTACCTGCATTGCTTATCAATATTCACTCGTTCATACAGGCATACTCATTTAAAGCAACTTATCTTAGTAGGGCTATTTTCATCACAGCTTGCTTTGAATACCGTCTCATTGGCAACATCAACTGGTCAACCCTTAGGTATACGTAGGATTCCCACAGGTACCCGCACATACAGAATCTGGCATTCCTGAGACAATGCCTGTGCAAAGGCTAACGAGGTGGGTAAAACAGTCTCATTTGGTGCATCCAGGATGGGTGCTGCATCCTCTATCCACAGCGTAGACAAACACAGGACTAAGATGCACGCGATACAGTGAATTTACTGGGTGAGAAGGGAGAAAGCGGAAGAGGATTTGCCTTCTGAAACTGGACAGTACTCTTCTCAAGAGCAAGAGCTGCCGCTTTTATTAACTGTTTTCAAAAATCTGCAGCTAAGAGGACTCCTTTGAGCTGAGTACTTAACAGTCCTTCTCCACTTGGACATACTTGACAAATACAAGTGTCTTGCCCCTTAGGGTGTGTTTTGGCTTGATGGGGGTTTTGTTTGTTTCTCCAGAAGAAATTACCAGGGAGTAGTAAATGTCAGCAGCTCTTCAAGTATGCTTGGGTGTTTCTGCATGGTTTGTAGCCCTGCCTCCAAAGGAAAAACACATGCACACAGTTTAGCATTGAAAATACTTCACACTGTACTGATGGCTTTTTTTCTTCTGAATCTCAGTTCGTAATTGTTGGAAGCAAGTTTTCTAGTCATAAAGTTAGCTGAGCTATTGGAAAAACCTGCTGTATATTATCTTTACACTGCTATCCACCAGCATGGAACTTACTGTCCTGTAACTACATACCTCAGATTATAAAATACATATGCATGTGTTCATTTCAAATGATCAGTTATTTATGTCATAGCTGAAGAAACATATCTCAACATGAGAAAACAAGGATACACCTACTCACTCAACTGCAAGTTGTAAGCTTCACTGCAACACACCTTATAGTTTTAGTTTCTTTCCAGAGGTGAAGATGACAACAGAAAGGCTAGAGTCCAATGCTGTTTTCACCTACCCTGAATGTTATTTCAAGTTATTGCTCTGTGATTAATACAAAGCTTACACAGTGATACGGCTTGAAAGGCTGACCATCTTTCACACACTCTGCAGAGTGTGAGGTTTTGTACATGAATCATAGAGAAATGGGAATCAGCCCAGGTAGATCAGCGATTTGTCTGTCACACGTACAACAAAGTGTTAAGAGGTTAATCTGCAATTTGTTTCATTTTTATCCTTACATCTCCACCACTGGTAAGCCAGTTGGGTTACATCCTTCATTTCTGTAATTCCAACTGTTTTACACTCTACTCAGTATTTCCATCTCTAAACATGGGCCCACTCAAAACAAACAACTGATTTCAGGTTTTAAAAACACTTTTTTAGTTTTAAAACATCTCTAAGTTTTACAGCAGTCCAGTTGTATGTGCAACTCCAAAACATCCCTCGCCTGTAAATCCACCAGTCTGATGCTCATTTACATCACAGGTCTTTCACCGAGCGCAATGTTCCTGAGGTGGGCACAATGCGATATGTGCCAGTGTAGACTCTTTTCCATTACCAGGGAAGGTAAAAAGATGCTTTAATATCACTGAAAATTCAGGCTGGATGGCAAAACACACAAGTAGAAAATGCCGATTTCAAAAATGCCAAGGCATATCCTTTCATTGCCCACATGGAAAAAAACCCATAGACCAGGTATGGCTATGGAGATCTCTTCCTCCACCCCACTACTGCCTAAAAGGACAACGGGCAGATTTTTCACACTGCTTGGGACCCACAAAGATCTATAATTTGCTATTATGTTTCTGCATTCAGCCTCTGCATTCTGCGGGAGCAAAGAAATGCTCCTGCTGCCTTGCAGCCCTGCCACTCCACAACTCCCAGGACACCTCAGAGCTCTGCACATCCACATCGGTTCTCCTTGGGTGGACATTCCCAGAGGAATTATGCTGCTGTGAGTATGCAAAGCCACGTAATCCAAGCCACTTGAAGGAGACACAAAACAATTGTACATTTTCTCCTTAATAAACAGTCCCTCTGGACACAGAAGTCACAGACTCTCTCTGCTCGGCAGCACGTGGGATAACTGCGCATCAGTCACATCCTACGTTTTCTCCGTGTTGTTTCTTTCTTCTGCAGCACTTGCAGATATCCACTGGGGAATATGGTAATCCCAGAACACTGCTGCCTCCATGCCTCCACAGTCCATCTGAATTTCTCAACTTGAGTCTTTTCATGTGTCTGATATTTACAGGGACAGAATCTCTGGCTTTGCTTGCCATCAATAATACATCTATCCTATGAAGAACAAGAAGACTGGGACACCAAAAAAAACCCCAACCCAAAAGACACAGAAGTCCATTTCTCTTTCAACTGCCTGAAAAAACACCTTCCTCCTGCACCTCTGTGCATATACCCAAAGAGAGAGAGAATGCAGCCTTTGAACAGTAACTGGGATAAATCTTTCTCCTCTGATCATTCCCCCTCTGACTCATAAGTCTCAATCTACCAAGAAAATAGTGCACAGCTCTCACAAAGCATGACATGCACCTAGAAGGGAGGCACAATTAAAAGAAGAGACAAGACAGACAAATAATATGGGAGCCATTTCCTTCATGAACAGAACACTTTTCCCTTCTTATTCATCATAATGACTACCAATAAATAACAGGAAGAAGCAACAGGTTTGAATACAACACCGATGAATTTAAGTTTAATGCAAGTGAAGTGCCTTATAACAAGTCTGGATTGAAAAAGATGTTGAGAAGGGTGGTTTTCAGAGAGACTGCTTACATTTTAATGTTTAGCGAGACCTGAATCTGCAGTAGATGGGTACAAAAAACAATGAGAAAATGTCTTTTTTTTTTTTTTACCAAGTTAGGGCAAGTGAGATTCATCTCTCATTTTTGTGTGTTCTTTAAAAAAAACAAGAAGAAAATCCAAATGAAAAAGGCAATAAACAAATACTGAGACCTGGCAGGGAAGGCAGGCTTTATTCTACCCCACGACTAGCCCTCAACTCCTGTTCTTCTGCGGTCATGCTCACAGCTCTCCTGCATAGCATCACCTCCCTCTCTGATTTTCAGACCTCACATACTACCTTAGGTAGCTACAGCCAAGCTTCGGTGCTGCCCAGAGAGTGTCAAAACGTGAGAGGTGCTCAAGGAGTCCTGTAGGTCCCTCTCCACCAGGTCACTAGAGATGCGCTCTTGCTAGGGCTCAGGCAAGGGAGGGGGAAGGCTGGCTCATACCCCTTATTCCCACTGAAGCCACCTTGACCCACATGATTGAGCCTCGTGGGCTGACTCCCAGCACGTGCTGCTGTGACTGAAGTTTTCGCATTTGGAGCGCTGCAGGATCCTCTCTTTCCTGTCGATCAAATGGCCAGTCGCTGGCACGAGCAACAGTTTACATCACTCACAACCAAACCCGAAATACAGGAAGATTAGCTGCCAGGGTGATTTAAGACTCCCAAAGCAGAACAGAACCAGATAAGGAAAGCAAAGCAAACCATCCTTGGAAAGATAAAGAAACTTTGCAGCTGACACAGGAAAAGCAGCTATTAAGGTAAGCAGGGGTGTTACCAGTCTCAAGCTAAAAGTATTTTGAAAGGTGACAGCAATTAAGAACCCATGCAAGCCTTGAGCTTAAAAACACTCTGACCTTGAAGGAACTCAATCTGCCTTTCTGGTTCCCAGGACATATGGCCTCAGTAACAGAGGATATACATCACTTCCTAGTTCAGTATAGCTACATAGGTATCCCATAAGGCTTGTCTGGTACAGGACAGAGGGTCTTTGCCTCACCTGCTGACTGTTCAGCTGCCTGCTACCCTGGCTGATCACTTTGGAATCACTGCTGCCCTAAGCCCCCACGTGCTAGATGGAGCCAGCTGGACTACTCCACGATTCCAGACCAACTTCAGCTGTCACACAGGCCCTGGACCAGGATGGCAGGTTGCACTGAACATTTTGTCTCAGACGAGCATCTCCACTCCTCCCTGGATGTCACCGACACCTTGTACCATGGGATCTCTCCTGCCACAAGATCCAGCACAGCCATTACATCCCATAAGCACCACCACAGTCATATACCCCAATCCAGTGTCCCAGGTCTTCGGACTCAAAAGAACAGCCCGTCTCTCCCGTACATCAAAACCAAACAACTCTAGCAGAAATGATGACGTCTTGGACACATCGAGTTTTCAGCTGGAACAGTGCCACCCTGGTGAATTGCTTCACTCCAGGCAGCAGTCTGGGAACAAATGCAGCAGTTTCTCTCCTGTCCTCCAATATAAAGCACTTCCACAAACTTCTAGGTGGTACTGGCAGAACAGCACCCAAACTGTCCCTCATTTCTCTGCTCCCTCTGCTGGGTGCCAGCCCAGCATTATCAAAACGCCTGCTTGGGTAGCGCTGCCAGGCAGCAGCACACAGAAGCTAAAGCAGGCTGTAAAGTTACTACACAGTCTCCCAAAGAGCTCAGTAATTACCACTGTTAATTCTTACCAAGACCAATAGCACCACTACTCTTTACAGGGACCAAGCAGATCAAAAAGCAGATCCGGGAAGAGAGCTTCTGAGTTACAGGCTTCAGTGTCAGCAACCGCTGACATCTCCAGCCAACAGCCAGATCACGCAGCCCTGCCAAGGCCGTACGCCCACCACCTAATATTCCACACTGCCACAGCCACTGCCAACGATTGTACGTACATGGATGCTGATCCACGCACAGCTATTCAAAAAGAAAGGGATCACAGCCCCTGTAATTGTGAACTTGCATCTTGGTGCAAAGAAAGACAGCCGATATATCGGGTTTGTTGCATAAAGTGTGGGCCAAGAAGCTCATCACTTCTATGTGTCTCATGATACTTTTTTCCCTTGTCAAAAGGGGATAATCCACCATTCTCCATATTCCACTGTATTTTCAAATGTAATTCAAGTTGGGGCCTCCCCTGCCTTTACTAGGCAAATAGACTAAATGCCAGTGAGAATGGATTTTAAATCTACATTTTAAGCACTGGAGTAGCAGAACTAGTCAAGACACAAAATTACTTACAACTGCTCGCTCACTGCAATATTCCAAACAAGATGATACTACAAACTCTTTCAACTCTCTCTTTAGAAAGGTAATCAGCCTTGTTTAGACCAATCTGGTGCTGGTTCTTGGTATCTTCAGAAAAGAGATAGTAAAATAATTGTATAAGACAATCAAGACCCATCAGAACACTTTTTCATTAGGGAGGGATCACGCACTAGACTTATGCCAGGTATAGAGAGGGGGTTGGTTTCATCTGGGTTTTGCTTTACATCTTACAGATGGATTATTACCGCAGGAAAAGTACAACCGAAATGAGTGAAATAGTCACATTCCTCCTTCCATAAGGTTTAAATGCGTTTCAAGCTCATATCTGGAAGCGGAACAAAATCAAACATAGATCTCCTCCTAATTTTCCAAGCTACAGAACAGTAAGTACCGCACAGTAGAAAACAAGATCTAATACAAGAGGTGGCAGCTGGGATTTCATGCTGCTTGTATGTATTCACATCAAAAGATATGCAATCACAAGCAAGCGTCACTCATCTGACACTGGAGAGGCATTCTCTCTCTAGCTGTGCATGGAAGGGATAGTTTCGCCATACACTGCTCCAACAGCAGTGAATCACAACTAGTAAGGGAGTCGCTGCTTTTTAGAGTTCGTAGCAGTCACGTTCGAAAGCAAGGCCTGGTTTTTCTCTCTGTAAAACCAGTTCATGCAAGCCCAACGTGGCCCCACGCACCCCCTGAGATTCAGCCACCAGATTCCCAATTAAGACATGCTGAACTGGACAACTTGGAAAGCACATTTCAGTCCCCAAAAGGCAACAGGGTAGCAAGATCTTCCACTAGTGTCTACTAAACAAGAAACAAGGAAAGCCCATGCTTGCCAGGCAATCACTTACCCTCAGACACACCAGGCAAACTCTGTCACGGAACCACTTGAAGATCACCACCCACAGAAGACCTTGATGAATCAAACATGCAGCCCATCATACAAAAGATGCTACTGCCTCCTAAGCCCCAGTTTGCACCATAATATCAACAAGATCCCAAACTCAGTAAAAACACCACAGTGTTTTTATTTTCTCGCGTCTTTAGACAGTAATTGCAACGTACCCTCTTCTCTTCCACTCCCCTGCACAGCTCAAGCGCACATGGGGCTTCCTTTCTTTATGAAACTAGACAATTAAAATCTACTTTGTAACAACAATTTGTTTGGATTCCCATCTATAAAAGCCTCCAAAAATGCCACACTGTACAGTAATTGCTCTACTGGTGAAATACAAAGGTTCGGTAATGTTTATAAAGCCACTTAAACCGCATGAGCAAAACTATTTTGCTTAATTACATTTTCCAACCCTTCATGCTATATACAAGCTCACTTCTTCCAAGAGTCACCCCTACTCACATGATCAAATCATGCCACTTGAAACGCTCTGACATTATCTTGGCATATAAAAAGGTTGAAATTATCGTGACAACGGCAACCTAAGGACTGCAGATACCCAGAATCTGGTATGAGAAGTGAAAGCTGAAAAAGAGTTAGATCTCTTGAAATTACACATTTGAAATACCAGAGACACAAAGCGTTTAAAAGCCATTCAATACCACGGCTCACCATAAAACCATAAAAGGTTCTGAAACACTTGTCCTGAATCATTTCAATGGGAATATTAAAGGATGAAAATGCCCCATGGAATTACAGGATTCATTTATATAGACTGACAAACTCACTTTGTGGTAACGTGTTTTTAAATGTCAAGCAGTATAAACAAGGTAGCTGAAATTACCACCTAATACAATGACTTGAACTTCAGCGCCTTCAAAATCACAATTATACCAAGACTGAAATAAGTTTGACAGACTGAGGTATAATCAAAATCACTGTAGTCAAGAGAAATTTATCCAAAGCAAAAACCATTTCATGCTTACACACATGTATGTTTACTGTAAAAGAAAAGTAGAGCATAGGTTTTCAACAGTGACCAAAAAAAGGCTCGAAAAACACCTGGAAAAAATATATTCTGCCACTCACTCCGCTTTTGCTGGGCACGCCGATTTTCACATTTTGGTCAAAGATCACTCAGCTTCTCCGGTTTACCTCACTTTGAGAAAATCATTTTCAGAAAACATGCCTCCAAGAAACATCGGACAACGGTACGTCCACATGATTAAATAAGAGGTAGGAAAACCCAGCAATAGGTCTATCACACGCTTTACAACAGCAGCGACCGCTTGCTTGCAAGACCCTGGCCAGAATCCTTCTCCTTGGCAAAATAAGTTAATTCTAGACAGTTCTCAAGACATCACATCAACAGGAAAAGGGTTAGCTCTCCCTCGCATCAATAAAGCACATCGTCTGACCTAAAGTGCAAGTCTTCATCACTAAACCACTTTCAGAAGAAACAGTGCCAACCTTCAAAGACATCTTCCTAGAAGGAGCTGTCTTTCCTGACCATTTTGACTAGGTACAGACTTTATATCTGTCTAGTTCGACCTCATTAGCCTTCCTAAAAGATGAAGGAGAAGCAAAGGACAAGTCCGGCCAGTATTATTTATGGACCTCTTTTTTCACTGTTGTTCAGTACAGATACGCAGCATTGCGGAACCCTTCGGGACTGATTTCTCCCACCAAACCCACACTGCAGACTTAATCTTAAAAACATATCCTCTCAAGGATAAACAAAGTAAGCTCATATCCGCCAGACCTGAAAGATGTTTTCACCAATGCCTCAGGACTGTCCACTGCTGGTAGTTCATCCGCTAAGCTTTCTTCAGGAGGTCTAGGGTCACCGATGATGGTCGGCTTTGGCCTTTCCTTGAGGTTGCCGGTCAGCCCACCGATAATGGTGTTCCACAAGCAGTTCTGTCATTTAGACCCTGCAAAACCAGACAGTCAGCAAAATACATTCATAGGCCTACTGTCCAGCCTCTCAGCAGTCTGCAAAACAAAGATGCTCTCTGAACTTTTTACCTTTGCATCACCACCAGTTTGGGATTAAGCCTGAAAACCCAAAACAAAGCTCCAAGTGGAAATAAGCACTAACTTGCAGCTCCTTCCAAGTCCAAGACCGCAATGCTTCCCATAAAAAGATTTGGTTACAGAACAGGGAGTTTTCACATCTCAGTAAAAACCCTCCTCTCCACATTAACTTATACCTTAGCATGTATTGGCGTGGCTGTATTTGAAGCCAAAGCACTAACCAGAAAACAGAGTACCAGATCAATACAATATTAATCGTTGAGTTTCTTAGTGCTTAAATTACAGATTTGAGATATCACTGAAGGACTCCTATCAAAAAAACATACTTCTTTTCTGCTGAAATTGCAACCTTTCCCAGCAGACATTCAAATGCCAAAATATTTCTATGGATGGTCTTTTTACACTTATTTCCAAGAGTCACCAGGTGCCTCTTGCATGTCATTCAGAGAACCCATCCTCATCTGTTAAGTCCAGCTCCACTGACAAAGTCCAATTAGCACCCTTCAGTCAGATCTCCTCCCCACCCCTGAAGAACAGAATACCTGACTTGCAGCTCATCAAATTTAAGGACAGGGAGGGATCACTCCCCGCTTATGGTCACGGTCACAAGACAGGCTCAACCTGGGGAAGAAACCAAACCAATGTCACCTGCTACCCATCAAATCACAACAAGGCTATGAGGAAGCAAAACCCAGCCTGAGAACAGCTTCCCCCCGGGGAGCCCTCCCGCCTCAACTCCACTCCCCGTTCTCTCCACCTCCTCCCCCCGGCGGCGCAGGGGAACAGGGGACGGGGACGGGGGCTGGGGTCGGCTCCTCACCCCTTGTCTCTGCCGCTCCTTCCTCCTCAGGGGGAGGAGGACTCCGCGCTCGGCCCCTGCTCCGCCGTGGGGTCCGTCCCTCCCGCGGGAGACAGCCCTTCCCCAACTTCTCCAGCGTGGGTCCTTCCCGCGGGCTGCAGTTCCTCACAGACTCCTCCAGCGCGGGTCCCTTCCACAGGCAGGGTGCAGTCCTTCCGTCACAGACTGCTCCAGCGCGGGAGCCGCCGCCATTTTGGGGGACATCCGCTCCCCCGCTCCCCTCCACGGGCTGGGGGGGACAGCCTGCCGCCTCCCCGCGGGCTGCGGGGGCATCCCCTCCTCCTTCCCTGACCTCGGGATCCGCAGAGGGGTTCCTCTCACATCCCGCTCCCCCGACTCCCTCACGGGGCGTTCGTTCCCCTTCTGAAATCTCTTCTCCCAGAGGCGCTCCCGCCGTCGCTGAGGGGCTCGGCCTGGGCCAGAGGCGGGTCCGGCTCCCAGCCGGGGCAGCTTCGAGCAGCTTCTCCCAGGAGCCGGCCCTGCGGCCCCTCCCCCGCCACACAAAAACCCAAAAAACCCGAAACAGGGAGGGAGCAGATCCCGAGAAGAGCAGCGAAGGGCTGCAGTGGTGCTTACCTCAGTCAAGAGGCTTCTCTCAGCAGAGGCCCAGCAAGCCTTCATCCCACTGGATTCCAAAGGAGTAACTGTTAGAAATTAATTTAGTCCCAAACAGGATTCCAATCAAAGTTAACAATTTATTAAATGAATAAAGGCAAGAAAACAGCGCTGTACATGCGGGGAGCTTCTGCTCTACCACAACGCGCGCCGTGAAAAACAAGACAGCTTCTTTTATAGTCTAACGCTCGTTACATATTCATACTAGGCGTGTTCTTCTCCATCTCCTGGTTGTGTGGGTGCAGTAGTTCTCCTAGACACTTGTCTCTGACCAGGCTCCCCCCTGTTCGCGCCAGACAGCAGACATGCTGTGTGACAGCCGACACCTTGCACAGCACCAGCTGGGGTCACCAGAACCCAAACAAGTTCACAACAGACACCTCCCCCTCAACAAATGCATACCACGAATGGCCCGTCAAGATCCCAAGCACTGCAGTCCCTGAGGCCAAACACACATCCAAATGCCTCGGTTCTCCTCCAGGATAGTTAACAACAAAACCGGTTTTGGGTTGGCAAAAAGAGAACGAACTATGTACATATCATCTGTCTCCTCCCGGCCTGCGGTTATACAAGGATCGACAAAATGGTTAAAGATTACATAGACAGTGAGGGTCACATTTTATTATGCAGCCCTACCATTGTTTATATTGACACGAATCAGATGAACATATTTCACAGTAACAAAAGAGGATGGACTTGAGAGAGAAGCAATTAATTATTCTACATTGATACCGAAAAGCCGGTCGAAGAAACTCTCTAAGACTCGTTTTGGAGTTTTAGAAAGCAGGCATTCTTTATTACAGAGCTGCATGCACGGGGGATAGTTCCACATAGCGTCCATACCACAGCTTTAGCACAAACAGGTTATATAGAATAAGTAATTGCATATTAATCGAATTAGTATACATATACATAAAAATGATCACAACTGATTATCTCAGTACTGCCTACATCCGATCATGCGCAATGAAGGATCCCTTTGAGTTGAAGGGCTGCTTTTGCGACCACCGACCCATTGAAGTTCTTGCTGGCTGTCCGCAGTTACCCTTTGTCTCTTGTTTCAACCATAATGTCAATGTATGATCATTTATCAAATCTCACTTAGACAGTCATCTAGCAGCAAACCAGTTTTCATAGAAGGTACAAAATATTAAAACCATAAAAGTTTGAACAAACCACATGAAATGTACGGACATATGCTATCAAGTTCAGTTATACACATTCGATTTCCAAAGTTCTTCCCCAAAACTATTACCAGGAGTCGCTTATCTCGCACAGTTTCTATCGGGTTGAAGTTCCCCTGCTTCGAATTAAAGGTCCAGTGTTCTTTTCTTCTACAGCACATGCCCAAGGCGGGGGGGGAGGGGGTAAGTCTTTTGGTCGTGAATTGAGTCGGTGGTCTGATCTGCTCGTGCTGCCTTTACCTTTCCTCCGGTTATCCAAGATTTTTGCTGACTTCGTGCCTATTAGCAATTTTTCAACTTCTCGGCGCCTCCTGGGGTAGGATGTTCCCTTCTTCTCAGTCTTTTCGTTCTCCTTCAGGGGCCCAGTCGTTAGCAAGGCATGCCTTGTACAGACAAAGGATCTCTTATTTCACAAGACCTCTTCTTAAGTAAATCCCTCCTTCAGTCCATGGCTTCTCTCTCCAGTCCATCCTCTTTTGTTACTCCTTTGGAATCCGGTAGGATGAAGGCTTGCTGGGCCTCTGCTGAGAGAAGCCTCTTGACTGAGGTAAGCACCACTGCAGCCCTTCGCTGCTCTTCTCGGGATCTGCTCCCTCCCTGTTTCGGGTTTTTTGGGTTTTTGTGTGGCGGGGGAGGGGCCGCAGGGCCGGCTCCTGGGAGAAGCTGCTCGAAGCTGCCCCGGCTGGGAGCCGGACCCGCCTCTGGCCCAGGCCGAGCCCCTCAGCGACGGCGGGAGCGCCTCTGGGAGAAGAGATTTCAGAAGGGGAACGAACGCCCCGTGAGGGAGTCGGGGGAGCGGGATGTGAGAGGAACCCCTCTGCGGATCCCGAGGTCAGGGAAGGAGGAGGGGATGCCCCCGCAGCCCGCGGGGAGGCGGCAGGCTGTCCCCCCCAGCCCGTGGAGGGGAGCGGGGGAGCGGATGTCCCCCAAAATGGCGGCGGCTCCCGCGCTGGAGCAGTCTGTGACGGAAGGACTGCACCCTGCCTGTGGAAGGGACCCGCGCTGGAGGAGTCTGTGAGGAACTGCAGCCCGCGGGAAGGACCCACGCTGGAGAAGTTGGGGAAGGGCTGTCTCCCGCGGGAGGGACGGACCCCACGGCGGAGCAGGGGCCGAGCGCGGAGTCCTCCTCCCCCTGAGGAGGAAGGAGCGGCAGAGACAAGGGGTGAGGAGCCGACCCCAGCCCCCGTCCCCGTCCCCTGTTCCCCTGCGCCGCCGGGGGGAGGAGGTGGAGAGAACGGGGAGTGGAGTTGAGGCGGGAGGGCTCCCCGGGGGGAAGCTGTTCTCAGGCTGGGTTTTGCTTCCTCATAGCCTTGTTGTGATTTGATGGGTAGCAGGTGACATTGGTTTGGTTTCTTCCCCAGGTTGAGCCTGTCTTGTGACCGTGACCATAAGCGGGGAGTGATCCCTCCCTGTCCTTAAATTTGATGAGCTGCAAGTCAGGTATTCTGTTCTTCAGGGGTGGGGAGGAGATCTGACTGAAGGGTGCTAATTGGACTTTGTCAGTGGAGCTGGACTTAACAGATGAGGATGGGTTCTCTGAATGACATGCAAGAGGCACCTGGTGACTCTTGGAAATAAGTGTAAAAAGACCATCCATAGAAATATTTTGGCATTTGAATGTCTGCTGGGAAAGGTTGCAATTTCAGCAGAAAAGAAGTATGTTTTTTTGATAGGAGTCCTTCAGTGATATCTCAAATCTGTAATTTAAGCACTAAGAAACTCAACGATTAATATTGTATTGATCTGGTACTCTGTTTTCTGGTTAGTGCTTTGGCTTCAAATACAGCCACGCCAATACATGCTAAGGTATAAGTTAATGTGGAGAGGAGGGTTTTTACTGAGATGTGAAAACTCCCTGTTCTGTAACCAAATCTTTTTATGGGAAGCATTGCGGTCTTGGACTTGGAAGGAGCTGCAAGTTAGTGCTTATTTCCACTTGGAGCTTTGTTTTGGGTTTTCAGGCTTAATCCCAAACTGGTGGTGATGCAAAGGTAAAAAGTTCAGAGAGCATCTTTGTTTTGCAGACTGCTGAGAGGCTGGACAGTAGGCCTATGAATGTATTTTGCTGACTGTCTGGTTTTGCAGGGTCTAAATGACAGAACTGCTTGTGGAACACCATTATCGGTGGGCTGACCGGCAACCTCAAGGAAAGGCCAAAGCCGACCATCATCGGTGACCCTAGACCTCCTGAAGAAAGCTTAGCGGATGAACTACCAGCAGTGGACAGTCCTGAGGCATTGGTGAAAACATCTTTCAGGTCTGGCGGATATGAGCTTACTTTGTTTATCCTTGAGAGGATATGTTTTTAAGATTAAGTCTGCAGTGTGGGTTTGGTGGGAGAAATCAGTCCCGAAGGGTTCCGCAATGCTGCGTATCTGTACTGAACAACAGTGAAAAAAGAGGTCCATAAATAATACTGGCCGGACTTGTCCTTTGCTTCTCCTTCATCTTTTAGGAAGGCTAATGAGGTCGAACTAGACAGATATAAAGTCTGTACCTAGTCAAAATGGTCAGGAAAGACAGCTCCTTCTAGGAAGATGTCTTTGAAGGTTGGCACTGTTTCTTCTGAAAGTGGTTTAGTGATGAAGACTTGCACTTTAGGTCAGACGATGTGCTTTATTGATGCGAGGGAGAGCTAACCCTTTTCCTGTTGATGTGATGTCTTGAGAACTGTCTAGAATTAACTTATTTTGCCAAGGAGAAGGATTCTGGCCAGGGTCTTGCAAGCAAGCGGTCGCTGCTGTTGTAAAGCGTGTGATAGACCTATTGCTGGGTTTTCCTACCTCTTATTTAATCATGTGGACGTACCGTTGTCCGATGTTTCTTGGAGGCATGTTTTCTGAAAATGATTTTCTCAAAGTGAGGTAAACCGGAGAAGCTGAGTGATCTTTGACCAAAATGTGAAAATCGGCGTGCCCAGCAAAAGCGGAGTGAGTGGCAGAATATATTTTTTCCAGGTGTTTTTCGAGCCTTTTTTTGGTCACTGTTGAAAACCTATGCTCTACTTTTCTTTTACAGTAAACATACATGTGTGTAAGCATGAAATGGTTTTTGCTTTGGATAAATTTCTCTTGACTACAGTGATTTTGATTATACCTCAGTCTGTCAAACTTATTTCAGTCTTGGTATAATTGTGATTTTGAAGGCGCTGAAGTTCAAGTCATTGTATTAGGTGGTAATTTCAGCTACCTTGTTTATACTGCTTGACATTTAAAAACACGTTACCGCAAAGTGAGTTTGTCAGTCTATATAAATGAATCCTGTAATTCCATGGGGCATTTTCATCCTTTAATATTCCCATTGAAATGATTCAGGACAAGTGTTTCAGAACCTTTTATGGTTTTATGGTGAGCCGTGGTATTGAATGGCTTTTAAACGCTTTGTGTCTCTGGTATTTCAAATGTGTAATTTCAAGAGATCTAACTCTTTTTCAGCTTTCACTTCTCATACCAGATTCTGGGTATCTGCAGTCCTTAGGTTGCCGTTGTCACGATAATTTCAACCTTTTTATATGCCAAGATAATGTCAGAGCGTTTCAAGTGGCATGATTTGATCATGTGAGTAGGGGTGACTCTTGGAAGAAGTGAGCTTGTATATAGCATGAAGGGTTGGAAAATGTAATTAAGCAAAATAGTTTTGCTCATGCGGTTTAAGTGGCTTTATAAACATTACCGAACCTTTGTATTTCACCAGTAGAGCAATTACTGTACAGTGTGGCATTTTTGGAGGCTTTTATAGATGGGAATCCAAACAAATTGTTGTTACAAAGTAGATTTTAATTGTCTAGTTTCATAAAGAAAGGAAGCCCCATGTGCGCTTGAGCTGTGCAGGGGAGTGGAAGAGAAGAGGGTACGTTGCAATTACTGTCTAAAGACGCGAGAAAATAAAAACACTGTGGTGTTTTTACTGAGTTTGGGATCTTGTTGATATTATGGTGCAAACTGGGGCTTAGGAGGCAGTAGCATCTTTTGTATGATGGGCTGCATGTTTGATTCATCAAGGTCTTCTGTGGGTGGTGATCTTCAAGTGGTTCCGTGACAGAGTTTGCCTGGTGTGTCTGAGGGTAAGTGATTGCCTGGCAAGCATGGGCTTTCCTTGTTTCTTGTTTAGTAGACACTAGTGGAAGATCTTGCTACCCTGTTGCCTTTTGGGGACTGAAATGTGCTTTCCAAGTTGTCCAGTTCAGCATGTCTTAATTGGGAATCTGGTGGCTGAATCTCAGGGGGTGCGTGGGGCCACGTTGGGCTTGCATGAACTGGTTTTACAGAGAGAAAAACCAGGCCTTGCTTTCGAACGTGACTGCTACGAACTCTAAAAAGCAGCGACTCCCTTACTAGTTGTGATTCACTGCTGTTGGAGCAGTGTATGGCGAAACTATCCCTTCCATGCACAGCTAGAGAGAGAATGCCTCTCCAGTGTCAGATGAGTGACGCTTGCTTGTGATTGCATATCTTTTGATGTGAATACATACAAGCAGCATGAAATCCCAGCTGCCACCTCTTGTATTAGATCTTGTTTTCTACTGTGCGGTACTTACTGTTCTGTAGCTTGGAAAATTAGGAGGAGATCTATGTTTGATTTTGTTCCGCTTCCAGATATGAGCTTGAAACGCATTTAAACCTTATGGAAGGAGGAATGTGACTATTTCACTCATTTCGGTTGTACTTTTCCTGCGGTAATAATCCATCTGTAAGATGTAAAGCAAAACCCAGATGAAACCAACCCCCTCTCTATACCTGGCATAAGTCTAGTGCGTGATCCCTCCCTAATGAAAAAGTGTTCTGATGGGTCTTGATTGTCTTATACAATTATTTTACTATCTCTTTTCTGAAGATACCAAGAACCAGCACCAGATTGGTCTAAACAAGGCTGATTACCTTTCTAAAGAGAGAGTTGAAAGAGTTTGTAGTATCATCTTGTTTGGAATATTGCAGTGAGCGAGCAGTTGTAAGTAATTTTGTGTCTTGACTAGTTCTGCTACTCCAGTGCTTAAAATGTAGATTTAAAATCCATTCTCACTGGCATTTAGTCTATTTGCCTAGTAAAGGCAGGGGAGGCCCCAACTTGAATTACATTTGAAAATACAGTGGAATATGGAGAATGGTGGATTATCCCCTTTTGACAAGGGAAAAAAGTATCATGAGACACATAGAAGTGATGAGCTTCTTGGCCCACACTTTATGCAACAAACCCGATATATCGGCTGTCTTTCTTTGCACCAAGATGCAAGTTCACAATTACAGGGGCTGTGATCCCTTTCTTTTTGAATAGCTGTGCGTGGATCAGCATCCATGTACGTACAATCGTTGGCAGTGGCTGTGGCAGTGTGGAATATTAGGTGGTGGGCGTACGGCCTTGGCAGGGCTGCGTGATCTGGCTGTTGGCTGGAGATGTCAGCGGTTGCTGACACTGAAGCCTGTAACTCAGAAGCTCTCTTCCCGGATCTGCTTTTTGATCTGCTTGGTCCCTGTAAAGAGTAGTGGTGCTATTGGTCTTGGTAAGAATTAACAGTGGTAATTACTGAGCTCTTTGGGAGACTGTGTAGTAACTTTACAGCCTGCTTTAGCTTCTGTGTGCTGCTGCCTGGCAGCGCTACCCAAGCAGGCGTTTTGATAATGCTGGGCTGGCACCCAGCAGAGGGAGCAGAGAAATGAGGGACAGTTTGGGTGCTGTTCTGCCAGTACCACCTAGAAGTTTGTGGAAGTGCTTTATATTGGAGGACAGGAGAGAAACTGCTGCATTTGTTCCCAGACTGCTGCCTGGAGTGAAGCAATTCACCAGGGTGGCACTGTTCCAGCTGAAAACTCGATGTGTCCAAGACGTCATCATTTCTGCTAGAGTTGTTTGGTTTTGATGTACGGGAGAGACGGGCTGTTCTTTTGAGTCCGAAGACCTGGGACACTGGATTGGGGTATATGACTGTGGTGGTGCTTATGGGATGTAATGGCTGTGCTGGATCTTGTGGCAGGAGAGATCCCATGGTACAAGGTGTCGGTGACATCCAGGGAGGAGTGGAGATGCTCGTCTGAGACAAAATGTTCAGTGCAACCTGCCATCCTGGTCCAGGGCCTGTGTGACAGCTGAAGTTGGTCTGGAATCGTGGAGTAGTCCAGCTGGCTCCATCTAGCACGTGGGGGCTTAGGGCAGCAGTGATTCCAAAGTGATCAGCCAGGGTAGCAGGCAGCTGAACAGTCAGCAGGTGAGGCAAAGACCCTCTGTCCTGTACCAGACAAGCCTTATGGGATACCTATGTAGCTATACTGAACTAGGAAGTGATGTATATCCTCTGTTACTGAGGCCATATGTCCTGGGAACCAGAAAGGCAGATTGAGTTCCTTCAAGGTCAGAGTGTTTTTAAGCTCAAGGCTTGCATGGGTTCTTAATTGCTGTCACCTTTCAAAATACTTTTAGCTTGAGACTGGTAACACCCCTGCTTACCTTAATAGCTGCTTTTCCTGTGTCAGCTGCAAAGTTTCTTTATCTTTCCAAGGATGGTTTGCTTTGCTTTCCTTATCTGGTTCTGTTCTGCTTTGGGAGTCTTAAATCACCCTGGCAGCTAATCTTCCTGTATTTCGGGTTTGGTTGTGAGTGATGTAAACTGTTGCTCGTGCCAGCGACTGGCCATTTGATCGACAGGAAAGAGAGGATCCTGCAGCGCTCCAAATGCGAAAACTTCAGTCACAGCAGCACGTGCTGGGAGTCAGCCCACGAGGCTCAATCATGTGGGTCAAGGTGGCTTCAGTGGGAATAAGGGGTATGAGCCAGCCTTCCCCCGCCCTTGCCTGAGCCCTAGCAAGAGCGCATCTCTAGTGACCTGGTGGAGAGGGACCTACAGGACTCCTTGAGCACCTCTCACGTTTTGACACTCTCTGGGCAGCACCGAAGCTTGGCTGTAGCTACCTAAGGTAGTATGTGAGGTCTGAAAATCAGAGAGGGAGGTGATGCTATGCAGGAGAGCTGTGAGCATGACCGCAGAAGAACAGGAGTTGAGGGCTAGTCGTGGGGTAGAATAAAGCCTGCCTTCCCTGCCAGGTCTCAGTATTTGTTTATTGCCTTTTTCATTTGGATTTTCTTCTTGTTTTTTTTAAAGAACACACAAAAATGAGAGATGAATCTCACTTGCCCTAACTTGGTAAAAAAAAAAAAAAGACATTTTCTCATTGTTTTTTGTACCCATCTACTGCAGATTCAGGTCTCGCTAAACATTAAAATGTAAGCAGTCTCTCTGAAAACCACCCTTCTCAACATCTTTTTCAATCCAGACTTGTTATAAGGCACTTCACTTGCATTAAACTTAAATTCATCGGTGTTGTATTCAAACCTGTTGCTTCTTCCTGTTATTTATTGGTAGTCATTATGATGAATAAGAAGGGAAAAGTGTTCTGTTCATGAAGGAAATGGCTCCCATATTATTTGTCTGTCTTGTCTCTTCTTTTAATTGTGCCTCCCTTCTAGGTGCGTGTCATGCTTTGTGAGAGCTGTGCACTATTTTCTTGGTAGATTGAGACTTATGAGTCAGAGGGGGAATGATCAGAGGAGAAAGATTTATCCCAGTTACTGTTCAAAGGCTGCATTCTCTCTCTCTTTGGGTATATGCACAGAGGTGCAGGAGGAAGGTGTTTTTTCAGGCAGTTGAAAGAGAAATGGACTTCTGTGTCTTTTGGGTTGGGGTTTTTTTTGGTGTCCCAGTCTTCTTGTTCTTCATAGGATAGATGTATTATTGATGGCAAGCAAAGCCAGAGATTCTGTCCCTGTAAATATCAGACACATGAAAAGACTCAAGTTGAGAAATTCAGATGGACTGTGGAGGCATGGAGGCAGCAGTGTTCTGGGATTACCATATTCCCCAGTGGATATCTGCAAGTGCTGCAGAAGAAAGAAACAACACGGAGAAAACGTAGGATGTGACTGATGCGCAGTTATCCCACGTGCTGCCGAGCAGAGAGAGTCTGTGACTTCTGTGTCCAGAGGGACTGTTTATTAAGGAGAAAATGTACAATTGTTTTGTGTCTCCTTCAAGTGGCTTGGATTACGTGGCTTTGCATACTCACAGCAGCATAATTCCTCTGGGAATGTCCACCCAAGGAGAACCGATGTGGATGTGCAGAGCTCTGAGGTGTCCTGGGAGTTGTGGAGTGGCAGGGCTGCAAGGCAGCAGGAGCATTTCTTTGCTCCCGCAGAATGCAGAGGCTGAATGCAGAAACATAATAGCAAATTATAGATCTTTGTGGGTCCCAAGCAGTGTGAAAAATCTGCCCGTTGTCCTTTTAGGCAGTAGTGGGGTGGAGGAAGAGATCTCCATAGCCATACCTGGTCTATGGGTTTTTTTCCATGTGGGCAATGAAAGGATATGCCTTGGCATTTTTGAAATCGGCATTTTCTACTTGTGTGTTTTGCCATCCAGCCTGAATTTTCAGTGATATTAAAGCATCTTTTTACCTTCCCTGGTAATGGAAAAGAGTCTACACTGGCACATATCGCATTGTGCCCACCTCAGGAACATTGCGCTCGGTGAAAGACCTGTGATGTAAATGAGCATCAGACTGGTGGATTTACAGGCGAGGGATGTTTTGGAGTTGCACATACAACTGGACTGCTGTAAAACTTAGAGATGTTTTAAAACTAAAAAAGTGTTTTTAAAACCTGAAATCAGTTGTTTGTTTTGAGTGGGCCCATGTTTAGAGATGGAAATACTGAGTAGAGTGTAAAACAGTTGGAATTACAGAAATGAAGGATGTAACCCAACTGGCTTACCAGTGGTGGAGATGTAAGGATAAAAATGAAACAAATTGCAGATTAACCTCTTAACACTTTGTTGTATGTGTGACAGACAAATCGCTGATCTACCTGGGCTGATTCCCATTTCTCTATGATTCATGTACAAAACCTCACACTCTGCAGAGTGCGTGAAAGATGGTCAGCCTTTCAAGCCGTATCACTGTGTAAGCTTTGTATTAATCACAGAGCAATAACTTGAAATAACATTCAGGGTAGGTGAAAACAGCATTGGACTCTAGCCTTTCTGTTGTCATCTTCACCTCTGGAAAGAAACTAAAACTATAAGGTGTGTTGCAGTGAAGCTTACAACTTGCAGTTGAGTGAGTAGGTGTATCCTTGTTTTCTCATGTTGAGATATGTTTCTTCAGCTATGACATAAATAACTGATCATTTGAAATGAACACATGCATATGTATTTTATAATCTGAGGTATGTAGTTACAGGACAGTAAGTTCCATGCTGGTGGATAGCAGTGTAAAGATAATATACAGCAGGTTTTTCCAATAGCTCAGCTAACTTTATGACTAGAAAACTTGCTTCCAACAATTACGAACTGAGATTCAGAAGAAAAAAAGCCATCAGTACAGTGTGAAGTATTTTCAATGCTAAACTGTGTGCATGTGTTTTTCCTTTGGAGGCAGGGCTACAAACCATGCAGAAACACCCAAGCATACTTGAAGAGCTGCTGACATTTACTACTCCCTGGTAATTTCTTCTGGAGAAACAAACAAAACCCCCATCAAGCCAAAACACACCCTAAGGGGCAAGACACTTGTATTTGTCAAGTATGTCCAAGTGGAGAAGGACTGTTAAGTACTCAGCTCAAAGGAGTCCTCTTAGCTGCAGATTTTTGAAAACAGTTAATAAAAGCGGCAGCTCTTGCTCTTGAGAAGAGTACTGTCCAGTTTCAGAAGGCAAATCCTCTTCCGCTTTCTCCCTTCTCACCCAGTAAATTCACTGTATCGCGTGCATCTTAGTCCTGTGTTTGTCTACGCTGTGGATAGAGGATGCAGCACCCATCCTGGATGCACCAAATGAGACTGTTTTACCCACCTCGTTAGCCTTTGCACAGGCATTGTCTCAGGAATGCCAGATTCTGTATGTGCGGGTACCTGTGGGAATCCTACGTATACCTAAGGGTTGACCAGTTGATGTTGCCAATGAGACGGTATTCAAAGCAAGCTGTGATGAAAATAGCCCTACTAAGATAAGTTGCTTTAAATGAGTATGCCTGTATGAACGAGTGAATATTGATAAGCAATGCAGGTAATTAAGAAAGTATATAAGAAAGGTCTCTGTGCATACAGGGTGTCTGGCACAGGATGCACGTTAGGCACCTATCCATCAGGTAATTTTAGCAGAGCTTGAACTGAAGCAGACTCTTTTTATTTTCTTTGAAACACTGAGCTTTATTTTTGTTAATACATCTGCCAAGGTTTTGATTAATTTTAGAAGTTTTGATCTCTAACTTGCCTAGTTTCTCAAGCTAAGGAGAACAAGCTTAATCTATGAATATTTACCTTCTGCAACGTGGTAATACTTTCTACATCAGCTTTTATGGTATGCAATTTAATTATGGAACAGCTGCATAACAGCTTGACTTAAAATCAGTTTTACATAAAGAGGACAACTTTAGGAATACAGATACGTAGAGCGTATCAATGATGTTTTGCTAACTGAAGGGGACGTGCAAGAGCATGCTGTGAAATATCATTCACAAAGATATTTCTAAGTGTACTAAGGCGAAATCGTACTGTACTCTGTGAGCAACCTCAAGTAGGATCCATGGTTCTAGTGCGAGGCAGAGGGGCATATGTGTAAAAGCGATGAAACCGTACCCCAAGAAGTTATAAATAATAGGGAAGTTTGGTTAATTGGTGTAAACGGTGAATATTGGCAAACATAACTGCAATACTCTTTCTTGGGAAACGGAGAATGAAAGTAGCTCTGGTGCGATTTCGTTGCGAGTTTCTTTGACCTGTGAATCAGCCTGTTGAGCCACAAGACAGCTCTGGAGTAAGTTCTTGGAATTAAGTTTTTTCAGTTTTTCCCTGGTCCTGTTCAGAGCAGAAGGGATGAGATATATACATAGGTATTTATGTTACAGTTTTGATAACAGACTCAAGATTTAAATGCATTTTAAAACATTTGGTCTCGTGGGGAGCAAAGCTTGGGTCAGTTAATGGGTTCTTGGGTTAGATGATGTCTGTCTGGCATTTGATAGCATTACTTGAAAACCAAATGCATGATTTATTTATCCGCTTTAGAGAAGGAGACATATAGGAACATAGGAAGGCCGAGAATGACATGGACTGCGAAGTATTTTATTTGGGCTTTTGTCCAAAAAACCCCCTGCCTTTTCAGCAAACTGGTAAGATGTAAGGGCTCAAAAAATCATCGAGAGAGTAAGTCGACCAGACTGAGTGGAATTCTACCAACGATGCGTTCTGTGGTAACTCTAGTAATATAAGAGGTAGTTGTACCCATTTAGCAGTGCTCTTTTTATTTCTTTAAAAAGATGCTGTTGCCTCGTAATGGGAGGAATCCAAGTCCCATAATGGCCCAACATTCCGAAAGTCGACAGTGGGGAAGATCTGCTAGTGCAAGTAATTAATCAACAGGCAATACCTGGTGAGGGTGTGTTGGTACGGCTGGTGGAAAGCGCTCTCTCTGTGTGCAGTGGACAGTCTGAGCAGTACCCCGCTTCTTTGGAGGCAGAGAGTTACACTGTCGCTCGTGGCATCTGTTTTGTCTGGGATGTTTTTTGAGGCAACGCGTCTCAAAGTGTACTGCCCTGCTTGCACGTGCTGGAGAGGTAGCTTATGGCTGTTGCTTCCTTGGTAAGGAGAAGGAGGCAGCAGTGCTGTGCGTGGGGTAGGTGTGTAAGCAGGGGGTGAGGTGGCAGCAGGGCTCCTGCCTGCGTACTCCAGCCCCAAGTGTAGCCCTGGCCACAGGTGTCCAGATGTAAGTGTGGGGGCACAGCACGGAGGGCAAGGCCTTGCCCCTGTTGCCCCGAGCTCCTGATGCACCACTGCCTCGGCAGCCTCTGCTGCTCGCTCAGAGCCCTTCTGCAAACCCCACGTCTCCCCCACGTCCTGTCCCAGACTGCTTCCCACAGGGAGAATCTTCCCGCCCCGCTCCTTCCAGAAGGTGGAAGGGGAGTGATAACGGAGACTATAGTCGCTAATACAGACTTGCCCAGTGAGTCGTCATCGCAGGCGTCTTTGCGCCTCGCCCTGTTTGGCAGCCCCTCGCTGCAGAGCCCCTCGCCCTGCTGCAGAGCCCCTCTTCTGCCCCCTCCCAGGCCCCTGCGCCTTCCAGCTCAAAAATCCTGTCTTCTCTTCCAGCCCCAGCTCCTGGCACCGATTTCCAACACTCATCTACCAGCTGTACTTAGAAAAATGTCATTCAGAAAAGAGCCCCGCAGCTTAAAAAAGAGGACAAGGCTGAGAAAGATGGACCCATTGTAGACTTTGTCAGGCCCTTTATTTATCCTGTGATTAAGGTTGGGGTGACAGAGGTGTCGAACTCTGCAGAAGAACATTGCTGCTGTGGCAGAAGGTGCTTCAGAGGTAGGAGACAGCTGGAGCCCGCACGGGCAGCGTTTGGAGGGGGCCAAGGGAAAAGGTGCTGGGGAAAGAAGGATGTGTTTCTGCATATGGTGACCTCTGTGGGATTGTGCTTGTTGTCACAGGGTCATTTACTGTGTTGTTTCAAGGATGGGGTCTTTGTGCTTTTAGTCGGTTAGGAAACCAGCGGTACTTGGGCTTACATTTCACCTCTTGTTTTTTCTTTCATACTGTCTGCGCAGAGAAAGCGCAGGCTGGATTTAAACTGGGGCTGCTGTTTTCTTCTCCTGGAGATTGGTGAAACTTTCCTTGAACAGAGAGCAAAAGGAATTTGTTGGAGCTTTTGCAATAGCAGTGATGCGTCAAGGTTAGAAAAAGTCTAACCATGCATGAGGCTCCAGGGTCTGGTGGTACAGGAGAAAAAAGTTTGCCTGAAAATCAAAACTGTTGTCTCTAGAGTGCAGGAATGCATTTTCCTTTTGACTGTCGTGGGAAATGCAAAGCCAGGAACTGGCCCAGCAGTAAACTGATTTGGGGCTTGATTTCTTCACCCTTACACTGAGCACCTTATTTCAGAGGGCCTATTCGTGAAAGCAGCAGTAGTGCTCACGCAGGAGGATGCTGTTCTGTTCAGTAGAGGGGGCAGAACCATCCCTTCTGAGGCTGCTTGAGCTACTGCTTGCTTTGGAAAGCAGCACAGCAACCTTCCTTCCCCTCTGCTATTTTCTTTGTGGGATTTATTTATTAAAAGTGAACCGAAGGATGTGCTGTGAACACCAGATTAACATGGCTATGCAAACGAAGACCCCTGGTATTTGATAACTTACTGAGTGAGTGTGATTGCCTGGTCACCAGCTGTTAGAGTGAATCCTGGCGGAGAACAGGCAAAGGGGAAAGTCATTACTAGATTAAATAAGAAAAAAGCAAATAAAACCATCAATAACTCGCTAACAAAATACTTACCTCCCTGTCATCCTCAGGAATCCATTTCTTGTAGTTCTGCAATTCCCTGTTTTCTCTAGCTGAAGAAATGGTGTCATTATATTAAAAAAAAAATGCTGAAAGGATATATCCATTAAATAAAATTTACATAGAATGTCTTCGTATATAATGTTTTTTTTTACCCAGGAAGATGAAAGGTACCTTCTTCTAAAACAGCATGGTTGTAGCTTAGTTCATGTATTCCTAAATACAGCTAAGTAAGCTGTCAACTTAAAGATTTGTCTAAGTTAATAGCTTTTCTCTTAAATACAGCCTGTTAATGTTAGCATAAACGAACGGAAGGAGATAAAGAACGCTGTGCGCAACTGAAATTCCGGGGTTGATTTTCCGATAGGCAGAGTGAATTTGCTAAAATTAGAAATATTCCCACATACCTGAGTTAGCGTCTTCCTTTTTACTTCGGTGTCACTTGCTACATTAACAGTAGAGTGGTAATGATAGGTGTTTTCTGCCTGTGGGACATGAATGCTGGAAGAATGGGTGGAGGAATCTGGATCCATTCCTGAGATGACAGTACAAAAACCCTTTGCGTAAATTTATCCTTTTAAACCCAAAGGGTCTCAGTTTTGAAGCCTACCTTGTGGTATAGTCTGCTAAATATAATAGTGATGAAAATGCAAGAAAGGAAAACTTTACTCCGGTAGGCACTTTTAAATGACATGTTGTTACTTTGTAGAAGTGAACTCATGCCTTAGTTGTTGTCTAGCTGGTCAAAGCTACACCCACAGTCGCCTGTACCTCCTTTTCTGTGTCTTTCTATGAGGTCGTGATGGTATAATACAACACAGATCTGTGTTGCATCTCAGCGCCATCTTCCCTAGCCAACTTGCCAAACTAACACAACAAAGACGTGGTCTGAGGCATCACATGTTTGCTTGAGATTCCTCCAGTACTTAGGCAAGCCGGGAGGACGTTTGAAAGAGACGAACTGACGTTTCTAGCTCTGAATTTTTGGCTTGGCATTATTTACAATTCAGTATTAAAAAATGCTTGTAGGCTGTCATACATCAAGAAATGTTGGTATAATTTCAAAACAGGGGACTGACCAGAGGGCAGAGCAGAAATTTCAGTTGGTCGGTATGACTTCCTTAATGGCTTCCTTTAGTGAAGTTCAAAGCAGCTAAAGGACTGGGACAAACGTATGATCTGCTGAAGCTCTTCCTGTGCATTTTGAAGGTCTGAGGACACTGTATGAGATGCAAACTACTACTAGATGCAAACTACTCGCTAGCTTTTGTCCCAAGCCTCAGCTGCTTTCCACTGAAGGAACCTGCAGCAAGGCAGTAGGAGACTGCAGCACTGGCAACATTAGGTGAACTCCCATGGTGGGGGCATGAAGCCAGCAGAAACATCTGCAGGATGGAGGGGGCTAAAAACCTGCACAGGACTGAATCCAAGACCTTTTTCTCCGTGGCAGACCTTGTTTATTAGGGTCTGGTGGTTTTGAGAAGGAGCAGCAGGTATTCCTTGTCTGGACCTCTCAGAGCCAGCAAGATGGGTCATGCTGGATGGAGCAAGGACATTTGGTTTCCCTGAGGCGCTGACATCTCCAAGGTGGTGATACGAGGCATCAGGAATGGAAACCCACTTCTTTAGGAGAAGGAAAAGCCTGTGAGCTCAGCCTCTACAATAATTCCCCTGGCTGTGTGTCTGGCCCTGAGCGCCAGGAGCCCTTTCCAGCTCTGCTTTGCATTTTGCAAGTTGTTTCTAGAAGTGACCACTTTTCATGGGCGTGTCGCAGTGTGATGAATGACTGAGGATGATCAGCGAGGAGAACTGTCTCCACCAAGGCTCTGTGAGTCAGCTACCCCATGTCTAGCTGCTACTTTTCTGCCTTAAAAGCCTCAATATTCTCCACTCGGCTCACCTTCCTGCTGTTTCCTGGTCTCCAGATCCATTAGTCTGTCTGGGCTGGTACCCATTAAACTGCTGAACATGGGCTGCTCCAAGCAATCTAATCAGTGCTGCAGCTCTTGAAGGCAGAAACAGTAAGAAACTGAGTCACCAGAGCAGGCAGTCTGGCCCTTGGATTAAGAGAGAAGTTTTGTGAGGGCTTGTCATTGTTTGTGGAGAACCACGGAAGCTGCTGTGGACAGTATTTGATTGCCGTGACAGTGGTTATTAATAAATACTTTGCTAATGCAAACCAGCAGTATTCCTAGAGCCAATAGTCTTGAGTTTTGCAAGGTTTCCAGCAGCAGTGGTCTCTGTGCCACTTCCCAAATGCAGAGAGGCTTGTGCAACAGGGCAGTATTGTTACCTTACAGCCCCAAGTGAGGAAACCGAGGCACAGGCTTTCAAAGCATTTGGTGCAAGGTTGCTCAGGCAGTCTGTGATAAGACATTGCCTAAGGCAAGTAGATCTGCACGTGTGCTAGGAGGACCATGGCTTGACTGAGCTGCATTTTACACTGGTACCTGTATTTTTTTTCTTGTACGATTTACAACGAGCATTGTAAAGAGTATGTTTAGTGCAAGCCCTTTACCATCAAGTACAGGATTAAAAAGACATCTGGAAAATGTTTAGCTCCTTAAGCCTGTATTGGAGTAGAGCTTTGGGAATGCTTTGTTTAATGCAATACTGACTTTGTCAGTAAAGCTGCTTGGGGTTTGTCCCTCAGATAGTTCTGAGCCCTCTTTGTCAATCAGTGTTACTCCTTTCAAGACTGTGGTGAGAAAGCTTGAATGCTTTTTGACTGAGGACAAATTTGGCCAGAGCCGCCTTTGGTACATAATAGCGTGTGCATGGTTGCATAGTCACAGCCTTTTCTTGTAGAAGTTTGTTTCTATGCATTCAGGGTGGGCACATGCATATTCTGAGTGTTATACCCTTAGTGAGAATCAGCCATTGAAAACGTTTCCTCAAATGTAGCATTTTTCCTATTCATTTCCATAAGAATAAAGTACTGAGACTTCAACTGGACAAAATGAGCAAAATAGCTCACTTCAGGAGATGTTAGTGTTGGTTCCTAGCATAGGGACTGAGTGATCTAAAATGGCCTTTTTGCTGTCCCTTTCCCATGAGTGCAAGGGGGTGTGAGTCCTTCGCTAGGGTACAGCTCTAAGGTGGACACTGATTTGGAGCAAAGGCACATCTAACAAAGTATCGGACAAAATGATGTAATGTTCTCTGAGGCAAGAAAGGTAAAACCGTGAAGTAATTATGGTAAAGAGGAAATGAAGATATTTGCCAGATGGATCAATGCAAGGCTTGGAAGTATCTAAATGTAAAGTCAGCCAGAGTCTCTCTCAGCCATCAGTAGCAAAGATACCGTAAAACTGCTTGCCCGTGGGACTGTGCCAGATACCATGTTTACACGTGAATCATCTGCGGGACATTGGTTAGAAAAAAAATAAAACCAAAGCTGTGACATTGGCCACAGGATGAGTTATTATTGAGCATATGACAGTAATAAACCATGAAATTCCCTTCAGGTTTCCCTCTTCTCCAATTGCTTTTCCTGACCCTGTTCCCTGACAACCTGCTCTCTCCACCTAATTGTTCCTTTCCCTAATTCTGCAGGGGTTACTAAAAGGCATGGGCAAGTTATCTTAGAATTTATTTTCCAGTTTGGTAACTAGTAACTTTTTCTCAGTGGTAGGTTCTAGGTGTGAGAATGTGATGACTCCCTGGCCTCCTGGCCTCTGCTCTTGGGGAAATGCATATTCTACCATGAGAGAAAACATCTGGAAGTGTAAGGAGAAGTATTAAAATCCCTAATGAGTCAGCCAAGCAGCACAGCCAGGTCTATAAAAAAGACTGTGAGTCCACAAGGGATCTTTGTTTGAGGGGACCTGCAAGAAACCCCATTCTAAAGCCCTAGCAGAGCCATAAGATTCACAGTAGCGACCACCTTTGCGTGACTGTATTTTTGTTGCCCCAAACAGTGATCTCGAAGAGGATGAATGAGAAACCCAAGCTCAGTTTTTCACTCTGCCACAGATCTCCTGGGTGATTGTGCCAACTGGCTTTGGTTGGAATTCATTTCACCTCGCGTGAAGAAGCAAATTGTCTACGCTTTCTTCTTACTTAAGGGAGCAAGGCAGTACCTCCAAAGGACAATTCATTCCACTTACCTGAAGGTGAGGAGAGCTATGCTCTGGAGGTGCTGATCTCCATCCAGGCTCTACAGCAAAACCAGCTGAACTGGCTTGCGCTCAGGGACAACCTCTTGCGCATACAATCTGCCTTTCTGCGGTCCCTCGATTGCCACAGTCATGTTGCTTTCAATTCTGAAGCCCAACCTGGATGCTCTTCCCTGAGGAGTAACATGCTCCAGTGCCTCCTGTGCTGAATGTAGAGTGTCCCTGTGAATCGCAAGGTTTACTAGAGACATATTTGGAAGGAGTCAGGCCCTGTCTGTCTCAAGACCTGACCCAGACTGCTAGGCAAGTGTTAAAAAAGAGAGTACTGGAAGGGCATGAAAATACATGAGTAAGCGATGGAATAGTTTGCATTTTTTTTGCTCTAAGAGGGAGAGAGATGATGTAGCAGATAAAAAGAAAAAAAAAAAAGCCCAAACAAACCAACATAAACCAAACCATACCAAACCAAACCAAACCGCCCCAATGTTTTAACTTATGTACAGAGCAAACTGGATATGAAGTCCTTGAGGTGCACCAGCGCTGTCAGTTTTGTGTGTTCCCTGGTTTGCTGCAAGCCCTGGGCTCCAGTAACCTGTGCTGGACACCTGCCAGTCTGCTCCATGGCTCCACAAGGGAGCGAAGCAGACAGTGCTGTGTATTAGAAACCAAGGTGTAGAAAAGTAGCTGACAGCATGGCTTGCTCCCTGCTGGCTGTGGGTTTAAGCCCTTAAAGCCAGAGGAGCTCAGGAGCTCCCAGAGGTATTTTTTCCTGCAGAACTGGTTTTCATGGTGTCGCAGTGGAGACGGACACGACAAGTAATAGATCATGCAAAATGGCTACTTTATTGTTCTAACACAGCTTTTTATACCCTTCTTTAGAGTATGTGTTAGTATATGATTGGTTTGGTTAGTAACTAACAATTCATGATTCATTAGGACGGTTCTTCTTATCGCTATCTTGTTTTTGTACTGGTCTTCTCGGATCTTTCCAGACTCTTCAAGGATATACTACAAGCTGCTCAAGGTTGCGCTGTTCTCGAACTGTCAGGAATTCCGTAGACTCGTTGCATGCCCCGACATCACAGCAAAGCTCCACTTCCATGTTTCATTCCTACCATTGAGATGAAGCTTTTTTCTCCCCTGTCTCATGAACTAGGGGTGGGATGCCGCTTCCCTGCATGTTGGCAAACACCGCTCGCATTTGAACGCTCTCATACTTCTTGTCTGATCAAGCAGATTCAGGAAGCAGGTAGGAGAGATGAGCCCGTGGCTTGTATCCTACGAAAGAGAGTAGGGATGCAAGCTGGGGGTAATCAAGCTCGCTCTATTTTTATTTATTTATTGATTGATTACACAAGGCCTTTGCTGTTCTGGATTCCAAAACTAGCAATAGTGAAGTGCGTGTGGGAGATAAACAGGATGGTTGTCTATGTGGTATTGGGTCAGGAAAGCAATTGCTTTGCAGTGTTGTGGAAGATGAGCAGTCAGACCCAGCCCTGAGCCTTCTCTTCTCCCCGCTGCACAGTGGCAGTTCCTTCCGCCTGCCCTGGTGTGCCATGTGCCCCGGCCCCTCACCATCTCGAAGGCGCTGAGCTGGGCCCGCACCGCGTTTGTCAGTGTCTTTCTGTCCTGGGGAGACCAGAATGGGACACGGGAGTCCGCATGGAGTCTCAAAAGTGCCAAATAAGAGAGGAGAGCGTTTTTTGTTTTTTTAAAGTGGGTTTGATTGGGTTTTATTGTTTTCTGCTTGGGTTTTATTGTTTTCTTATTGGTGTTTTTAATTGTTTATTGCCCAATCTTGCCAAAAGTTCTTCCCGCCAGAACTCGAGGCTTGTGCTTCTCTAAAGAGCTGTCTCTCCATCTTGAATGTTTCCAGGGATGGGGCATCTACCTTCTTTGATGACCTGTTGCTATACTCTGCGCACTGCCCGGGTGGGTCTGGCTTCATCTTCACCCCCGCATTTGGTAGCTGAGGCAAGAGCTAGCTGAGGGCAGCCACCCCCCAGTGGCTTTGATATCCTCAGAGTGACAAAATGCCACCTGCAGGCCCCAGTAACCTGGGTGGTGCTCCAGGGGAGTCCAAGAGTGGTGTCTGGCGGCGTCTGGTGATGTCCAGCGGTGTCTGGTGGCCTCTGGCGACCTCCAGCTGTCTCCGATGGTCCCCACTGGTCTCTGTTCATCTCCAGTGGTCTCTGATGGTCTCCGGTGGTGTCCAGCAGTCTCCAGAGGGCTCCAAGGGATTCGTCCTGGTGCTGTGGTGCTGCCGGCCAGAAGATGGCAGCCCTTCTGCTCACCTCTTCCCCAGGGCTGAGGGTGGAGGAGATGGCCCCCCTCGATGAGGGGCAAGGGTGGGAAAGCAGGGCTCATCTGCGGCTGTCAAGCCGGGTGATCTTCCTGATGAGCCTGCCGAGCGGACGCATGTGGCTGTGGATGGCCCACTTATGGCTGGCGTCGGCTGCGGGGGTGGTGCCGCTTGTTGGGAGCTGGCTGTTTAGAGGGTCCCTGAGAGCCCGCGGTGGTCCTGCGGCGCTTTGGGCACCATGGTGCCGGAGGAACCCCGGGCACGGTGGTGTAGTGCCCCGTCAGCCCTGCGCAAGGTGGATGTAGCTCCACTGATTCTTCCTGCTCTTGAGGTGGATCCACCTCCACTGATTCTTCCTGCTCTTGAGGTGGATCCACCTCCACTGATTCTTCCTGCTCTTGAGGTGGATCCACCTCCACGGGCTCGTCGCCATTCTGTGGCGGGTCGACCTCCGTGGACTCGACTCGCCTGCCGTAGGTAGGTGTTGCTCCTCCCATCAGCCTGCTTGTGGTTTTTTTTGGGCTGTGGAGGCATCCTCAGTGGCTCCAAGAACCTCTTCTGTCTCTTCCCACTGACCGTGGGCTCTCGCCTCGCTTCGCCGGGTCCTCCTCTACCAAGCACGCTTGGTGTCAGAGTCTCTAGCTGCAGAGCGAGCTGTGGGCCGGCCGCAGGGGTGCCAGCTTGTGTAACGGAAGGCTGGTGACGTCACCACTGGAAGTTGCTGTGGCTGGTATGGTGGCCCATGTTGCCCCATTCCGGGTGGCCATTTTGCTTGCCAGAGAGAAAGGCTGCCCCTCGGGCGCCGGGACTGCCCTCCAGCTGCCCTTGTGTGCCCTGGGCTCCAGCCCCCTCCTCGTGCCAGGCCCGGAGTCCCCTCAACAGGACAGTGGCCGCAGTGTCCCAGGAGGGTCGGGGAGTCTCCGTTAGCCTCCAACCGCTCGGCTCCCTGCAAGTGGCGTTGTCCCCGCACCTGACAGCAGCAGAGAGGGGCAGAGGGGAGGAGAGGGCCTGGCGTCCTCCGGGCTGCTGCGCAGGGGTGACAGGAGGAGTCCACTGTAGGGCCACCGAGGGAGGTCGTTGGGGCCTGGAGGTGGGGTTTTCAGTCTGAGGACGGGGAGGCCCGTGGGAGCTTGCTGTCGCCGGCTACTTCTGGCCTCAGCTACCAAATGGGTGGTTGAAGATGAAGCCAGAGCTGCCCTGGCGTTGCTCAAAGAATAGCTGCAGATGGGTCGTGCCTCTAGACAAGCACGCAGGACCGATTTGATCTTGGCTATGGGCTCTTCAGGGGAGTGCTTAGGGTGAAGGGTGTGTAGGTGCTTGTCTCCCATCAGGTGATTGCCATGTACAGTGTAAAAGCTGCGGGGAGTACCACATCAGTTAAGGAGTAAATAAAGGGAGGTGTTTTTCCTTCCTCCACAGTGACTCAATGAGAAGCAGTCTGCAAACAGAAACCTTGCTGACTGTGGCTGGAAGAAGGAAACTGAAGCTGGCTGTGAAGGTGTTTCTGGTGACGGCTTGCTGTGCCTGTGCTGCCACGGTGACAGCACATCCCAACGTGCCCCTTTGTCCTGTGTCATTCCAGTCCTCTGCTTTCATGGCCTGTATAGATACAGAAGGCAATGCTGACTTCTAACGTGTGCGCTGGTGTCATGGGGGAAGGTGTCATCTCTCCGCTATTTACTAGTTTCCTTTCTCCCTTTGGCTCGTGCTTCTTCTCTCAAGACCACTGTGCAGACCGCATCTGTAGAGGATTGTTTGTGTTTTCTTTGGGTTAGATTTTTGCTAGCTTTTAGGTGAGAGAGAGAGGTGGCGCAGGTGGGGAGGAGGTGCTGATGAGCACTGTCATTTTCCTGTAATGAAAACCATTCTGGATGATGGAGATGTCAGGACACCTTTTCTATCTTCCTGCCATACTTGTTGCCATGATGCCGCATGAGCAGGAACAAAGTAGGAGATAGGTTTAGGCAGTAGTGGCCAGAGGGCAGCTTGTCTCTAGGATATTTCCTTGGCCTGAGTTGATAGGCAAGTAATCTTTATTGGAAAATGTTCTGCTATGAGTGTGCTTGTGAATACTTAGCCCGGTGTAACTGTGACTCCTGGGAGGAGATTAACTCAAGGGCGTGCCTGCCTCTATCAGCTTGATAATAGCTGATAGATGATAGAGATAAAACCTCCTTTGTTTTTCCTCAGATTGCATTATTTCTTCTTTTCTTGGGTACACTTTTAGGTTACGTATGTTATAAAGACTTGGATAATTTTTCTTGAGTCACGTTATTTAATGAATCACTCAGGACAATTACTATTTGAGTGAATTGACTTTGGTTCTTCATGAACTTCTTCCTGAATACAAAACTGGGTTTGCATCATTGGGAATAAAGGAGAAGAAGGTACTGCGGAACTACCAGGGGGTTCTCTGACTTTATAGTCCCACAGGGAACACTGGAAGTGAAAGCTGAATTTGCCTGCCTCTTCACTGTATGTCAATACTAATAATCTCGATAAAGCCTATGTATTCAGTGCTACATTTTTGCACAGTTTCACAGCAATGTGCAGACATTTGAAAGTAGTACAGGCTCTTCTCTTAACTCATTTCCTCTTTGAGAAGGTACAATATATTTTCTAAAAGGGAGAGAAGATGAAACTATTTCAGTTGACTTGCTTAGACTATGTTCCTTAGGGAGCTACCGCGGAACCAATTCTTGACGTGTGCAGTGTTCCTCCCTGGAGGTTCACCTTCCCTTGAGGGGCGGCGGGGGGATGTGTTTCATACCGACAAGTCATCTCCAGCAATCATTCCACGGGCTGTCGCTGTGCCCGGGAGGCCCGGGGGTCTCTCCCTGCCCTTGGCGGCCATGCCCTGGGCCCAGCTGCTGGGTGTCCCTGGCGCCTGCTCTGCCACTCGGCTCGCAAGGAGAAGCCTGGTGCTGTTCCTCTTCTCTTGGGCCATGGCAGGAACCAAGCGTGCAGCGCAGAGACCGCCCCTATTAGCCGTCCCCTCTCTGCGCCAGAGCTAAAGCCTGTGCGACCCCGCAGCCAGGAGGAGCAGGGACTTGATGTGGCTGGACACAACCCCTTTTTGTGGGGTGTAAGGGGGGTGATTTCGGCAGCCGCAGCCTGGAGGCAAGCCAAAGTGTAACCAGAGCCATAGGTTGGGATGGTGGGTGCCAAGAGCCCGCCACGGAAGTAAGCCAGGCTTTGAGAAACAAGTGCGCGGAGGTGACCCCGGTGTGGTGGAAGGAAAGGTTGGTCGTATTCAGACGTGGACCATTTGGATCCGTGACCAAAGCCCAGCCAGGCAAAGGACAGACAGCTCTTCCAAACTGTCAAAATAGCCCATTGCTGCTATTGCCGTCACATCCCCTTGTCCCACTGAAACCCAGCCGTGCAGCCTTTCTATTAAACACACGCGTTGGCCGTGTTTATACGGGATACCAAAGGCGCTTCAGCCATGGGTGAAACTTCCACAGCTCACCTGTGACTTGAACCTTTCTGAGAGTTCTTTGCCTACCTCAGTTTGTGGGAAGATGTTCGGATCTTACCTCAAACCCTGGCAAGTCTCCTTTTCCTTTAGGATTTAGTATTTTGAGTACTGAGAGATTAAGAGAGGTAGTCTCCTTGCCATTTTGTGCGTTGGTGCCAAAATGGATCTGTACCTTCAGACTATGTAAATAAGGGCATGTAGGCCACAGACATTCCTTTGGTTGTGGTGATGCCAGAGGTGAAAGACAGGGGTTTGGTTCCCTCTGCAGGAACTCTGCAGAGATGTAGAGAGCGTGCACGGTTTCCTCACCGTTCCTTACCGAGGCACCAAGGGACATTTGCTACCACACTGTCAGGGGAGGTTTGGACTTGATGTGAGGAGACATTTCTTTGCCAAGAGGGTGGTCACACCCTGAAACAGGCTTCCTGGAGAGGTGGTGGATGCCCCACGCCTGTCAGTGTTGAAGAGGCATTTGGACAATGCCCTTAATACCATGCTTGAACTTTTGGTCAGCCATGAAGCGGTCAGGCAGGAGGACTAGTAGGAACTTGTAGGTCCCTTCCAGCTGAACTATTCTATTCTCATTCAGAATGTGAATAGAGAAGAAGAAATAGTTTTTCCCACTTTGTTGGAATTTGACAGAAAGTAAAATTCCACTTTGTTGGAATTTGACAGAGCCCAGCTGCCTTTCCCCCAGCCCCGGCCCTGGCCCCGGGGCAGGGACACCCCGGCACCAGCCCCAGGCCCTGGCACCTTGGTGGGTGCTGGAGGCGCCCATCGCTGTTCGTCCGTCCCAAGGGCAGTTGGGGGACAGGGCTCTGCCCGGGGGGACCCCCAGGAGGCCACCTCCAGCTCACCGCCAGCCTCTCCTCTCTGCTCTCTGCAGACGCGGCACCAGCGTGCGCCCACAGCTCCGCCTGGCCCTGGACCAGCTGTGGGTGCTGAGCGGCGGAAAGGAGGCGGCGGGGGACGAGGAAGAGGAGGAAGGCGGCGATGAGGACAGGACCTCCATCCTCCTCGTCTGGCCCAGCGGCTCCTGCGTTGCCACTTTCCCGTGAGTGCCACGGCCGGGCGGGAGACGTTCCCAAGCACGCCCACGCCATCGTGAGAACGGCCTTTGCCCTGCGTGCAGAGCCTGGGCAGGGAGCAAGCAGCACGCCGGCAGGGAGGGATGGGGGCATGGGCAGGTCCCGCATCCCCTTTGGGTCCCCAGAAGGGGAGGGCGAAAGCAGCTGCTCTGGCAGGACACGGGGAGCCAGGGCTCGGGCAGTGCCTCTGTCCTGCCCCACGGGGCTTCGTCCCGCTCCGGCGTCCTTCCCCACGGGGCAGGGCTGCGCAGGCGCCCGCCTCTGCCCACGGGCTGGGGGGCAGCGGGGCCTGACGCTGGTTCTCCTCTCTTTCTGCAGCTCCCAGGCGCTGAAGGAGCTGTGGGTGGGCACGCTGCTGGGGTAAGCCGCGGGGATGCTGCAGGTGCAGCCGGATGGGGGAACACAGCTCCCCAGCTGGGGAGAGGTGCCCCCGCGGCTGCCGGCAGCTCTCGCTCGGGCAGAGCTGCCGCACAAGGGAGAAGAGGCGGCTTGGGGCTCAGCCAGCTCTCTCCCTGTGCCTTCCCGGCGCACAGGACACCAGAAGGAGCCAAGAGAGCCCGGGTGACGCCTGTCCCGTCAGTCAGGCTCCTGGAGAAGGAGCTGGGCCGCCGCCACGCCGTGAGTGCCTGCCCGGTCTGGGCTCTGCCCCCGAGCCCTGGTCCTCCATCCGAGCGAGCGGCAGAGGCATCGCTGCTCACCTGCCTCCGCTCCTTCTCTCTTGCCCAGTGGAGGACATTCAGCGCCGGGAGCCTGGAGAGGCTGATGGAGGGCCAGGCCGAGGTGAGAAGGGCTGCCTTTCGCCCACCTCTGGCTGTGCCGGCACGTGCGGCCAGTGGGGTGAGGGATGGAGGGAAGGGTGGTGCCACTCGGGGAGCGGAGAGGGTTGGGGAGCCACCGGGAATGCCGGCACATCCTCGCCGGCGGTGCTGGGGGGAAACCTGCCCCGCGGGGCAGAGAGCCCAGGAGGGCAGAGGGTCCCGGCTCTGCCGCGCCCAGGCTGCTGGTGCCAGCTGGCAGCTCGCCGGCGGCCCTTTGCGCTGCGGGGCTGCTCTCTGAGCGCGGCCTGGTTCTTGCAGGCTGGTCCCAAGCAAGGGCCTCCGACGGTCCCGCCGAGCAACGGAGGGGGACTTTGCCACGCACCGGGTGAGTTTCGGGAAGAACGGTAAGCTCCTGCAAGCGCTGGAGCTGTGCTCACTTGTCCCTCGAGTGTCGCCATGCAGGTTGGGCAGCCCGAGGCAGGACGTCACCTCCAGGAGGAAGGACACCCGCTGGGCAGCGGCCGCTGGACGTGGTTCTGCGGGGACACGGAGCCTCTGCTGCTGCCCATGGCTTGGAGGAGGACAGGGCGAGGGCTGGGCCAGGCTCTCCTCTCCTGGTGGCGAGCCGGCTCTCAGGAGCCTCCCAACTGGAGCTGCTGAGCCGGAGCTCAGAGTTCCAGCTGCTGGCTCCCTGCCCGTCCTGCTGCACCGCTCAGCACCACGCTGCGGGCAGGGCAGGCCCCGGGAGCGCTGGCCTGGCGGTCTCTGTTGACAGGCTCTTACTCTGCTTTCCTTTGCAGCAGGAGGGAGCAGCAGCAGGAGGAGGAAGAGGAGGGGGCTGCCCTGGCCCTTTGCTCATCGGAGGACCCCGGCCACTGCCCAGGCGCCAGGGCAGGCAGGCTCCGGCTGCAGCAGGGCGCTCTTTGGCCAGCCCCTGGCAGCCCTCTGCGGGGAGGACGGCTCCCTGCCCCGGCCCATCCAGGTAAGCCAGCCTGGCCAGGGGGGTCCCCAGCCCTCCAGATGCTCCGTAGAGGCGGTGGGAGCCCTCCCTCCGGCTGCTGCACAGGGGACACGGGCGTCCCCAGGAGCTCCGGGGATGGCGGCTTGGGCTCTTCACCCCCAGCAAGGAGCCCGCTCTGGGGCAGTGCTCTGGCCACTGCTGTCGGAAGGCAGCTCCTCAGCCAAGCAACTGTCCTCCTGCCTCTCCTGCAGGAGCTGCTGGCTGTCCTGCACCGGGAAGGACCGTCGACGGAGGGGATATTCCGAAAAGCCGCCAGCGGGACGGAACTTCGGGAGCTGCGGGAGGCCCTGGACCGCGACGCCAATGTTGACCTGGGAAGCCAGCCTGCACTCCTGCTGGCCGCCGTCTTGAAGGTGAGCGCTGCTGACCTGCGGCTGGAGGAGCTCCTGGCCGGCCTGGAAACTTCAAAGGCTCACCCGGAGCCCTTGGCATTGCAGGACTTCCTCCGAAGCATCCCCGACAAGCTGCTGGTGACCCACCTCTACGAGGACTGGGTGGCAGCCATGGAGAGGACCAGCAAGGAGGAGAAGGTCTCCGAGCTGAAAGCGTAAGTGTGGGCAGCAGCCTGCCTGTTGAGCAGGAGCCCTGACCGCTGGCTGAGAGCACCTGGAAAGCTGCGCAACTCAGCCGCTGGCTCCCCCCTGCCTTGGACAACAGGCCTGGGCAAAATCTGCTTTGTCAACCTGGTGTCCCTGTTCCCTCAGGGTGGCCGAGAAGTTGCCTGCAGCCAACCTCTTCCTCCTCAAGCGGCTGCTGTCCCTCCTCCAGCACATCGGCCACAACGCAGCCACCAGCAGGATGAGCTGCAGCAACCTGGCCATCTGCCTTGGGCCAAACCTGCTGAGCCCACCCAACGAGGACCTGCTCCCGCTCCAGGCCATGCTGGAGGTGACCGAGAAGGTGCGCTGTGTTGGCAAGCCGGCTGCAGCCTTGCCGGCCCATCCGAGCTTGGCTGCTCAGAGGTCCCTGGCTGCCTCCTCCCTTGAGCAAATGCCGGTGGGGTGGCTGCCCGCAAAGGCAGCCCCACAGCCACAGCCATCTGTGCAGAGGCAAGGGTCGGGAGTGAGAAAGGCTGCTTGGTACAACTTCAGGCAGCTGGGTTGAGACCAAGGGTTTGATGTGTGCAGGTGAACACGCTGGTGCTGTTTATGATTGAAAATTGCGGCGACATCGTTGGGGAGGAGGTGGCTGGCCGCTCCTGTCCATCAGCTGGGGAGTCGCCAGCCCCCACGGACGGAGCCAGAGGTATGAGGAGGAACTGAGGGCTGTCCCAGGCTGGGGCTCTGGATACCAGAAACCTCAACGTCAAGAAGAAAACCGGCGTAGGGCTTGGGGTGGGTTTTGCTTTAGGTGTGCCTTACTTCCAAAGGCTTCATTGCTGCACATGGTTTTGCTTTCTAGACCTGCGTTTGGAAGAGCAAAGTGGCCCTGCAGGCAGAGGAGACCAGGGCCACCAGGCAGAAGCCATTCTGCATGCATCCCCCTCTCTGGACGTCCTCAAAGGAGCTGGGGGAGACATGGTGGCGGAGTCCAAAACGACAGAGGTATGTCAGCTCTGCTCCACAAGCACCGTGACAGCGTCTCTCGGGTAGGAGGGTAGTTTCTGAGGAGGCCAAGTAGCTGCTGGGCCTCCTCCGGCCAGCCGATGGCTTGTGCGTTTGGGGTTCCTCCTCCTCCCCCACGGAATCATACATTGTACGGAAAACTGGAAAGGTCCTTTCTCAAATGCATTAGGCATGTGCTTAATCCAACCAAATACCTACAAAAAGACAGCGGGGAGTAGCTGTCAACTTGAGAGGGCTTTTGCTCAGATCCTACTTCATCACAGTTTCATCAAGTCTGTTTTGGGGTGGGTGGACTGTGCAAAATGTGGACGATGCGAAGCAGCATCTTCCCTGGAGAGCTAAGGTGGCAATTTGGCAAGCAGTCCCTTACTACTCCAGGCCGTCCCTTGCCACCCCTTAACTCCAACAATTCTGGTTTAGGCACCTCCAGCTTTGCCTCCAGCCACCCTCAAGAGCACAGCAGAGCCCCTGCCACGCCCGCAACAACTGGGCAGCGTTTCAGAGGAAAGAAGGTAAAACGAGTCACTTTGGGTTAAAATCAGAACTGTCTCCGCTGGATCGTGGCCTTACCTATCTAAGCACACTGTGGGATGGAAAGGTTTGCAGGCTCTCCTCGGGACAAGGAAAAGAGAAGAAACCGAAGGAGGAAACAGGCCTGGGGAGACGAAAGCTGTGCAGAAAAAAAGAGGAGGAAGAGAGAAAACGTATTGGGGGATCGCAAACGGAAAAGATGCAGGAAGGTCCGGCAGGTCGAGAAGCCCAGGTGCGTACCAGGCTCTGCTGCTGCGCAGGGTCTGGCAAGAACCCCGTGGCCGCTCCCCAGGGGCTCCCCATCGAGCCCTGCTGCGTGGCACAGGGGCCCTGTGCATCTCTGCGCGCGCACAGCTCTCTAGGGGCATTCCCCGTGGGGATAAGGCGCCAGAGCCCTCCCCTCGGCAATGCCAGGCATAGCTCGCTCTCTTCTGGGCTATGAGCAATTCCTCGTCAACGGTGTTCCCCAAAGAGAGGGCAACCAAACCCTGCCTCTTCCTGCCGCTGTGCATTCAGCAGTGCTCTCTGACTCTGTCCTTGTAGGTGCCGTTTTCCTGTTACCGGCTGAACCCCTGTGAGTCCTGGGCCCACCCCCCACCGCAGTTGATGTTCTCAATAAAACGATATTTTCTCTCTTCTGAGTGTGTCCGCCATTGGCTGTTCTGGAGCGGGGAGCTGCTGTTTGGGGATGACCCCTCGGGGAGGAGTTTGGGATCGTGCCTTGTCCCAGCATCCTTGCCGGCGGGCATGAGGGCTGAGTTCAGGTGCTTTAGGAGTGAAAGCAAGGCACAGAGTTGCACAGGAGGCTGGAGGTTGGAAGGGACCCATGGAGCTGCAACTGGTCACCCAGCTCCTGCTCAGATTTTGGCTAATACTCATCTTGTGCTAAGGCCTGCCGTATGCTTGGAGCCATGCCATTATCTCAGGTAGAGGGCAACATGTAGGTACAGCAGGTTGGCCAAGAAGGGCTAAAGCTCCTTATGCAGCCATGGTCACCTGCAGCTTGTTGTCCCCTGTGGCTGTCATCCTTGCATACCGATTGTCTGGTAGTTTCTTCAGAACCCCCTCGCTCACACCGATAATATATAAATAATATATAAATGGTATAAACCAAACTTCCACACTGGGCACTATAACTACTCCTCTCAAATGATGCACCTCTTATTGATCACAGAGAGCAACAACAGGAAGGTTTGATTCAGTTTGCACAGAATAACTGAACTAAATATTCTGCTGTCTATGGAAATGCAATTTTAAAAAGGGGCTTAAAAAACCCAAGCTCTTTGGAACTGCACTAGGTTCTTTCCCCTTGACAGGAACAGCAATGCTCCACACTTGAAGTGAACCACTGACAGGGTGCATTTTCATGTTAATTGTCGCAGACACTGGCAATAGGAAACAAAGCACTGTAAATATCACTCCTTTCCTGCCTTTAAGAACTTAACAGTGATAGTCAGACATGGCAAGGGGAAAAAAGTATGTAGCAGAAACAGAGCTATGAGGGTGCTGAGGGCTGGGGACCTCAAAAGTCTAGGCTTGTGCTTTTGCACATCCACTCAAGCTAGTGCTGGCTGAATACAAAACACAGGTGCTGTGATTCTCTGGCATTCCCTGCCCATTGTGCATTTTGTATGAGGGGCTTCGAAAACAAGAATTAAGGGAGAGAGTCTCTGGCATGAAGGTGGAGAATTGATGTATGAATACAGCTTTCCCTTGAGAAAGAAAAAATGACTGTTGCCCATGACAAGCAATCAGAAGGATGCATCTGGTACACTATTAGGAGACGGGTACATGGGATAAAATGAGACTAGATATATGTGAGACTTTGAATAAGATGGAGAATCCAGTGATGGGTGGAGCAGTTGCAGAGGGAGACCTTCATAGCAGCATTTTGCACAATATTACATGTGAAGACAAGGAGAAAGGGGGGGGCAGGGTTGATTTTCTTCCATGGTTTTGGGGTTCTTTTTGGTCTTTGCATCTGGGGGTCTGTTGAAACCTCTGTGTCTGAACATGGAGAGATTTTCGTTGAAATGCTGTATACCTTTGAGGGCAACCCAAAGCATAGCCTTATACTTACATATCTGGTACAAAGCATAGAAATAACAGACTTTGAGAATGGCCATAGTAACCAGACAAGATACAAAGAGTTTCTAAATCCCAGTAGCCCAATGGATAATAACGCTGGAGGCAGGTTCATGCTGTAATTTGTATTCAAAGCCTGAATACTACAGAGAGACCATTTCTTGTACCTGGAATTCAGAACAGACCCACTATGAAGATACAGCTGGAAGTTAACAAATAGGTGTGATCTCTTATCACCTTAATATCTGAGATGAGTCAGTCTGAGTTTTCATTTTCTCCAAATAATATACAGCAATCTACGGGAGGAAGTGAAAACGGCAAAAATGAGTAAGGAAAGATTGTTTGCTCTTTCTTATACACGGGAATTAGCAGGCAACACATGAAATTATTAATCACAATAAAGGAAAAGAAGAACATCTGCACACAATACGTAATTAAATTGTGCACCTCCTTGCCACAGGATGTTTTGGATAGCACAAGTATGAATGGGTTGAAGAAGCAATTAGACAGAATCAGGGAAGGAAGGTCTCTCGTGGGCCATTAAGCTCTAGGAAGCAGGAACAGCCTCCAGAAATCCCTGAACTAGTGACTGTCGGTATAGAGGGTACAGCAGGGGAAGGAGCATGCTATGCTTATTGCATTTCTTATGCTTTTTTCCTACACATCTTTCACTGTTCAGATTCAGAGACAGGACGCCGAGCTGAACGAACCTTTGGTATGACCCCGTGTGGCTATTCCCATGAATTATACAAGACACAGTCCCCTACATGCTATGGATGCAATTCACATTCACGCAGAGCACTGCCTTATGGCCTTGCAAATTCTGCTGAGTATTTACGGTGAGAATTTAAGCAGAACCTATGTGGCTGAGTTCATGCATAGACGTGATCCCATTTCACCCTATCTGAAATTACATACTGCCTCCTCTGCGACGGGTTTTTGGCTTGGGTGCAATTTGATATGCAATTAGTCAAACATCTTCTCCTGCGATATCTGTCCTGTGGTGAACAATTAGCGTTGCATAAGGGAATACATTCTGAGGCTTGAATCCCAGGGACTCCTGTCAATTTGCACTGACAGCATGCTTACAAGGAAGGAGCTGACAGGTCCAGCTGGAATTGAGTGTTAGCAGCCACAGAGGCGGCCACACACCAGCCCACAGATGGTCCACTTCTTGCTCACATTCTTAGCTTTGCCTGCCTTGAGTGTCCTTTTGTTTTGATATAAATGTTACGCAAGCTAAAGAATGTGTTTGAATTTCCAGAAATGAACTTCCTAATGTTTCAGCTATGGGCTAAGACCACCATCAGAGTTCTTTGATATTTTAGTGTGCAACCCATGGGAAGGAAATCGTCGGGTTCTTAGTTATACACAGGATGGCTTCTTCTTGTCAGAGAAGAGGGGACCAGCAGGTAGGAGGCTGACCTGGTGTTGTTCCCAGGATGGCCAGGTTGCCTGAGAGCAAACTCCACCTGAAGAAGGGACAACCTGACTTGGCAAGGAAGATCAGTTTGCTTCTAACAGTGGTTCTTCAAAAAATCCTGCTTCATGGTGATGAGCACAATAAGAGCTTTAATTTAACACGTTCTATGTTGCTATTGAGCAGTATGCTCAGATAGGAACAGGCCATGAGATCTGCTGAGTGAAAACACAGCCTCTCTTTTTGATTATCTGAAAAATTAGACCTGATATTTCACTTAGCGTGGGAAACTGCTTTGACTTTTGACTTCTTTTTTTTTAAATAGAATTGTAATGTACAGAGATATTTTGAAATAAAGATGGAGTCTGTTGCACTCAGAAATGCATCTCTCAGTTCCCATTAGTTACTTCTTTCGTGTTTATTTTTTCCCAGGCTTTCCAAGCATATGTAAAGTAATTCAGCAGTTCGGTTCTGCTCTTTGTTAGGAATCCATCTGGCAAGTAGTCTGGATGCAAGAAGTTAAAGCTAATGCATTTCATCTCATGGGCAAAGAGCGTGCACAGTCTGTTGCTGCAGCTCAGCTGCCACGCACTACCTAGGTAAACCACAATGGCTTGATTGTACAGACACCAGCTTAAACAAGGCTTCAGGCAGCCTCTGCCAGCTTAAGAGCCAGGATCGACGTCTCCCCCAGTTGCCAAAGCAAGGACTGGTTTTAAGTAGTGCCGTTCCATCTGCGCACAGAGAGCTTATGCCGTCCAGCTCATCCATTTTCTGTAGATCATGAACAAATACGTGGAAGGTCTCAGGGTGAAAGCTGCGCTCCCTGCTCTTCACACTCTGCCTCTCCCTTTCCAGTCTCTGGTACTGAAAGCTGCCCACAAATGTAGCAGTCATAATTCACAGCAAAATCCCTTTAAATGGCCCACTGGGTTATATATTTGGCAAATTTCCACTGGTTGGTGGAAGTTTGAAGAAGCCTAGCATCTACAGCATAAATACAACCAAAATGGAGAGATGATTGTGGGTTATTACTGGATTTATATACAGTCCTAATTCTTGTGAGGATTGTGCAGTTTTGCTGAAATCTGTAACGGTAGATGAGGCAGATTAAAATACTTCAGAAGCTTACTCCCCAAACAGAAAATGTGTTGCACAGTGTCATTACCAAAAAGAATATAACTCTTCGTTACTGTTATAAATCACACTAAAACAATTTCCTCCCTCCTTTGGGTATGCTGTATTTCAAAAGTAAGTGTGACAAGATGTGGGTTTTGGTGTCAGATTAAGTTTGCCTGATTACTGATTAAATAAAATTTAAAAAATGCTGAATTCATCCATATTTGGAGTATCTGTTCTTGTACTTCCTCCATACCATGTAGAACACCTGATAAAGTTGAGACAGCATCCCTTGCCACCTAAGAGAAAGCTGAGGTGTTTCAAGCCACAAATGCATACAAAGGCTTTGAGAAGTATCGGTTTCCTCAATTTTTCCATGGGATCCAGTCATTTTACCTCAATCTTCACTCCATTTCCAGTTAGGCTTATGCGGTGTACTGTATGCATAATTGTATCTGTGACATAGGAAACATGCTGAGTTTTAAGATGTACAAGGACATATGCATATATAGTTATTTTCATTAAGGTAGCTGAGTCATAAGGCATTATGTCTAGTAAGGCGTCAATTAAGCTGTAGGGTGGATTGTTTTATGAAGTGCTGGACGTGCGAGAGGAGCTCAGCTTTTCTATTTCCCTTAGAGAATAAGGCACAATTGATAACGTATTGCCTAGTTGGCATTTTTTCTGAGAAAGTCCCTTGTCAACTGAGTTTAGGAAATCAAGCTTAAACTTGCAACAGAAATGAATTAGCTAGGCAGGAAGAAGAGTGAAGTCCCTAGAAGAATCCTTCAACCCTCTGTTTCCATTTAATCTAAAGCCCAGGGTATGTTTATGTATGTGAATGTGTTCATGTGGTATGTAGGCTCTGTCCTTCATCACAGCTCCTTTCTGAGTGGCACGTGGAGTACGTGCAGTTGTGCTTACTCGGGCAAGCCTAATCCTAGCAGAGCAAAACATTCAGGTTGCTCCTCCAGGAGACTGCTTCGACAAGGGATAATAAGTGACATTGGTCCTTCTCTTAATGGCGGAGTAATATCTGGGCTAAGGGGGAAGTTGCCTGTCCCTTCTTAAGACAGCTACTAAACATGAGGTTGGCATTTATCCTTTTAAACTATTGTATCTAAGTCCTTTAGCCCTTTATTTAATCTTAACTTTAACAAAACAGTATAAAGTTATCATTTCTATAACCGTGCCTAGTTTCAACATGATGCTGATAGGGCACAAGATGCTGCATTTTATGAGAGCAGTAGGTCTAAATGCGTGGAGGACCGGCATGCTTTGTGAGTGGGAGAGATCTTCAGGTCAAGCCATACGCCTCACACCACGTAGCGATATCTCAGTGTGGGAATTCGTAACTACCCGCGGAGGTCACTCCTGCCTGATGTGTGATGATTGATGCGTCTTTGGTGAGCAGCATGTGGGCTACGAAATGTCTTGAGTCAGAAATCAGGAGCAGAGATACTTCTTTTCATACTGGGAGCAAGTATTTCTTAACAGTAAGACAGATCAGATCAATGCCAGCCTCTCTGTTTTTAGGTCCAGTGACACATCACAGAAAATTAATTGCAGGTGAAGAAATTCCAGAAGGTAGCAGTGGGTTTTTTTCCAGGAACATAAAAAATTAATTAGAAGATGAAAATTTTCAGGCCATGGTTAGGGCGGACTATGTAAGAGATGACCAAGTGTGGCAAGATGCTTTCTTGTCTTTGGATTTTATAGCCTAAACTCAAAAGGCCTCATGGAGAACAACCCTCAGAATGAAAAGCAGCTGGGCCTGGCAAAGGATAAATTCAATAAGTGGGGCTTTGAGAAGGGGTTTAAAAGACAGCTGGACATGAATGGGGAAAAATGGGAGGCTAAGGTGTCGTAAAAAGAGAATTCAAACCTGAAAAAAACCCCAAAGCAGCTGGAAGTATACCCTGGGGAGAATATAGAAGAAAGGTAGGGTGCAGGAAAAACCGAGAATCGGGACGTATGGTGAGGAAAAACAAGACGAGGGGTTTGAACTTCACAAAGAACAGAGAGGAAGCCAGTGAGGGGAACCGGGGCTGTGCCCTCACCCATCAGGGCACAGTCCCACAGGGTCTCAGCAGGGCTGGGTGCTGGTAATGGGGTCCATCGACAGCCCCAGACACAGCCAGGGGATGAACCAGGTCCAGGGCCCACCCAGTCGGAGCAGCAGGAGGCAGGGCTACAACATGGGTCCAAGGTCCACCCAGAAGACGGGGCCAGAGACAGGGCTGGAGACAGGCCCAACTACAGCATAGCCCAGGCGAGGTCTGGGAGCCCAGGGCTGAGCTACCTGAAAACCCGGAGCTACCTAAAAAAGTGCCGAAGCCGAGCCGAGCTTTGCCGAGCAGAGCCGAGCCGAAGGCGAGCGGAGCTTTGCCGAGCCGTACCGAGCCGAAGCCGAGCGGAGCCGAGCTTTGCCGAGCCGAGCCGAGCGGAGGCGGTCGGGCGCAGCGGCATGGGCGGGCAGGGCGGGCAGCGCTGCCTGCGGGCGCGGTGCGGCTCCTCCAGCCGCAGGTGATGGTGGGCAGGAGCCGGCCCCTCGGCACCGCGCACCGGGCGCTGCAGCTCCTCGTCCGGGGGAGCGCGGGCGCGGAGACCTCCTGCCCACGGCAGGGGCGGGCGGGCAGATGGAGAGGGACACTGCCAGGGGCCGGGGAGCGGCCCGGGGGGCCCCGCGTCTCTGGCAGCGATTGCCCCGGTGGCAAGGACACCGACGCGAAGGGACCGAGCCGGTGGCAAGGACACCGACGCGAAGGGACCGAGCCGGTTCCAAGGACACCGACGCGAAGGGACCGAGCCGGTGGCAAGGACACCGACGCGAAGGGACCGAGCCGGTTCTCGTGGCTCCGGCGCTCCGCAGCGGCGCCGAGGGCCAGCCAGGACTCAGGCCGCGCCAGCCCTCGGCTGCACCCACGGCAGACTTTGCCTCGGGCTCGGCGCTGCTGGCCAGCCTGTCCCCGCCGCCCCTGGGCTAGCCCCGCTCTCGGGACGGCACGTCCCACGCGTGAAGCGGTGCCTGGGCTTGCCCTGGGAGCGGCACGACTCGGGAGCGTTCTCCGGCTGCTGCGGCTCCCGTCCGTGCGATGGACGGAGGCGGCGGTTTCCCTGGCGGCTCTCCGCTGGTCTCGGCCCGCGGGCCGCGACCCCTCGGGCTCCGTTTGGGCAGCCCTGCCCCGCACGCTGGGGATGGAAAGCGGCGCGATCCTGCTGCAGCTGCCGCGGGGACAAACCCACGGGGGAGAAGGGGTGGGTGCCGCGGAGGGGAGGACGGCGGGGCTGGGTGGGCTCTGGGCAGCACCGCCCGGGGCTGTCCCTGGCGGGGGTCTTCCCGGCCGGGCCCCCGGGATGGCTGAGGAGGCCGGTGCCCGCTTTTCCAGGGAGGAGCTGGCCGGGAGCGTGAGGAAGGGCAGCTGCCCGGCTTTGCGCTCCCCGGGGGCCCTCGGGGCTCCCAAGGGGCCGGGCCGGGCTTTCCCCCCTGCCCCCCCGGTTCTGTCCAGCTTTGCGCTCTGGCTTCACGCGGCGCTCCGGCCTCGATCGGATAAGCCTTGTTTCCCGCCCTGCAAGGGTGACGCTGGCTTCCCTCTTACGGATGAACAGGACTCTTTCCTGGAGCTGAGAGCAGAAACTCCGTGGGCTTTGGCACTCGGATTTTCCTAGCTTGCTGCCGCCAGCGTCCGAGGGGACTCTAGATTTCGCGGAGCACCGTCGGGACGTGACTCTCGGGGAGAGGCTTCGGTCCTGTTTCTGGACAAAGATGGTGGCGGCGGGGGAGTGAGCGAGCAGCCTCGTGGTGCTTGGTCGCCGCCTGGGCTGAAACCACAACAGTCCTTCTTTGCTGACATCATCGCAACTGGGGAGAGAAAGGGCTGAGCTACCAGGGCCACTGCCAGCATCCTGTCATTAGGCACCAGAGTCAACGTTGACTCGAGAGGCCTGGGCAGAGCCCAGACCCCCCGAAAGCAGCTGCAAGACCTGCCACGAGGTACAGGCCAACTCCTCTGATGCTTCGGGCTCACGCTGGAACCCAAAGCGCTCCAAGCCCCAAAATGCAGCCGCCTCTGCAGCGCAGCAGCAGCAGCCAGTGCAGAGCAGCGTGGGGAGCTGGAGCAGAGGGAGGGGGCGCCCGGGCCGGGGTCGGCTCCCTTCGGCTGGGCTCGGCTTATTTCGTCTGGGCTCGGATCCGCTCCTTTCCGTTCGGCTCTTGTCGTTTCGTCTGGGCTCGGCTCCCCTCGGCTCGGTTCGGCTCCTCTCGTTTGGGCTCGGCTCCCTTCGGCTCCGTTCGGCTCATCTCGTTTGGGCTCGGCTCCCCTCGGCTCGGTTCGGCTCCTCTCGTTTGGGCTCGGCTCCCTTCGGCTCGGTTCGGCTCCTCTCGTTTGGGCTCGGCTCCCTTCGGCTCGGTTCGGCTCCTCTCGTTTGGGCTCGGCTCCCTTCGGCTCGGTTCGGCTCCTCTCGTTTGGGCTCGGCTCCCTTCGGCTCCGTTCGGCTCCTCTCGTTTGGGCTCGGCTCCGCTCAGCTCGGTTCGGCTCATCTCGTCTGGGCTCGGCTCCCTTCGGCTCCGTTCGGCTCCTCTCGTTTGGGCTCGGCTCCGCTCGGCTCGGTTCGGCTCATCTCGTCTGGGCTCGGCTGCCCTCGGCTCCGCTCCGGCCGCAGCCCCGGCCCGGCCCCGCCTGAGGCAAGGGCGGGCGGCGGGCGCGGCGGGGCCGGTGGCCGTGGCGGGGGCTCCTCCCCGTCCGTGGAGCGGTGGGCTGCCCGGCGGGCGCCAGCGCCGGGGCTGCCCGGGGGCCTCGCAGGCCGGCAGCGGGGCTGAGGCGGCGGCGGTGGCGGCATCTCCCCTCGCGGCAGGCCGGGGCGCCGGGTCCCGGCCTTCCCCCCGCAGGCCCGGCCAGCCCCGGCCCCTCCCTGCCGCCCCCGGGGCTGCGGGGGCAGCAGGGGACTGCCTGCCGCTGGTGGCTGTCCGGCGGAGGCCGGCGGGCACCGCGGAGACGTGCGGCTGTGGAGAGAAAGGAGTTTCTGCCGGCTGTCCCCGCAGGGACCCGCAGCCGCCGGGGGTGTCCCTCACAGCCTGGCGTCGGTGGCGGGCTGCGACGCAGTCCTGCCCGGGCGTTCTTGGCAGCCCCCGGGGCAAGAGGCCTGTCAAGCTTCAGGGAGGTCGGCAGCGGCGTTTCCAGAGCAGTCGCGTCCCGTTGGCTCTCCTGCTTCCTTCCCTAGGCTGGGAGAAAGGAGGACGTCCTCGAAAGCAGGTACCTGTCGGTTGCCTGAAGCCAGGTTTCTTCATGCAGGCAGGCGTGTGTACGGACTTAGAATCGGCAGGTGAGCGTGTTGAAGCTACAGCCTGCAGTGTGGTGCCTGCCGGTAGCCGTGAGTTCCTAGGAGACCCTAAATTCAGAGGGGGGGGGGGGGCTGCTCTTTTCCTGCCTTCTTTCACTGACCGTGAAAGCGGTCGCTTCCGAGTGGCTACTGCGCTTGCACGGGCTGAGCATCGAGTAATGGGAGCTGTAAAAAGCGCTCCTGTTTCACTGCCGTGCGTGGATTTCGTGCTTCAGTGGGAAAAGAGGCTGGTTTTGCTGACGGTGTTTTGCAGTTTTGTTTAAAGCGTTCAGCTGAGAAGCTCTAGAGCCTTTGTGTGTGAAGCCAGGACTGTTTTTCCCCACGTGCACCACTTTGTACCTCTCTGCCATTTTATTGCTCCGCGGCCGAGTCTCGTAAGATCTTTCTATGGTTCTTTGCTACCTGCCCTTCTCCTTGTGTCAGTAATCTTGTAGGCTTTGCAAGCTTTCTCACCTTGCTGCTCATGCCCCTTTCCCTGTCACGTCACGCTGTTTTTCTCTTCAACTGCTTGTTGAGCTTACTAGAAAAGCAGAAAGCCTAATACTGGAGTGAGTGCCTATTGTCATTTTTTTAAATGAGACTTTGAAACATGAGTACAAATACAGATGAAGGGTATCTATCTTGTTGGCTTAGAGGGAGGTACTAAAACCCTGCTTTCTAATGAAATACTTGAGCAGTCATTTACAAGATTGCTTCCTTTTTGTGACTTTTGGTAAACTCAGTTCTTACCCGTTTGACTTATTTTTAGAACTGGAGCCGAGCGTGTTTGCCATACGAGTAAAGCAAAGCATGGATTTGAAACGGTAAGCTACAGAATATTCAGAAAGAGACAATAGCATCTGTTTAGTCCTAGGTTCTTCAAGTGGCAAGCATAAAAATGCCTTCAGGTAACTTTTTTTCCCTTTTCACCTGCATCACCTGCATGGAGACCTTTGTGATTCCTGCTCATCAAACTTAGCCACGGGATGAGTTTTACCGGGACCCAACAGAGGCTTTTCTGACTGTGAAGCTACAAGCTCTAGGGGTGAACTCAGCCTCTCGGAGCTGAACCTGAAGGTTGCCCTGCCTTGTCCTCAAGAGACTCCAGTCCTCTTTTACCTCACATGCTCCTTTGTGCAGAACTCCGTGAAGGGCCAACAGTGGGTGCTGACACCTTGACACTGGCTTCGGTGCGAGTACTTGCCACTCCTCAGCAGTGTCCTTTCTCTGTGCAGATGGCCTTGCAGGCATCTCCCTCTTCTTGACACAGTGTCATGTTTTTTTCTCGCTATGTCATCAGAAGGCAGATTTACGACAGGATTGTTCCAGAGGGATTGGCAGTTGCTTTCTAAACCTACTGTTCTCCAGAGACTTTGTCAGGAGGGCAAGATGCTTTCTCTTGTAGCCCACAAGCTAAAAGGCTGCTCTGACAGAGCTGCTGTTAGGCACACCCTTTAGGTAAGAGGGTCTTCCCTCACCCCCCTGTTCTCCTCGTCCTGGCTGTTGCCCATCCTCCCAGTGCATTTCATCCATTTTCTGGATCCTGATAGCCATTCTGCATGTAGTTCAAACCCCTGCCGTGCTATTGCCTTCCTGGCCGCCTTCCCTCTCCAGCTCTTTGGAGAGAGTCTTTTCTGAGGAGGCAAACTTATTCCTCTTGGGGTTGTCCACAAAGGAAGTTGCCTGGTAGTATAAAAGGAACAGCTTCTTCTCCCACTGTTCCTTGGGAGGTGAACAGTTGCATCAGATGCCCAGGTTTCTGCGTGCTTCTGCATGATGACGTGCTGCCCTCATTTCAGAAACCTTTTGGACCTCTCCACAACTGGCTGAGCCTTTACGCAAATATCGTCAGTGGGCTTGCTGCCTGCTGGCCAGGGCATGCTGCCTGCTTGCTGCTGTAGGCCTGGTTTCAAAGGGCCAGTCTCAGCATAATTGCTCTGCAGGGATTCCCTGCATGTACAGTGGCCTGCAATTTCAGGTGCTGCTAGTTGCATGGTTACCTTCAGCCTGCACAGGTAAACTCCTGTATTGAAACAGCCCTCACCTTGTTGTAAGCCCAAAACTTTCTTTCAGAAGAGCGGTTTTTGGCAGGTTTGTTGGATTTCCAAGATAGGAAGGACACTGCCTGGTAACTCCTCGGGAGCCTTCAGTACAGAAGAACTTCTCTAAAACAAGTAGGCTGATTTGTGTCTAAAACCTGTATCCCTTTTTTTTCCCCTCAGCTCACCTTTGCAGGATTAGTGACAGGTCTCTCTACACATGCCCTTTCTGGCTTCTTTCCTCAGGTGCTCCAAACACTCTCTTGGTGGGATAAGGTCATCCTCTGAAAGATGCTTTTTTTAATTCCCCTCTTTGCTATAATCGCTGTCCCCAGAATGCCTCCGCTCCTTGTACAGTGGCTGAATTTCCCAAACATGAGGGTCCTTGGAAGCTGGAGCTCCGGGTTAGCATGTTGGACCCTGAGAAATGATGCGGTAGGTTGTAGCCATCACCGTAACCTCCTAGTGTGTTAACTGATGTGGGAGGACATGTCCTGAGCTCTTTCCAGGTAATCGGGAACTATGATGAGTGAATCATCAAGTCGGCAAATACCAGTTCAGGTGAGAAGAACCTTCTCCAGAAGAGATGCCTGTGCCACCATGACTCGTACCTGCAATTTGCACTAGTCAGGGCACTGTTACACTGAGAGGGAGCTCCAGACACAAACTGGTGTCTTCATGAATACCAGACCAGATGTCAGGAGCACCGCATGGAATCCTGAGCAGATGACCTCTCCCTCGTGTGCTTTTTTAGGAGATCAGAGCCAGGTGCTTCTCTGACATGCCTTCCATTTGGTTTGCTTTCCATTTGTTTTCTTTTGGTATTCAGGATGAGAAGAAAGATCAGGTTTAGGAAAAAAAAATCTCAGTAGCGCCTGTGCTTTCTCAGGATTCTTCTGGTCATTCCTCCAGGGCTCTTGTTCAGTTTATGAGCAGTGTATGACTTTGGATCCAAATCCAGCTGGTGTTTTAGAGTGCATCTCGAAAGGGAAGGCTCTTGTTAAAACATGAAGGAAATCTGTCTGCTTAGTATACACGTAGGACTGACTTTACAGCATCGGCACTCAATTCAGAAGGAGGAGCATGGAAGTGCCACAGTCGCATGGCTGTTGAATAGATTGCCTTTTCAGCTCTCATCCAAATGCCTTCCAGGCCTGCGATTTTGACAGGAGGCTGTCTGGTCAGGATGACTGGAGTTGAGCCTGTGCATCTTTCTGCTTACCAAGAGCACCAGTAGAAGTCCAAGGAAGAAGGAACTGGGAGACGCTCAGCCTGTCACTGCAGATAATTTTCCTACCTTAGTTAATGCTCTGAGACTAAACTGCCAAGATCTCTGGCCATCTAAAGTTTGGAATTTCACGTGAACCTGAGCTTAGTGCAAGAGAAGCACCATCAGGGAGGGATCTATTCTTCTCTTCTCTTATCTCTGTGACAAAGTTGTTTCACTTTCTCCTAAAGAAGCTTCCAGGGTGGTTTTGTTGTTTGTGGTCCTTTGTATTGCTGATAGCCTTGCGAATGGGTATTCCTGGCTCACCTCTTGCTTCTGGCACTTTTCACTTTTGTCCCTGCCCTGTTACTCTGCTTCCTATGAGTGTGTCTTAGCAGGGCTGATGCCTAGGGGCCTGTATTGTCCAGCGGCTGTTATTTCCCACAGCACCTCTGTCGATGTTTTTTAAAATCTCTGTCGGTGCCATAGCTGGTGTTCCTCTTTCACTATCTGCTATATTAAAGCCTAGTCAATGAATTCCAGCTTTATGTTAGGCCTGGGAATGTCCTGAGGAGGGAGGGGCAGAAAGCTATTGGTGAAGAAAGTCCTCGTAGTAGCAGGCAAGAAAATAAAGTCACAGAACAAGAGAGCAGACCTTGCCTTTTAGTTCTTCAAGCAAGCAAGCAAAGAAACAAAGATCTCCTGTAGAATAGAATTTTACATGGTGTGAAAGTTCTTGGGTTCCTTTTCCTTTCAGAATTCCTGCAAAGAAGATGAGCGTGAGTTTAGTCCAGCGTCCCTTACTGTGGGCTGTAACCGGGTGAGTTTGTGTAAGTAAGGAATTCCTGGCTTGTTTCATTCGAATTGGTCATATGAAGTCAAAAGCTGCAAGGATGACATTGGTAATAGTTTTCCTTTAAAAGTGGTGTTTGGTATTTTCCAGCACGTGAGACTAGGAATTAGAAGCACCATAGAGCGGCAGGTCAGCAATGATTTTGGCTGTAAGCAATTCCCACCCACAGAGCCGGGCTACATAGCTCTTTCAGAGCTGGGCTGTGAGATGGGAGCCTACCTCCAAACCAGTCTGCACTGTGATTGCTTTGAAAGCTCCCAGGCGTGATGTCAGTCAGAGTCTGGACCGACCTCTGGGTTTCAGGGTCTGCCGTTGGGTGTGCAGGGAGTGTGGAGAGAGCGAGCTTGTGTTTTTGTTCTTGCTGCTGTTTCTGACAGGGGCGCCTGTGGGATCTAACCTTGAACAAAGAACAGGAACCGGTCAGGCTGAGGGTGCGGTGCAGCTCCTGCAGCAACTGGACCAAATGGTAAACAAAGGAAACGTGGAGTCAGAAGGAAGAGGCCTGTCCAGGTTCTGGAGAAGGTACGACTACTGCAGCTACGAGCAGATGCAGTCCTGGCTCTGTCCGAGCCTGTGCCTGATTCTGGCAGTTCAGGCGATTCTACGTTCTCTTGAAGAATGGGTCCCTCTTTTCTGTGTTTAAACAAAAAAGTGTGCCAAGGCAAAGGAGCATTCAGGGGTGTCCTTTTGTCTTGTGGTAAGGTGCAGCATTCCCAGGAAATGTTCCTCTTCTGGGCTGTCTTTGGGGAAAAAACTCCTCACGGGGGGGGGGGGGGGGGGAATGGAGAATGGAAGGGGGGTGGGGGGTTGGGGGGGTGTTACTGACCTCAGTCACAGCCCTCATAGGATGTGGCTTTTATCGGCTGTGGAGTGCCGTCTCCAGCCCAGTTTCTAAAGGACTTTTACACACTCCCCCTTCTCGAGGGGCCTTCCTGGGAGGGACCTGCAGTCCCCTTAAGGCAAGTGTGGCCTTTATTTGCCCACTTAGCAACTGTGGCCTTTGTAACTTTGACTCCCAAAGACACCATTTTAAACCGAAATGAAAGTAGCCCCGCCAACAGTTGCTGGGCATTGCTGACTAAAGGAGTGCTCTAAAGCTGTCAAAGCTGTGTGCCGCAAGAGTGGTCTGTTCACTGCACAGCACGTGTTGAACCTCGGCAGTAACTGTTTGATAGGTGGATTAGTTTTGGAAGGAATAAAGCTCCTTGTTAATCATAATGTATGCTAGTCCCCTTAAGTATTGAGACTAGACCGTTACGGCACAGGTTGTTCTCTATGTTTCCTCCACTTTTTCGGTCTTCCTCTGTATTATTTTGTGCTGGGGTTGTGTCTTTCTGGTGGACAGAAATTACCTTGTTGTTACAATTCTCAGAGAAGTACTTTAGGTACGACGTGGGGGGGTTGTTGTTGTTGTTTCCCCAGCATAATCTTCTCGCCACTACAGCATCTCTTTGTTGGAAAGAACTGACCTGGAAGTACTAATGGTTGTGGAAAGGTAAACTTGTAGCATGAGTGTCGGGTTGTATTGTTTCTTTTGTAATTCAGCTTTACACATTGCTTGTCTCTACTATTAAATGCTTTAAAATGAAATTCTACTTTGTTTACGTTTTCAAATTAACATACTGAAGATGTTGGGTTAGAATGTCTTTTTCTTCACAACCTAGAGGTTTTGGAAAAAGAGCAACAAGCTTTACGATGTTGATCCTTGAGTGTCATAAGTCGGGAATTTTACATTTAAAAATCATTGTATGAGACTCTAATAAAGCAAGCATCAGCTTGGCACTGTGTGTTATTTTAATCAGTCTTACCCTGGCAGAAAACACTCCTTTCCTCCAAGAAGAAGAAGTAGAGGTTTCTAGTCTTGGATGGACTGCTGCCCTATGCTTCAGAGCATTAAAAAGGTCAAAATTGGTGAAAATGTTTTGGATTAGATTTTACCACTCTGCTACAAGTTGTGTAATTATTTATGCCTTTGATAGGTAGTGGGATGAGGCTGGGAGTTAAGATTTCAGATGTGCCTAGGGCATGCTCAGGCAGCTTTTTGCCATCACGCTAGCGCATTTGCAATAAACCATCATTCTTCAGCCCTCTCCTGAGCTGAGGCACCGTCAGCACCTACACGCACAATGCTGGTCTAGCACATAACACTGTGTTACTGGTTGTTACTTTAGCAGTAGTGACGTGCGGCCGTCTGACGGGGTAACGTGTCTGGCAGAATGAGGCGATGTTCTAAAGGAGTCAGATGATAATGCAACACGGGGTCTGTTTGGCTTGTTCCCACCATGGTGCACGGATTATCCACCCTATCTGCCTCTGTATTCATTCCCGGACTCCCATCAGCAGTGAAAGAATGCTTTCCCTCCAAGAAGAAATGGGGTTGAGAAACTGGTTCCATTTACGGCATTCTCCTCAGTCCTGTCCCACAAACCGTGGTACAGGCTGAGTGCACCAGGGTTCGGTCCCTTCTGCTGGGGGGCTGTACAATGAGATGGGCAGCGGTGAGGACCAGGGAAGGGCTAGAGAGTTGACCAGATGGAGAACAAGCCATAAATCAGGGAAGATATCCATGAGCTGATCTTCTTTAGCACTGGTTCTGTCAGGAGGAGGAGGATGTCCCACTTCCCTGATCTTAGATGCAGCTGCATAAGAAAGGGCCTTTACCCTGCAAGAGCTGGGCTGGCTGAGGCTACAACCTACACACAAAGACATTTTGATGTCTCAGTCCGGAAAATGCCATTACGGAATTACGGGCAAGATGCGCATCCATTTTGGAAAATCATTTTAGAACATGATTTTAGAAAATCATAAAGAACATGGGTTAATGAAATCTAAACAAAAATGGTTTTTATTTTAACTGAGATGATAGGCATTCTTTTAACTTTGAGAAAGCATCTTGTTCTTTAAAGCAGTGCCCGCCTGCTAAAAGGAAAGGGAAAGGTACTTAAAAAAAGAACAAGCAGAAACAAGCAAGCTCTTCCCTCTCTTCCCCTTGGCACCCCATAAACCCTGGAAAAAGCCACACGCTTGCATCTGTTGTCCTAAAAGCGGATTCGGTACACGGTGTGCAAGAGAACAATCTCACACAGGCGGGAGAGATACTGTTTTATTCTGCGCAGCGTGCTCCATGGACTTTGCACAAATCAAGCAGGCCAGATTCATCAGTTGTGTCCCTTTTATACAGTAACAATTGCATCTAATTTATTAAACTACTCCTACCTAATACATATTCAAACTATCCGATGCATGTGCGTAGCATTGCGTAACCCTGACACATCAGACGCCCTCTCCGCACGTGCGGGGGTCTCAGCTGGCCGTCGGTGGTCTTTTGAGGAGGTATCCCCTCCTCGCTTTGACCGCTCAGTCGCTCTGTATCGGGTCAGCGGTCCGTTTTCCTGCCAAGAGGGACGCACCATCCATGAGGAAGAGCAGAAGGGATCAGCAGTGGTGCTCCAGGTGAGGCACCGTTAAACAGGAAGACTAGAACAGATCAGACTGATCTTGGCTAAGTGACTAAATTTAAACCAGGACTCTCTAACCTACCACAGGGTTTTCTGTATCTGACATCACTTCCAGCGTCACCTGGGCTCGTGGCACCGGTGCCGTATTGCTGGCACTGGTGACTGTGGACCTTGATGCTCCTAGCTGCTGAAGTCAGCGTGATCAGGCCGGAGAGCTCGTGGGTGAGGGAAGTCGGAACTGGGAAAGGCTTCTCCGTTTTTCCTCCTCCCGCAGGACGTTTTTGTGCTACTTACCCGCTCCCTCCCCAAAAGGGGGGATCTCCTCTGCCCCGGTGCTGCTTGTCCTGCTGCTGGCTTTGCTTTATTAGCCATTGACTTTCTTGGGGAGGATAAGTTTGTATGAAAATACTGTATAGACACCCGGTGCTCCTCCCCGATCGATGGTTGCTGTTACGGCTTGTTGGCAATTACAGTTGCACTAGAGAGAGAGCTACCTCGCTAGATGCACAGTGTCCGTGTCCCCCCTGGTCCCCCCCACTGCACACACACCCCCACACCCCGAGGCACTCTGTGGCAGAGCGGAGCGGTTCAGGGGAGGAAGCCCCCATGGCCGTGTGTCGCAGGGGAGGCGAGGGACCCCCTTTTGTCTGCCGCCCCCCCCCGGCCGGGGCAGCTCCCCAGGGCTTTGTGCGTGACGCCGCTGTCAGTCAGTCCCCCCCCCGCTGTGAGGGCAGCGCTGTCAGTCAGTCCCGGGGTGGACCAAAGGGGGGGTCGCCGCCAGGACAGAGCCGGCCCCGGCCCAGCCCCGGGGCTCTCCCGCTGCCCTTCCCGGGCACCAGCGCAGCCTGCCGGGACAAGGGGGACCCGAGGACGGACGGACGGACGGACGGACGGAGCGGCGGGTGGCTCCCGGCGGAGAGAGCTTCCTCCAGAGGAGAGCCCTCGTCTCCGGGAGCTTCCCTGGAGCAGCCTGGGGCCGCTGCCCGGCTGTCACTGCGACTGGCAGTCGGTCGCCGAGGCGAGCTGCCCGGAGCCGGCCCGGCCCGCAGCGGAGCGGAGCGGAGCGGAGCGGAGCGGCAGGTCTCGGCCCAGGGGCCGCGCCACCCCCAGCCCTTTCCGAAGCGGCCTGGGGAGCGCCGCGGCCAGAGCGGGCAAAGAGAGCCGGGGGCGGCAGTTGGCGGGGAAGGGCGGCGTGCCCCTGCCCGCTCCAGAGGGGAGTTCGGCCGGGGGAAGGAGCCGGGCGACGGTAGCAGAAAGCCACGTCCTCTGCGCTCGCCAGCAGGGACGTGGCGACCCGGAGAGAGCTCCCACGCAGCCTCAGGGCGTGCGAGAGCCTGGCCCTGGGAAGGGCTGGCAGGAGCGGGACCAGCCCTGTGAGGTGGGACCGAGGGGACGACCTGCTCAGCTCAGCTCAGCTCAGCTCAGCTCAGCCCGCCGGCAGCGCTCCGGGAGGCAGCAGGAAGGGGAAGGCGCACCAGGGACTCTGAGAGCCTCCGGCTGCTGGACCCGTGCTCTGCCCTCCCCGAGGCGGCAACGGGCGCCAGAAAGCACCCGCGAGCCGGGGGGCCCTGGATCCTCCCGCCGCCGGGGGAAAGGGAAAGGGAAAAAAGGGGAAAGGAAAAAAGGGAAAGGAAAAGAGGGAAAAGGAAAAAAGGGAAAGGAAAAAAGGGAAAGGGAAAGGGAAAGGAAAAAAGGGAAAAGGAAAAAAGGGAAAGGAAAAGAGGGAAAAGGAAAAGAGGGAAAAGGAAAAAAGGGAAAGGAAAAAAGGGAAAGGGAAAGGGAAAGGAAAAAAGGGAAAAGGAAAAAAGGGAAAGGAAAAGAGGGAAAAGGAAAAAAGGGAAAGGGAAAGGGAAAGGGAAAAAGGGAAAGGGAAAGGGAAAGGGAAAAAGGGAAAAGGAAAGAAAAAAGGAAAAGGGAAAGGAAAAAGGAAAGGGAAAAGGAAAGGAAAGGGAAAGGGAAAAGGAAAGGGAAAAAGGAAAGGGAAAAGGAAGGGGAAAGGAAAGGGAAAAGGAAAGGGAAAGGGAAAGGGAAAGGAAAAAGGAAAGGGAAAAGGAAAGGAAAGGGAAAAGGAAAGGGAAACGGAAAAGGAAAGAAAAAAGGAAAGGAAAAAGGAAAGGGAAAAGGAAAGGAAAGGGAAAAGGAAAAGGAAAGGGAAAAAAGGGAAAAGGAAGGGGAAAGGAAGGGGAAAAGGAAAGGGAAAGGGAAAAGGAAAGAAAAAAGGAAAGGGAAATTGAAAGGGAAAAGGAAAGGGAAAGGCAAAGGAAAGAAAAAAGGAAAGGAAAAAGGAAAAAGGAAAGGGAAAAAGGAAAGGGGAAAAAGGGAAAAGGAAAGGGAAAAAAGGGAAAAGGAAAGGGAAAGGAAAGGGAAAAGGAAAAAGGAAAAAGGAAAAAAGAAAAAGGAGGCCAGGCTGGGGGCGGCAGGCGAACCCCCCCTCGCCTTCCCAGGTGCCTCTCAACAAGAGGCGTGAGGCTCCGGAGGCAGAAGGCCAGTCCAGGGAGGATGTGGAGCTCGGGCCAGCTGCGCCAGAGGTGTTGCCACGGTCAGAAAGGCCTACCCCCGTATCACGACCACCTCCCCGAGGAAGCCAAGACGGCTTAGGGGTGTGGGTGACTCCCTTCTGAGGGGAACAGAGGGGCCGAGATGCCGGACAGAGCCTCCTCTTAGGGAAGCCTGCTGCCTCCCTGGGGCCCGGGTTCAGGGCAGCACTGGGAAACTTCCCAGCCTGGGACGGCCCGCGGACTATTGCCCACTACTGCTCTTCCGCCTGGGTGGCGACGAAGCTGCAACGCGTGGTCCAAGGGCGATTGAAAGAGACTTGGGGGCCTTGGGATGGTTGGGAGGGGAATCTGGAACACGGCTTATTTTTCCCTCTCTCCTTCCAGCTGCGGGCAGCGACACTGGAAGAAAGAGACGCACCCGGTCTGTTAATACGTGGGTCGTGGCTGGTGTCCCCACCAGAGTTTTGGGTTTTTCGATAGTGGGGTGGCCGGCACGGCCCCAGGCCTGCTGGTGTCAGATGGGATTCGCCTTTCTCAAAGGGGGAAGGGGGTCTTGGCTCACGAGCTAGCGGGGCTCATTGGCAGAGCTTTAACCTACACTCGAAGGGATGTTATGGAGGCACACACAGTCAAATCCAACAGGTGTTAAAGCTCAGCTTTATTCTTTCGTAAAAAGTTAGTTAGAACTCCAGTAACATTTTGTAAACCACAGGCTCAGTGATGTAAGGGGAATTAATACTACACAGCCGACTTAAGAACTCTTAAGATTTAAAATGATGACTCAAAATGCGCGTATCACTCACCTAAAAGTTGAGGGCTCTCTACCTTGAGGAGTTACCTCGGGTGGCGTCCCGACCCAAGGGGGAGTCCCTGACTGCAGATCCGCTGCTCTTGGGAGGACTGATTCCAAAATGTCCTCCGGCAGGACCCTCTTTACACCCTTGTTGAATCTGATCTGTGATCTTTGATACTGAAAGCAGAGGTCAAAAGACTGGGAGATGCCTGGGAGTCACAGGTGGATCCCGGAGGGGAGAGCTTCCTCCAAAAAAGAAAAAAACCTCAAGGGTAGCTTCCTTGGAGGAGTCTGGGGCTGATACCTGAGATCTTATGTAGGTAAAGCAGAGGACAAAAGCCTCTGGGAGATGACTGGGAGGAGGCTCAGGCAGCTGCCGGAGTTGAGCTGTATCTAAAGGAGAAAAAAAATACCTGGAGTAACTTACTTGGAGGAGTCTGGGGCTGCTACCTGGGATCTCTGGTCCTGAAAGCAGAGGTCAAAAGACTCTGGGAGATGCCTGTGAGGAGTCTCAGGTGGCTGGCAGAGTTGAGAGATTTATCTAAAGGAGAAAAAATATTTTGAGTAACTTACTTGGAGGAGTCTGAGGCAGGTAGCTGCAATCTCCGGTACCGAAAGCAGAGGTCGGAAGACTCTGAGAGATAACTGGGAGGAGTCTTGGGTTGATCCCGGAGGAGAGAGTTTCCTGCAAAAGAGAAAAATCATCTTGTGTACCTGCCTTGGAGAATCCAGGGCTGCTACCTGGGATCTGAGGTCCCTATAAGAAAAGGCCAAAAGACTCTGGGAGATGCCTCCGGGGAGCCTCAGGTGGACCCTGGAGGAAAGAGCTTCCTCCAAAGGAGAAAAATCATCTTGGGTGGGTGCCTTAGGGAAGTCTGGGGCTGCTACCCGGGATCTCAGGTGCCTAAAAGGGAGGTTAAAAGCCTCTCGTGGTTGCTGGGAGGAGTCACAGGTGGATCCTGGAGGAGAGAGCTTCCTCCAAAAAAGAAAAAAAAATCTCAAGGATAGCTTCCTTGGAGGAGGCTGCGGCTGCTACCTGGGATCTGATGTCCCTGTAAGAAAAGGAGAAGGGTGAATGTTAAATTTCCCTGAGCAGAACTAGCACAACAGTCTAGGGGGGGAAAAAAAAAAATTGACACTGGGACTATAACGGTGTAGGAGACTGAGCCGTTTCTCAGACAGGGCTCTGAAATTTAATAGAAGCTATTAGGGCATGTGGAGAACTAGGGGTAAATTGGTAAACTGGACTAAAAGTGCAAGAATGCAGGCAGAGACCTGATGAGCATCCCAGTGATTCTGGGGGACTCAGACAAGCTCTGCTAACAAAATTTTAATGATGCACTTGCAATTAGTGTCCTTGTGGGTCAAATGGCCCCTGATAGCAGAAACAAAAAAAAAAAAAAAAGAAAAAGAAAGAGAAAAAAAAGAAGAGGAGCAAAGCAACAAGAGGCTGATTTATTGGCAGTTGCTTTTGCAAGGAGTTTACAAGTGAGATAAGGATTAGGAAGAAAGATGATCAGGTACAGGGTCTGAACTAAGACCTAGAAAAAGAGAAGGAGAATGTGAAGGAACACTAGAAGAAAATGTTACTATTGTGGAAACCTGGGATATGTGCACCAATAAACATATTTTTCTAAACATGTCCCTGAATGACCAGGGAAGTTAATGGATGAGGTAGTGTGTTTGGCTACAGTGGTCAAGAAGAGGAAAGGGTTAAGGAAGAGGGATGTTAAAGGAAAGAGGAATCAAGTGTATTTGTGGCTGTGCTGAGAGAAGCCTTTGAAGTAAGCAGGGGGAGAGGACTGATGGGGACCAGAGCAACCTCTCCCAGCAGAACCTCTGGTTAAAGCAAAGCTGGGAGATGAGGAAACAGAATTTTTAGTCAACACCGGGGCTACGTATTCGGTCTTAAATACACTAGAAGGAAATTTAAGTAACAAAAGCATAAATGTCATTGGTGCGACAGGGACTCGTGAGACCTGGCCATTTTTCAAATCCCTGAAATTTAAACTTGGAAAACAATGGGTTACTCGCCAGTTTTTATATTTTCCAACTTCTCTGAAAACTTTTCTGGGTAGAGATTTACTTGAAAAGGTAGAAGCTGAAATCAGATTCAAAGATGGGGAAGTTGAAATTTTAATCCCAGAATCTAAATATGTCGAAGCCATAGCCTTGTTGTTACAGGATACAAATCCCAAAAGGGACACGATACCTTGAGAAACAGAAGATGCAGTGATCCCCATCGTTTGGGCAGGAGAAGTTCCAAGAAGGTCTAAGAGAGCGGAACCAGTAAGAATTGATCTAAATCTAGGATCATCACCGGTAAGAATTAAACAATACCCTTTAAAATCAGAAGCGAGAACTGGCTTGGTACCAATAGTTCAAAAATTCTGAAAATATAACTTGCTAACAGAATGTGAGCCAAAATATAATACACCTATCTCACCAGTAAAGAAAGCTAACGGAAAAGATTACCGTTTAGTCCAGGATCTTAGAGCAATAAATCAGAGAGTACAAGATATACATCCAGTTGTTGCAAACCTGTGTACGTTACTAACTACCTTCACCAGTGACCAAAGCTTTTTGCTTTTGAGTGGGAAAATCCTGAACCAGGGCAAAAGACACAATATACTTGGACGGTTCTACCACAAGGCTTCAAGAATAGCCCAACTATTTTTGGAAATCAGCTGGTGAATGAATTAGAGATTTGGAGAAAAGAAAATGGACAGGGAACTGTATTACAATATGTAGATGACATCTTAACTGCAGCGGAATCTCGGGAAATTACTGTGTATGTACCACATACGGTAGTCACAGTTTCGGAACAAAAAGGGGGGCATTGGTTGTCCCTCAGCCGTATGCTGAAATACCAAGTGGTACTACTAGAACAAGATGACATCGATCTCAAGACCACTTCAGTTACAAATCCTGCAGTGTTCCTCTCCACTGATTGAGCGGAGAGTTCACCAGAACACGATTGCTTACAAACTGTAGAGGAAATATATGCTAGCCATCCGGATCTTAAAGACGTTCTGTTAGAAAATCCAGACTGGGAGTTATATACTGACGGCGGTGGTTTTGTTCGCGATGGGAAGAGACTGTCAGGATACGCTGTGATGACTTTAGATGGCATAGTAGAGGCACGAGCCTTATCTCCCAAAACATCAGCCCGAAAGGCAGAACTAATAGCCTTAACTCGAGCATTGGAACTGAGTGAAGGGAGAAAGGTTAATATCTGGACAGAGTCTAAGTATGCTTTTGGAGTTGTACATGCCCATGGAGCCATCTGGAAAGAGAGAGGACTACTATCAGCACAAGGAACTGAAATCAAGCGTGCTGCACAAATACAAGAACTATTACAGAGCAGTCAAAAGCCGATGGCGGTAGCAATAATGCATTGCAAAGCCCACCAAACAGGAAAAAAACCCACCAGAAATAGGTAATCAATTGGCACATGAAGCTGCCAAAGAGGCTGCAGAAACAGGCATCATGGCATTATTACCAGAAAAAGAAATAACTTTACCGGAAACACCACCTAAATATGATAGTAAAGATGCTAACAATAAAAGCCTTACAGGCACAAGAACAAACAGATGGGTGGGCTGTCACACCCACAGGGCAAATAATAATCCCACCCTCAGTAGTGAGAGAAATTGCTAAATGAGAACATTGCTAAATAAAGAACATCGGGGAACTGAAAATTTAGTAAAACATCTTCAAAAGATAGTTATAAGCCGAGCAATGACAGAAATTATCCGATCTATCATGGAAAAATGTGAAATTTGTTGTAAAAATAACCCAAATACCAGTAATAAATTAATATTGGGGGTTACAAAAGGAGGAAATTCCCCAGGAGACTACTGGCAAATTGATTTTACAGAACTGCCTAGAAAAGGGGGATATAGATACATTCTTCTTCTAGTTGATACTTTTACTGGATGGCCAGAAGCTTTTCCCTGTCACACCAATTAAGCTAGAGAAGTAACTAAAATCTTGTTGAAAGAAATTATCCCGAGGTTCAGTATCCCTTTAGGAATGTCCTCAGGCAGAGGACCACATTTTGTTGCTGAAGTTATAAAACAGTTGAGTAAAAACTTAGCCATAACATGAGGTCTCCATACCCCTTATAGGCCACAATGAAGTGGAAAAGTAGAAAGAATGAACTATACACTTACATTGCAGATCGGGAAAATATGTCAGGAAGCATCAATGACTTGGATACAAGCGCTACCTTGAGCGCCGTTAAGAATTAGAATACAACCTCGTGGTAGAAACAGCTTGAGCCCTTGCAACTTACTTTATGGAAGGCCTTACCAGGCCCCACATAGACCAGGAACAATTCACATTAAAGGGGAAATGGACTTGAATAATTACTTAATGTCTTTGGGAAAGACTGTACAGGAATTGCACGAGTACGTGACGACAAGCAGGCCCTTGGAACTGGATACACCAGCCCATCCATTTCAACCTGGAAACTTGGTCTACATCAAGTCGTGGAATTTGGAGCCGCTAACTGAGAAGTGGAAGGGGCCATTCCAGGGGCTCCTGACTACTTATACAGCTCTCAAGGTCCAAGGGAAAGGCCCGTGGATTCATTATTCCAAGATGAAAAGGGCTCCAACCTCATGGACAGTTGAACAAGAGTCTCCCCTTAAATGGAAATTGAAAAAGTTATGACTGATTTTTATGATTTGTTTGTAACAATTACGGTAGCAATTGTGCCAGATACCATCTTGGGATCAGAACCTCCATTTAATTTTAACACAGAATATAGCTCAAATACTCCACAAAAGTGATTGTTGGATTTCTACCCAAATGCCAGGCTCTGGACAAAGCTAAGTCCTACCCTTGATAGGAGTGCCACTGCCAATAAATGTATCATTATTTAACAATCCACAATATGGTAAAGGACATCAGACAATGCATGGTGGCCAAGCCTCTCCGGAAAAAGACAAGAAGGAAGGTTACAAGTTACCATCACAAAAGATAACCTAAATTCCACTGTATGCTTATATGGGCCAGATAATGACTCTCTAAGCTCCTACACCCTTAAGTCTGGAGAAGATGGGTGTGATGATTACACTGCTAGACGAAATGACAAAACTTTTGTAGGATGTTTCCCAGGATGTAACAGGACCAGATCATGCTGGAGGCCCGCACTAAGTCATACGGACACATCAAATCACTTTGGCCTCCAAGTCCCAGAAGGAAGCGGTTGGTATTGGTTATGCGGAACATGTGCTCGAAAAGTACTGCCTCCCAATTGGCAAGGAGCATGCCCACTAGGAGCCGTAGTCCCCAATGTAACAATAATTGACAGATTGCATGAACAGAGCGGATGGGTAAAAACTTTTCTCAAACAAACCAGGAGGGTTCATAATCCCATTATAGATCATTCCTCAGGATACCATAGTTTTGCCAGATGGTTTATCCCTTGAATTGGAGTTAGTGAATTGGAAAAGGCAATAGTAAATACATCACCTGTTATAGAGGACATTGAAAACAGAACCGCCGGTGCCATACAGGCATTACAAATCGAAATATCTAGTTTGTCTCATGTAGTAATGCAGAATCAAATGGCTCTTGACTTAACTACTGGCTTCACAGGGAGGTGTTTGTACAATTGTTAATACGAGCTGCTGTACATACATAGATCAAAGTGGCAGAATTTCTACTCATCTAGCAGAGATTTGGAAACAAACAAAGATCTTACATCAGGTTACGAAGGACAATACATCCTGGGGATTTGAGGACTTATGGCACAAACTTACCTCATGGCTACCTAATTGGATTTGGTTGAAAAATCTATTCATTATTGCAATAATCGTAATCTGTGTGTGCATCTTAGCCTGCATAATGATTCAGTGCTGTAGCTGTTATAATCAAGTGTACATGAAAATTAAGATTGGGTATTGAGGCTTTGGATTTGTAGGTCCAAAGTCTCAATAAAAGGGGGGGGGAGTTGATGCCTTGAATAAAGGCATGAGAAGGAAAACTTCACTGTATCGCTGGAAAACTTCACTGTATTGCTGCAGTGACGGACATTTGCTTGCTTGAATAACTTTGAAATTTTGGTACGTACTAATTAGATAAGAAAACCTTGAGCTTTGTCAATGGTATGTGCTAAAGTCGCCAACAGACAGGAGGCCTCGGGCCTGATATGCGTCAACAGAGAAGAAGTCTTGGGCCTTGATGATAAGCTTTGAGTTCTGCTGAATTTTTGTAATTAAAACTTGCCAAGGCCAGCTAACTAGGAAGAAGAGATGACCTGCCCCGCGCATGACCAAAGGGCGGGCACTATGTAAATGATAATAGGAATTTGTATATGACTGGAACAATATAAATTTTGCTTGCTGTAGGTAATGGTGTGCAAGCTAGGTGGAGCGATCCCCCATGCACCCAGTGCTGCAATAAAGAATGCCTGCTTTCTAAAACTCCAAAATTGAGTCTTAGAGAGTTTCTTTGGCCGGCTTTTTCGCTAACAGTCTTGCCGCACCCGATGGGGAGAGGAGAACTGAGTGGACTCCAGCGTGCACCGACCCGTTGATCGGGGACTCCATCGGCTCCTCTCCTGCAGTCAGGCGGTAAGCGCACAATGGTGCAACGCTATTGGAAAAGAGATATTTTCTGATAGATAAATAAGGGAAGAAGGAAAAGTCTCAGGGGGAGTAGCAAGCATTTGGGGACATTTTGTCCTCTTTGGGCTCTGTGTAAGATGCATCAGGAAAGTTATGCATCAGGAGCATAATTTCCTTCCTACACATTGATTTGTAACAAAGGGAGACGTCCCTCGTTTTGGTGTATGAAACACTGGGTTCGATTCTACACATTGTTTCTGTAATGAAGGGAGACATCCCTCATTTGCTGTACAGAACGCTGGTTTAGAATTGGTACCGATATGGGCAATGCGACTTCCCAGGAGACTCCCCTTTGTTCTCCCTTAGGATGCATCCTGAAAAATTGGAACAAGTTTGGAGAGGATCCCCTAAAGAAAGATAAATTAAAAGCTTATTGTGCACAATGGTGGCTGATGTATGAATTGGAGGATGGAGAAAATGGCCAGAGAATGGATTGCTGAATTATAACACTGTTTTACAATTGACGTTGTTTTGTAGAAAGATGATAAATGGGGTGAAGTTGCGTATGTTGATTTGTTTTTTAAGATGTGATCATGAAAACTGTAAAAACGTAGATTGTTGGTGGATGATGCTTATGGAATGTATTAGCAGAAAGTATTAACGGAAAGGGAAAGAAAAAGAATTGTTGTACTGGAAAAGAATGTAAAAGGCAGTGTGTTAAGGACGGTGGGGAGGCTGAAGATGTGCAGATGTTGGTCCCAGAGGGGAATCTGGTAAATGTAGAAGGGATGAGAAAAGGAAATCGCAGGATAGTAGTGATTATCCTTTCTATTATTGTAGTATGCATTGCCATTAGTTGTGTTAAAAGAATGATTGTAAGATCTATCTCTCAGGTAAGGGTTCACCCAGAAACTGAAGAATACATAACTCTACCAAAGCAGACAGACACAACTTATACCAATACATCAGTCAAGGAGGACATACATGTGGTTGAATTGTGACGCAGGTCACGGGGTGGATTGTATGGATTGTCCGGCTCATAGCTCCCAAACAAGTTTCACCATGTCTAGTGCACACAGGCGACTCATGGGGGGTTACAAAAGCGACCCAGCCTTGGGTTGCCTTGAGGCCCTGTCTCTCTGCAGAGATGACTCACTCACGGGGAGCTGTGTAGACAGCTTAGCCCTGGGTTGTCTGATAAGCCCTAAACTAAACAGGGCGGTGGCTGCACCATTCAAAGAACCAAAACCTGAACTGAGCCTTGAAATCCCTTAACAAATAGTATGCCCTGAGTCTCTATCCAGCCACTATTCAGTTGCCCGAAGGAACAAAACCCAACAACAACAACAAAAACCCAAAAGGGAAAGGGAAAGGTATCCTGTGCACTATTTTTGGAGCATGTCTAACTTGTGCACAGGAGGAGGCACTGAAATCTGGTATGGCAAAGATAATGGGTGCAGCCGATCTCATTGAAGCTACAAAATTCAGTGCACTAGAAACTGAAGTGACCAAAACTGCTTTAGAGGCAGGATGGAAGATAAGTGCAGCCTTCAGTGTTCATAATGGACAATTGGAGGTTGAAAAGACATTTTTGAAAGATGAATTAAATTCTGAAAGGGAGAAGAATAGAAAACTGCTCGGAAAATTAAATTTGTTGTAAGGAAGACCAGCCCACTTCCAGGTCAAGAGCAGGGAGTGAGAATTTTAGCCCAATCTCAGGGAGAACGAGGGGACAGCATCCCATTATACAAGCTCCCTTGAGACGGGCAATAGGGCTGGAGGGACAGCCAGTATTTGTACATGTCCCGTTCACGACCTCAGATCTATTCAACGGGAAGCAATCAGTGGGGTCCTATCGAGAAAATGCGGACACAATGCCCACAGAAAGAAAAATTATTTGCTGAATCCTCAAGGAAAAGGGGGCCAGAATCAAATACTAACCTAATTATGCTAGGGACATCTGATACTGAGTAAAGGGGACTGGGGAGAATATTGAGATTTCCCCAGCCGATCCCCTGGTTCCCATAAAGCTGGGGAACAAAGTTACAAATTTCCTGATAGTTTTCATTAAAAAAATTTCATTCCATAAAACAGGGTTGCTGTTTTAGGGTGATTTCGCAGATTCCCGAGAAGGTGAACACACACACTGACTAGAAGGGGAAAAGCAAGCATTTATTAACTACAGACATGCATTATGCTAAGGGTATCTTGTAAAGCAAATTAACGTACCAACCCGAGGACTGTGAGGAAGATGGACCATCCGTACATTCTTGTGCTGTCTTGCACCACGAGCTCAGCCCAGCAATCGGTAGGTGCCGGCTTTACGTGGGCGTCCCCACGGAGGCAATGGTGGCCTCGCCGTACACCAGCCCCATGCTCTCCAGAAAAATCCCGGTATTTACACATTTGCAGAGGAATGGGTTTCGGCACACGTGGCCAGCGGGTGCCAAAACACGCCTCAGTTGCAACATAGGGAGCCTATGACGCATGCGCTCGCTGGCCAGGCGCGCTGCGCGAGCCGTAGCCACCCTGTCTATTGGTTCATGGGCTTTGTACACGTGGCATATTGTCATAATCCAGCAGTCACGCGCCGACCATGCTCACAGATGGACTGAACAAGTGTATTCCAGCAGACCACACCTACAGGATGAACCCCTGCCTGATGCAGAAGTAGAGCTCTTCACTGATGGCAGCAGCTCTATGCTGGAAGGAAAACGAAGAGCTGGATATGCAGTGGTAACAAATGCCCAACCGCTAGAGACTAAGGCACTGCCTAGCAACACATCCGCTCAAAGGGCTGAATTAATAGCATTGATGCGAGCTCTAGAACTAAGTCATGGAAAAAGAGTAAATATATATACACACACAGATTCTGAATATGCATTTGGGGTGGTGCATGCAATTTGGGGGCAATTTGGAAGGAAAGAGGACTGTTAAACTCACAGGGAACTCCAGTAAAATATGGGACTGAAGTTATGAGACTGCTGCAAGCGGTTCTCTTACCAAAGGTTGCAATAATGCATTGCAAAGCCCACCAAAAAGGAAATAGTGAAATTATAAAAGGAAATTGGAAGGCTGATTGTCTTGCTAAAAAGGCAGTTCTAAAGGAGCTGAAATTTGAAGAAGCTTTAATTCCAGGGCCTCGTTTAGAATTACCACCACCAAAATATACTGAGAAGGAAGATGAATTAGCAGAACAGATAGACTGCTCCAAAAATGGACAAGGTTGGTGGATAACACCGCTAACGCCATTATTGATTCCTGAAAGAATGATGGAAACTTCGCTCAAGAGATTACATCAGGAGATGCATCCAGGAGAAGACGCATTGACAATAACTGCAAAAAGAAATTTTTTTTGGACCAAAGATACAAAGGGTAGCAGACATGGTAGTAAAAAAAGTGTACCATCTGCTGTGCTAATAATCCAAAAATTGGGAAAAAAGTTATAGGAGGAATTGTGAAACAAGGAATAATTCCTGGGGAATACTGGCAAATAGATTTTTCAGAGCTACCTAGGTATAACGAATATAAATATTTATTGACATTGGTAGATACCTTTTCTGGCTGGCCAGAGGCTTTCCCTTGCCATGCCAACAAAGAGCTAGAGAGGTAATTAGAATCTTATTGAAGGAAATAATACCCCGATTTGGTATTCCAGAAGGAATCTCCTCTAATAATGGGCCTCATTTTCTTGCAGAAGTCATGCAAGAGATTTCTAAATTTTTACAGATTAAGTGGGAATTACACACCCCTCAGAGGCCACAATCAAGTGGGAAGCTAGAAAGAATGAATCAAACTCTTAAAAGGCAACTTGCTAAACTGTGTCAAGAAAACACACCTTAAATGGGTAGAAACTTTACCTATAGCTCTTTTACGAATTCGAGTAACTCCTAGGGTCAAAGGGAAAGTAAGTCCTTTTAAGGTTGTTTATGGGAAAGCATATCCCATGAGTCTTTCTAACATCACAGGAGACCAAATGCATATAAAAGGGCAGGCTGATGTTAAAGAGTATTTGATTTCTCTTTCGCATACTTTATCTTCACTACACAGGTATCTAAATCAGAAGGCCTCTCTCCTGTTGGATAAAGGTGGAAAGGACCTCACACCATGTTATTGAAAACCTGTACTGCAGCCAGAGTAGAAGGAATGGACTCCTGGATTCATTACACGCGAGTGAAAAGAGCACCAGAACCAGATCAGGGAAAGTGGACAGCCACAGACTGGGAAACTCAAATTTCAGCTAATATCTGAGACCATTGAACTCTGAGAGAATGAAGAACCTGAATATTATAATATCCCATTTGGTACTAGCAGTAGGTCAAGAGAATTTGGTTTTACAGCTTATCCAGTCCTTTGGGCAAATCCAGAATGTTAGTGTAACCGCTTGTCTCCCTCCATCTGAGCTGGCAGACAATCCTTTAAATTGGGGAATATTACCTTTCTAAGAAAGAAGAAGAACAACAATGGAAATAGGGTGGTTAAATAAAATATTACATGGAACAGGATCCTCCCTTACTGGATGGCTGGCAAACCTAATTTAAACTTCGACCACTGTTGTCATTATTACAATCATACTTTGTGTTGTTTTAAGTTCTATCAAGAGACTGGTTTTACAAGCCATGGCTAGAGCATATGTAACGATAAAATGAAGTAGTGAGACTTATGAGACTCATATGAAGAGATCTCATAGTCTCAAAGGGGGGTGTATTGGCTTTGTGTGGCAAGGCTTTGGTAGCGGGGAGGGGTTACAGGGGTGGCTTCTGTGAGAAGCTGCTGGAAGCTTCCCCTGTGTCCGACAGAGGCAATATCAGTCGGCTCTAAGACGGACCTGCCGCCGGCCAAGGCAGCACCTCTGTGATAACATATTTAAGAAGGAAAAAAAAGTTGCTGGGACAGACAGAAATGGCAGCCTGAGAGAGGAGTGAGAACATGTAAGAGAAACAACCCTGCAGACCCCCAGGTCAGTGAAGAAGGAGGGGGAGGAGATGCTCCAGGCGCCGGAGCAGAGATTCCCCTGCAGCCCGTGGGGAAGACCACGGTGAGGCAGGCTGTCCTCCTGCAGTCCATGGAGGTCCACGGTGGAGCAGATCTCCACCTGCAGCCCGTGGAGGACCCTACGCCGGAGCAGGTGGGTTCCCGCAGGAGGCTGTGACCCTGTGGGAAGCCCGCGCTGCAGCAGGCTCCTGGCAGGACCTGCGGATCTGTGGAGAGAGGAGCCCACGTTGGAGCAGTTTTTCTGGCAGGACTTGTGACCCCACGGGGGACCCACGCTGGAGCAGGACTGGAGTCTCTTGAAGACAAGGCAGGGCAACCTTCAGGTTCAGCTCCGAGAGGCTGAGTTCACCCCTAGAGCCTGTAGCTTCACGGTCAGAAAAGCCTGTGTTGGTTCCCGGTAAAACTCATCCCGTGGCTAAGTTTGATGAGCAGGAATCACAAAGGTCTCCATGCAGGTGATGCAGGTGAAAAGGGAAAAAAAGTTACCTGAAGGCATTTTTAGGCTTGCCACTTGAAGAACCTAGGACTAAACAGATGCTATTGTCTCTTTCTGAATATTCTGTAGCTTACCGTTTCAAATCCATGCTTTGCTTTACTCGTATGGCAAACACGCTCGGCTCCAGTTCTAAAAATAAGTCAAACGGGTAAGAACTGAGTTTACCAAAAGTCACAAAAAGGAAGCAATCTTGTAAATGGCTGCTCAAGTATTTCATTAGAAAGCAGGGTTTTAGTACCTCCCTCTAAGCCAACAAGATAGATACCCTTCATCTGTATTTGTACTCATGTTTCAAAGTCTCATTTAAAAAATGACAATAGGCACTCACTCCAGTATTAGGCTTTCTGCTTTTCTAGTAAGCCCAACAAGCAGTTGAAGAGAAAAACAGCGTGACGTGACAGGGAAAGGGGCATGAGCAGCAAGGTGAGAAAGCTTGCAAAGCCTACAAGATTACTGACACAAGGAGAAGGGCAGGTAGCAAAGAACCATAGAAAGATCTTACAAGACTCGGCCGCGGAGCAATAAAATGGCAGAGAGGTACAAAGTGGTGCACGTGGGGAAAAACAGTCCTGGCTTCACACACAAAGGCTCTAGAGCTTCTCAGCTGAACGCTTTAAACAAAACTGCAAAACACCGTCAGCAAAACCAGCCTCTTTTCCCACTGAAGCACGAAATCCACGCACGGCAGTGAAACAGGAGCGCTTTTTACAGCTCCCATTACTCGATGCTCAGCCCGTGCAAGCGCAGTAGCCACTCGGAAGCGACCGCTTTCACGGTCAGTGAAAGAAGGCAGGAAAAGAGCAGCCCCCCCCCCCCCCTCTGAATTTAGGGTCTCCTAGGAACTCACGGCTACCGGCAGGCACCACACTGCAGGCTGTAGCTTCAACACGCTCACCTGCCGATTCTAAGTCCGTACACACGCCTGCCTGCATGAAGAAACCTGGCTTCAGGCAACCGACAGGTACCTGCTTTCGAGGACGTCCTCCTTTCTCCCAGCCTAGGGAAGGAAGCAGGAGAGCCAACGGGACGCGACTGCTCTGGAAACGCCGCTGCCGACCTCCCTGAAGCTTGACAGGCCTCTTGCCCCGGGGGCTGCCAAGAACGCCCGGGCAGGACTGCGTCGCAGCCCGCCACCGACGCCAGGCTGTGAGGGACACCCCCGGCGGCTGCGGGTCCCTGCGGGGACAGCCGGCAGAAACTCCTTTCTCTCCACAGCCGCACGTCTCCGCGGTGCCCGCCGGCCTCCGCCGGACAGCCACCAGCGGCAGGCAGTCCCCTGCTGCCCCCGCAGCCCCGGGGGCGGCAGGGAGGGGCCGGGGCTGGCCGGGCCTGCGGGGGGAAGGCCGGGACCCGGCGCCCCGGCCTGCCGCGAGGGGAGATGCCGCCACCGCCGCCGCCTCAGCCCCGCTGCCGGCCTGCGAGGCCCCCGGGCAGCCCCGGCGCTGGCGCCCGCCGGGCAGCCCACCGCTCCACGGACGGGGAGGAGCCCCCGCCACGGCCACCGGCCCCGCCGCGCCCGCCGCCCGCCCTTGCCTCAGGCGGGGCCGGGCCGGGGCTGCGGCCGGAGCGGAGCCGAGGGCAGCCGAGCCCAAACGAGATGAGCCGAACCGAGCCGAGCGGAGCCGAGCCCAGACGAGATGAGCCGAACGGAGCCGAAGGGAGCCGAGCCCAAACGAGAGGAGCCGAACCGAGCCGAGGGGAGCCGAGCCCAGACGAAACGACAAGAGCCGAACGGAAAGGAGCGGAGCCGAGCCCAGCCGAAGGTAGCCGACCCCGGCCCGGGCGCCCCCTCCCTCTGCTCCAGCTCCCCACGCTGCTCTGCACTGGCTGCTGCTGCTGCTGCGCTGCAGGGGCAGCTGCATTTTGGGGCTTGGAGCGCTTTGGGTTCCAGCGTGAGCCCGAAGCATCAGAGGAGTTGGCCTGTACCTCGTGGCAGGTCTTGCAGCTGCTTTCGGGGGGTCTGGGCTCTGCCCAGGCCTCTCGAGTCAACGTTGACTCTGGTGCCTAATGACAGGATGCTGGCAGTGGCCCTGGTAGCTCAGCCCTTTCTCTCCCCAGTTGCGATGATGTCAGCAAAGAAGGACTGTTGTGGTTTCAGCCCAGGCGGCGACCAAGCACCACGAGGCTGCTCGCTCACTCCCCCGCCGCCACCATCTTTGTCCAGAAACAGGACCGAAGCCTCTCCCCGAGAGTAACGTCCCGACGGTGCTCCGCGAAATCTAGAGTCCCCTCGGACGCTGGCGGCAGCAAGCTAGGAAAATCCGAGTGCCAAAGCCCACGGAGTTTCTGCTCTCAGCTCCAGGAAAGAGTCCTGTTCATCCGTAAGAGGGAAGCCAGCGTCACCCTTGCAGGGCGGGAAACAAGGCTTATCCGATCGAGGCCGGAGCGCCGCGTGAAGCCAGAGCGCAAAGCTGGACAGAACCGGGGGGGCAGGGGGGAAAGCCCGGCCCGGCCCCTTGGGAGCCCCGAGGGCCCCCGGGGAGCGCAAAGCCGGGCAGCTGCCCTTCCTCACGCTCCCGGCCAGCTCCTCCCTGGAAAAGCGGGCACCGGCCTCCTCAGCCATCCCGGGGGCCCGGCCGGGAAGACCCCCGCCAGGGACAGCCCCGGGCGGTGCTGCCCAGAGCCCACCCAGCCCCGCCGTCCTCCCCTCCGCGGCACCCACCCCTTCTCCCCCGTGGGTTTGTCCCCGCGGCAGCTGCAGCAGGATCGCGCCGCTTTCCATCCCCAGCGTGCGGGGCAGGGCTGCCCAAACGGAGCCCGAGGGGTCGCGGCCCGCGGGCCGAGACCAGCGGAGAGCCGCCAGGGAAACCGCCGCCTCCGTCCATCGCACGGACGGGAGCCGCAGCAGCCGGAGAACGCTCCCGAGTCGTGCCGCTCCCAGGGCAAGCCCAGGCACCGCTTCACGCGTGGGACGTGCCGTCCCGAGAGCGGGGCTAGCCCAGGGGCGGCGGGGACAGGCTGGCCAGCAGCGCCGAGCCCGAGGCAAAGTCTGCCGTGGGTGCAGCCGAGGGCTGGCGCGGCCTGAGTCCTGGCTGGCCCTCGGCGCCGCTGCGGAGCGCCGGAGCCACGAGAACCGGCTCGGTCCCTTCACCGGCTCGGTCCCTTCGCGTCGGTGTCCTTGCCACCGGCTCGGTCCCTTCGCGTCGGTGTCCTTGCCACCGGGGCAATCGCTGCCAGAGACGCGGGGCCCCCCGGGCCGCTCCCCGGCCCCTGGCAGTGTCCCTCTCCATCTGCCCGCCCGCCCCTGCCGTGGGCAGGAGGTCTCCGCGCCCGCGCTCCCCCGGACGAGGAGCTGCAGCGCCCGGTGCGCGGTGCCGAGGGGCCGGCTCCTGCCCACCATCACCTGCGGCTGGAGGAGCCGCACCGCGCCCGCAGGCAGCGCTGCCCGCCCTGCCCGCCCATGCCGCTGCGCCCGACCGCCTCCGCTCGGCTCGGCTCGGTACGGCTCGGCAAAGCTCGGCTCGGCTTCGGCTCGGTACGGCTCGGCAAAGCTCCGCTCGCCTTCGGCTCGGTACGGCTCGGCAAAGCTCGGCTCGGCTTCGGCACTTTTTTAGGTAGCTCCGGGTTTTCAGGTAGCTCAGCCCTGGGCTCCCAGACCTCGCCTGGGCTATGCTGTAGTTGGGCCTGTCTCCAGCCCTGTCTCTGGCCCCGTCTTCTGGGTGGACCTTGGACCCATGTTGTAGCCCTGCCTCCTGCTGCTCCGACTGGGTGGGCCCTGGACCTGGTTCATCCCCTGGCTGTGTCTGGGGCTGTCGATGGACCCCATTACCAGCACCCAGCCCTGCTGAGACCCTGTGGGACTGTGCCCTGATGGGTGAGGGCACAGCCCCGGTTCCCCTCACTGGCTTCCTCTCTGTTCTTTGTGAAGTTCAAACCCCTCGTCTTGTTTTTCCTCACCATACGTCCCGATTCTCGGTTTTTCCTGCACCCTACCTTTCTTCTATATTCTCCCCAGGGTATACTTCCAGCTGCTTTGGGTTTTTTTTCAGGTTTGAATTCTCTTTTTACGACACCTTAGCCTCCCATTTTTCCCCATTCATGTCCAGCTGTCTTTTAAACCCCTTCTCAAAGCCCCACTTATTGAATTTATCCTTTGCCAGGCCCAGCTGCTTTTCATTCTGAGGGTTGTTCTCCATGAGGCCTTTTGAGTTTAGGCTATAAAATCCAAAGACAAGAAAGCATCTTGCCACACTTGGTCATCTCTTACATAGTCCGCCCTAACCATGGCCTGAAAATTTTCATCTTCTAATTAATTTTTTATGTTCCTGGAAAAAAACCCACTGCTACCTTCTGGAATTTCTTCACCTGCAATTAATTTTCTGTGATGTGTCACTGGACCTAAAAACAGAGAGGCTGGCATTGATCTGATCTGTCTTACTGTTAAGAAATACTTGCTCCCAGTATGAAAAGAAGTATCTCTGCTCCTGATTTCTGACTCAAGACATTTCGTAGCCCACATGCTGCTCACCAAAGACGCATCAATCATCACACATCAGGCAGGAGTGACCTCCGCGGGTAGTTACGAATTCCCACACTGAGATATCGCTACGTGGTGTGAGGCGTATGGCTTGACCTGAAGATCTCTCCCACTCACAAAGCATGCCGGTCCTCCACGCATTTAGACCTACTGCTCTCATAAAATGCAGCATCTTGTGCCCTATCAGCATCATGTTGAAACTAGGCACGGTTATAGAAATGCTAACTTTATACTGTTTTGTTAAAGTTAAGATTAAATAAAGGGCTAAAGGACTTAGATACAACAGTTTAAAAGGATAAATGCCAACCTCATGTTTAGTAGCTGTCTTAAGAAGGGACAGGCAACTTCCCCCTTAGCCCAGATATTACTCCGCCATTAAGAGAAGGACCAATGTCACTTATTATCCCTTGTCGAAGCAGTCTCCTGGAGGAGCAACCTGAATGTTTTGCTATGCTAGGATTAGGCTTGCCCGAGTAAGCACAACTGCACGTACTCCACGTGCCACTCAGAAAGGAGCTGTGATGAAGGACAGAGCCTACATACCACACGAACACATTCACATACATAAACATACCCTGGGCTTTAGATTAAATCGAAACAGGGGGTTGAAGGATTCTTCTAGGGACTTCACTCTTCTTCCTGCCTAGCTAATTCATTTCTGTTGCAAGTTTAAGCTTGATTTCCTAAACTCAGTTGACAAGGGACTTTCTCAGAAAAAATGCCAACTAGGCAATACGTTATCAATTGTGCCTTATTCTCTAAGGGAAATACAAAAGCTGAGTTCCTCTCGCACGTCCAGCACTTCATAAAACAATCCACCCTACAGCTTAATTGATGCCTTACTAGACATAATGCCTTATAACTCAGCTACCTTAATGAAAATAACTATATATACATATGTCCTTGTACATCTTAAAACTCAGCATGTTTCCTATGTCACAGATACAATTATGCATACAGTACACCGCATAAGCCTAACTGGAAATGGAGTGAAGATTGAGGTAAAGTGACTGGATCCCATGGAAAAATTGAGGAAACCGATACTTCTCAAAGCCTTTGTATGCATTTGTGGCTTGAAACACCTCAGCTTTCTCTTAGGTGGCAAGGGATGCTGTCTCAACTTTATCAGGTGTTCTACATGGTATGGAGGAAGTACAAGAACAGATACTCCAAATATGGATGAATTCAGCATTTTTTAAATTTTATTTAATCAGTAATCAGGCAAACTTAATCTGACACCAAAACCCACATCTTGTCACACTTACTTTTGAAATACAGCATACCCAAAGGAGGGAGGAAATTGTTTTAGTGTGATTTATAACAGTAACGAAGAGTTATATTCTTTTTGGTAATGACACTGTGCAAGACATTTTCTGTTTGGGGAGTAAGCTTCTGAAGTATTTTAATCTGCCTCATCTACCGTTACAGATTTCAGCAAAACTGCACAATCCTCACAAGAATTAGGACTGTATATAAATCCAGTAATAACCCACAATCATCTCTCCATTTTGGTTGTATTTATGCTGTAGATGCTAGGCTTCTTCAAACTTCCACCAACCAGTGGAAATTTGCCAAATATATAACCCAGTGGGCCATTTAAAGGGATTTTGCTGTGAATTATGACTGCTACATTTGTGGGCAGCTTTCAGTACCAGAGACTGGAAAGGGAGAGGCAGAGTGTGAAGAGCAGGGAGCGCAGCTTTCACCCTGAGACCTTCCACGTATTTGTTCATGATCTACAGAAAATGGATGAGCTGGACGGCATAAGCTCTCTGTGCACAGATGGAACGGCACTACTTAAAACCAGTCCTTGCTTTGGCAACTGGGGGAGACGTCGATCCTGGCTCTTAAGCTGGCAGAGGCTGCCTGAAGCCTTGTTTAAGCTGGTGTCTGTACAATCAAGCCATTGTGGTTTACCTAGGTAGTGCGTGGCAGCTGAGCTGCAGCAACAGACTGTGCACGCTCTTTGCCCATGAGATGAAATGCATTAGCTTTAACTTCTTGCATCCAGACTACTTGCCAGATGGATTCCTAACAAAGAGCAGAACCGAACTGCTGAATTACTTTACATATGCTTGGAAAGCCTGGGAAAAAATAAACACGAAAGAAGTAACTAATGGGAACTGAGAGATGCATTTCTGAGTGCAACAGACTCCATCTTTATTTCAAAATATCTCTGTACATTACAATTCTATTTAAAAAAAAAGAAGTCAAAAGTCAAAGCAGTTTCCCACGCTAAGTGAAATATCAGGTCTAATTTTTCAGATAATCAAAAAGAGAGGCTGTGTTTTCACTCAGCAGATCTCATGGCCTGTTCCTATCTGAGCATACTGCTCAATAGCAACATAGAACGTGTTAAATTAAAGCTCTTATTGTGCTCATCACCATGAAGCAGGATTTTTTGAAGAACCACTGTTAGAAGCAAACTGATCTTCCTTGCCAAGTCAGGTTGTCCCTTCTTCAGGTGGAGTTTGCTCTCAGGCAACCTGGCCATCCTGGGAACAACACCAGGTCAGCCTCCTACCTGCTGGTCCCCTCTTCTCTGACAAGAAGAAGCCATCCTGTGTATAACTAAGAACCCGACGATTTCCTTCCCATGGGTTGCACACTAAAATATCAAAGAACTCTGATGGTGGTCTTAGCCCATAGCTGAAACATTAGGAAGTTCATTTCTGGAAATTCAAACACATTCTTTAGCTTGCGTAACATTTATATCAAAACAAAAGGACACTCAAGGCAGGCAAAGCTAAGAATGTGAGCAAGAAGTGGACCATCTGTGGGCTGGTGTGTGGCCGCCTCTGTGGCTGCTAACACTCAATTCCAGCTGGACCTGTCAGCTCCTTCCTTGTAAGCATGCTGTCAGTGCAAATTGACAGGAGTCCCTGGGATTCAAGCCTCAGAATGTATTCCCTTATGCAACGCTAATTGTTCACAACAGGACAGATATCGCAGGAGAAGATGTTTGACTAATTGCATATCAAATTGCACCCAAGCCAAAAACCCGTCGCAGAGGAGGCAGTATGTAATTTCAGATAGGGTGAAATGGGATCACGTCTATGCATGAACTCAGCCACATAGGTTCTGCTTAAATTCTCACCGTAAATACTCAGCAGAATTTGCAAGGCCATAAGGCAGTGCTCTGCGTGAATGTGAATTGCATCCATAGCATGTAGGGGACTGTGTCTTGTATAATTCATGGGAATAGCCACACGGGGTCATACCAAAGGTTCGTTCAGCTCAGCGTCCTGTCTCTGAATCTGAACAGTGAAAGATGTGTAGGAAAAAAGCATAAGAAATGCAATAAGCATAGCATGCTCCTTCCCCTGCTGTACCCTCTATACCGACAGTCACTAGTTCAGGGATTTCTGGAGGCTGTTCCTGCTTCCTAGAGCTTAATGGCCCACGAGAGACCTTCCTTCCCTGATTCTGTCTAATTGCTTCTTCAACCCATTCATACTTGTGCTATCCAAAACATCCTGTGGCAAGGAGGTGCACAATTTAATTACGTATTGTGTGCAGATGTTCTTCTTTTCCTTTATTGTGATTAATAATTTCATGTGTTGCCTGCTAATTCCCGTGTATAAGAAAGAGCAAACAATCTTTCCTTACTCATTTTTGCCGTTTTCACTTCCTCCCGTAGATTGCTGTATATTATTTGGAGAAAATGAAAACTCAGACTGACTCATCTCAGATATTAAGGTGATAAGAGATCACACCTATTTGTTAACTTCCAGCTGTATCTTCATAGTGGGTCTGTTCTGAATTCCAGGTACAAGAAATGGTCTCTCTGTAGTATTCAGGCTTTGAATACAAATTACAGCATGAACCTGCCTCCAGCGTTATTATCCATTGGGCTACTGGGATTTAGAAACTCTTTGTATCTTGTCTGGTTACTATGGCCATTCTCAAAGTCTGTTATTTCTATGCTTTGTACCAGATATGTAAGTATAAGGCTATGCTTTGGGTTGCCCTCAAAGGTATACAGCATTTCAACGAAAATCTCTCCATGTTCGGACACAGAGGTTTCAACAGACCCCCAGATGCAAAGACCAAAAAGAACCCCAAAACCATGGAAGAAAATCAACCCTGCCCCCCCCTTTCTCCTTGTCTTCACATGTAATATTGTGCAAAATGCTGCTATGAAGGTCTCCCTCTGCAACTGCTCCACCCGTCACTGGATTCTCCATCTTATTCAAAGTCTCACATATATCTAGTCTCATTTTATCCCATGTACCCGTCTCCCAATAGTGTACCAGATGCATCCTTCTGATTGCTTGTCATGGGCAACAGTCATTTTTTCTTTCTCAAGGGAAAGCTGTATTCATACATCAATTCTCCACCTTCATGCCAGAGACTCTCTCCCTTAATTCTTGTTTTCGAAGCCCCTCATACAAAATGCACAATGGGCAGGGAATGCCAGAGAATCACAGCACCTGTGTTTTGTATTCAGCCAGCACTAGCTTGAGTGGATGTGCAAAAGCACAAGCCTAGACTTTTGAGGTCCCCAGCCCTCAGCACCCTCATAGCTCTGTTTCTGCTACATACTTTTTTCCCCTTGCCATGTCTGACTATCACTGTTAAGTTCTTAAAGGCAGGAAAGGAGTGATATTTACAGTGCTTTGTTTCCTATTGCCAGTGTCTGCGACAATTAACATGAAAATGCACCCTGTCAGTGGTTCACTTCAAGTGTGGAGCATTGCTGTTCCTGTCAAGGGGAAAGAACCTAGTGCAGTTCCAAAGAGCTTGGGTTTTTTAAGCCCCTTTTTAAAATTGCATTTCCATAGACAGCAGAATATTTAGTTCAGTTATTCTGTGCAAACTGAATCAAACCTTCCTGTTGTTGCTCTCTGTGATCAATAAGAGGTGCATCATTTGAGAGGAGTAGTTATAGTGCCCAGTGTGGAAGTTTGGTTTATACCATTTATATATTATTTATATATTATCGGTGTGAGCGAGGGGGTTCTGAAGAAACTACCAGACAATCGGTATGCAAGGATGACAGCCACAGGGGACAACAAGCTGCAGGTGACCATGGCTGCATAAGGAGCTTTAGCCCTTCTTGGCCAACCTGCTGTACCTACATGTTGCCCTCTACCTGAGATAATGGCATGGCTCCAAGCATACGGCAGGCCTTAGCACAAGATGAGTATTAGCCAAAATCTGAGCAGGAGCTGGGTGACCAGTTGCAGCTCCATGGGTCCCTTCCAACCTCCACCCTCCTGTGCAACTCTGTGCCTTGCTTTCACTCCTAAAGCACCTGAACTCAGCCCTCATGCGCGCCGGCAAGGATGCTGGGACAAGGCACGATCCCAAACTCCTCCCCGAGGGGTCATCCCCAAACAGCAGCTCCCCGCTCCAGAACAGCCGATGGCGGACACACTCAGAAGAAAGAAAATATCGTTTTATTGAGAACATCAACTGCGGTGGGGGGTGGGCCCAGGACTCACAGGGGTTCAGCCGGTAACAGGAAAACGGCACCTACAAGGACAGAGTCAGAGAGCACTGCTGAATGCACAGCGGCAGGAAGAGGCAGGGTTTGGTTGCCCTCTCTTTGGGGAACACTGTTGACGAGGAATTGCTCATAGCCCAGAAGAGAGCGAGCTATGGCTGGCATTGCCGAGGGGAGGGCTCTGGTGCCTTATCCCCACGGGGAATGCCCTTAGAGAGCTGTGCGCGCGCAGAGATGCACAGGGCCCCTGTGCCACGCAGCAGGGCTCGCTGGGGAGCCCCTGGGGAGCGGCCACGGGGTTCTTGCCAGACCCTGCGCAGCAGCAGAGCCTGGTACGCACCTGGGCTTCTCGACCTGCCGGACCTTCCTGCATCTTTTCCGTTTGCGATCCCCCAATATGTTTTCTCTCTTCCTCCTCTTTTTTTCTGCACAGCTTTCATCTCCCCAGGCCTGTTTCCTCCTTCGGTTTCTTCTCTTTTCCTTGTCCCGAGGAGAGCCTGCAAACCTTTCCATCCCACAGTGTGCTTAGATAGGTAAGGCCACGATCCAGCGGAGACAGTTCTGATTTTAACCCAAAGTGACTCGTTTTACCTTCTTTCCTCTGAAACGCTGCCCAGTTGTTGCGGGCGTGGCAGGGGCTCTGCTGTGCTCTTGAGGGTGGCTGGAGGCAAAGCTGGAGGTGCCTAAACCAGAATTGTTGGAGTTAAGGGGTGGCAAGGGACGGCCTGGAGTAGTAAGGGACTGCTTGCCAAATTGCCACCTTAGCTCTCCAGGGAAGATGCTGCTTCGCATCGTCCACATTTTGCACAGTCCACCCACCCCAAAACAGACTTGATGAAACTGTGATGAAGTAGGATCTGAGCAAAAGCCCTCTCAAGTTGACAGCTACTCCCCGCTGTCTTTTTGTAGGTATTTGGTTGGATTAAGCACATGCCTAATGCATTTGAGAAAGGACCTTTCCAGTTTTCCGTACAATGTATGATTCCGTGGGGGAGGAGGAGGAACCCCAAACGCACAAGCCATCGGCTGGCCGGAGGAGGCCCAGCAGCTACTTGGCCTCCTCAGAAACTACCCTCCTACCCGAGAGACGCTGTCACGGTGCTTGTGGAGCAGAGCTGACATACCTCTGTCGTTTTGGACTCCGCCACCATGTCTCCCCCAGCTCCTTTGAGGACGTCCAGAGAGGGGGATGCATGCAGAATGGCTTCTGCCTGGTGGCCCTGGTCTCCTCTGCCTGCAGGGCCACTTTGCTCTTCCAAACGCAGGTCTAGAAAGCAAAACCATGTGCAGCAATGAAGCCTTTGGAAGTAAGGCACACCTAAAGCAAAACCCACCCCAAGCCCTACGCCGGTTTTCTTCTTGACGTTGAGGTTTCTGGTATCCAGAGCCCCAGCCTGGGACAGCCCTCAGTTCCTCCTCATACCTCTGGCTCCGTCCGTGGGGGCTGGCGACTCCCCAGCTGATGGACAGGAGCGGCCAGCCACCTCCTCCCCAACGATGTCGCCGCAATTTTCAATCATAAACAGCACCAGCGTGTTCACCTGCACACATCAAACCCTTGGTCTCAACCCAGCTGCCTGAAGTTGTACCAAGCAGCCTTTCCCACTCCCGACCCTTGCCTCTGCACAGACGGCTGTGGCTGTGGGGCTGCCTTTGCGGGCAGCCACCCCACCGGCATTTGCTCAAGGGAGGAGGCAGCCAGGGACCTCTGAGCAGCCAAGCTCGGATGGGCCGGCAAGGCTGCAGCCGGCTTGCCAACACAGCGCACCTTCTCGGTCACCTCCAGCATGGCCTGGAGCGGGAGCAGGTCCTCGTTGGGTGGGCTCAGCAGGTTTGGCCCAAGGCAGATGGCCAGGTTGCTGCAGCTCATCCTGCTGGTGGCTGCGTTGTGGCCGATGTGCTGGAGGAGGGACAGCAGCCGCTTGAGGAGGAAGAGGTTGGCTGCAGGCAACTTCTCGGCCACCCTGAGGGAACAGGGACACCAGGTTGACAAAGCAGATTTTGCCCAGGCCTGCTGTCCAAGGCAGGGGGGAGCCAGCGGCTGAGTTGCGCAGCTTTCCAGGTGCTCTCAGCCAGCGGTCAGGGCTCCTGCTCAACAGGCAGGCTGCTGCCCACACTTACGCTTTCAGCTCGGAGACCTTCTCCTCCTTGCTGGTCCTCTCCATGGCTGCCACCCAGTCCTCGTAGAGGTGGGTCACCAGCAGCTTGTTGGGGATGCTTCGGAGGAAGTCCTGCAATGCCAAGGGCTCCGGGTGAGCCTTTGAAGTTTCCAGGCCGGCCAGGAGCTCCTCCAGCCACAGGTCAGCAGCGCTCACCTTCAAGACGGCGGCCAGCAGGAGTGCAGGCTGGCTTCCCAGGTCAACATTGGCGTCGCGGTCCAGGGCCTCCCGCAGCTCCCGAAGTTCCGTCCCGCTGGCGGCTTTTCGGAATATCCCCTCCGTCGACGGTCCTTCCCGGTGCAGGACAGCCAGCAGCTCCTGCAGGAGAGGCAGGAGGACAGTTGCTTGGCTGAGGAGCTGCCTTCCGACAGCAGTGGCCAGAGCACTGCCCCAGAGCGGGCTCCTTGCTGGGGGTGAAGAGCCCAAGCCGCCATCCCCGGAGCTCCTGGGGACGCCCGTGTCCCCTGTGCAGCAGCCGGAGGGAGGGCTCCCACCGCCTCTACGGAGCATCTGGAGGGCTGGGGACCCCCCCGGCCAGGCTGGCTTACCTGGATGGGCCGGGGCAGGGAGCCGTCCTCCCCGCAGAGGGCTGCCAGGGGCTGGCCAAAGAGCGCCCTGCTGCAGCCGGACCCTGCCTGCCCTGGCGCCTGGGCAGTGGCCGGGGTCCTCCGATGAGCAAAGGGCCAGGGCAGCCCCCTCCTCTTCCTCCTCCTGCTGCTGCTCCCTCCTGCTGCAAAGGAAAGCAGAGTAAGAGCCTGTCAACAGAGACCGCCAGGCCAGCGCTCCCGGGGCCTGCCCTGCCTGCAGCGTGGTGCTGAGCGGTGCAGCAGGACGGGCAGGGAGCCAGCAGCTGGAACTCTGAGCTCCGGCTCAGCAGCTCCAGTTGGGAGGCTCCTGAGAGCCGGCATGCCACCAGGAGAGGAGAGCCTGGCCCAGCCCTCGCCCTGTCCTCCTCCAAGCCGCGGGCAGCAGCAGAGGCTCCGTGTCCCCGCAGAACCACGTCCAGCGGCCGCTGCCCAGCGGGTGTCCTTCCTCCTGGAGGTGACGTCCTGCCTCGGGCTGCCCAACCTGCATGGCGACACTCGAGCGACAAGTGAGCACAGCTCCAGCGCTTGCAGGAGCTTACCGTTCTTCCCGAAACTCACCCGGTGTGTGGCAAAGTCCCCCTCCGTTGCTCGGCGGGACCGTCGGAGGCCCTTGCTTGGGACCAGCCTGCAAGAACCAGGCTGCGCTCAGAGAGCAGCCCCGCAGCGCAAAGGGCCGCCGGCGAGCTGCCAGCCGGCACCGGCAGCCTGAGCGCGGCAGAGCCGAGACCCTCTGCCCTCCCGGGCTCTCTGCCCCGCGGGGCAGGTTTCCCCCCAGCACCGCCGGCGAGGATGTGCCGACATTCCCGGTGGCTCCCCAACCCTCTCCGCTCCCCGAGTGGCACCACCCTTCCCTCCATCCCTCACCCCACTGGCCGCATGTGCCCGCACAGCCAGAGGCGGGTGAAAGGCAGCCCTTCTCACCTCGGCCTGGCCCTCCATCAGCCTCTCCAGGCTCCCGGCGCTGAATGTCCTCCACTGGGCAAGAGAGAAGGAGCGGAGGCAGGTGAGCAGCGATGCCTCTGCCGCTCGCTCGGCTGGAGGACCAGGGCTCGGGGGCAGAGCCCAGACCGGGCAGGCACTCACGGCGTGGCGGCGGCCCAGCTCCTTCTCCAGGAGCCTGATTGACGGGACAGGCGTCACCCGGGCTCTCTTGGCTCCTTCTGGTGTCCTGTGCGCCGGGAAGGCACAGGGAGAGAGCTGGCTGAGCCCCAAGCCGCCTCTTCTCCCTTGTGCGGCAGCTCTGCCCGAGCGAGAGCTGCCGGCAGCCGCGGGGGCACCTCTCCCCAGCTGGGGAGCTGTGTTCCCCCGTCCGGCTGCACCTGCAGCATCCCCGCGGCTTACCCCAGCAGCGTGCCCACCCACAGCTCCTTCAGCGCCTGGGAGCTGCAGAAAGAGAGGAGAACCAGCGTCAGGCCCCGCTGCCCCCCAGCCCGTGGGCAGAGGCGGGCGCCTGCGCAGCCCTGCCCCGTGGGGAAGGACGCCGGAGCGGGACGAAGCCCCATGGGGCAGGACAGAGGCACTGCCCGAGCCCTGGCTCCCCATGTCCTGCCAGAGCAGCTGCTTTCGCCCTCCCCTTCTGGGGACCCAAAGGGGAGGCGGGACATGCCCATGCCCCCATCCCTCCCTGCCGGCGTGCTGCTTGCTCCCTGCCCAGGCTCTGCACGCAGGGCAGAGGCCGTTCTCACGATGGCGTGGGCGTGCTTGGGAACGTCTCCTGCCCGGCCGTGGCACTCACGGGAAAGTGGCAACGCAGGAGCCGCTGGGCCAGACGAGGAGGATGGAGGTCCTGTCCTCATCGCCGCCTTCCTCCTCTTCCTCGTCCCCCGCCGCCTCCTTTCCGCCGCTCAGCACCCACAGCTGGTCCAGGGCCAGGCGGAGCTGTGGGCGCACGCTGGTGCCACGTCTGCAGAGAGCAGAGAGGAGAGGCCGGCGGTGAGCTGGAGGTGGCCTCCTGGGGGTCCCCCCGGGCAGAGCCCTGTCCCCCACCTGCCCTTGGGACGGACGGACAGCGATGGGCGCCTCCAGCACCCACCAAGGTGCCAGGGCCTGGGGCTGGTGCCGGGGTGTCCCTGCCCCGGGGCCAGGGCCGGGGCTGGGGGAAAGGCAGCTGGGCTCTGAGGGTCTTACTGCAACTTGGCGATCACCAGTTCCTCCTGGAGGAGGAGAAGGCGTCTCTCGCTCCTCTTGCAGCCCCGGGTCAGCCGCACGTCCGTGCTCAGCACCGGCTCGGTGTCGGTGAGAGCCTCCCTGCAGAGCAGAGAGTGGCGGGCATGAGAAAGGCCGCCGCCGCTGCCGCGGGTCCCGGCCGTGCCCCCGAGGCACAGGGAGAGCCCACCTGGAGCCACAGCAGCAGTTGGCCTGGCCCATCCTGCCCGGGAGAGGAGGACCCTCGCCGTGGACCAAGGATGCGGGCCAGTCGGCGACAGCGGGGATGGGAGGCGAGGTGCCGGTGCCGGCGAGGTGCTGCTCGGCCAGATCCTGCCTCCTCCCAGCGCTCCTGCGTGCCAGCACAGCTCCGTGCTGCTGTCTCTGGTGGCTGTGGCCTCCAACTGACCAACATTCCGAGCCCAACGGACCAACATTCTGAGCCCAACGGAAAGTGGGAGGGGCACCGGGGTGAGAGTTCTCTCCAGTATGGCCGTCTCTGCCTGGCACTGGGGAGCCCCGGGCGGGCTGGACGGACCCAGCAGAGGGGAAGGACCGTCTCCCTCCACCTCTTGCCAACGCTTTGCCTACTGCAGCCCAGGAGGCAGTGAGCCGCCTTTGCCCCAGGGGCACTTTTCTGGCTCGAAATCGGTCCACTTGGCGTCCACCATCACCCCAGGTGTCTGCACAGCTGCTTTCCAGCTGGGTGACCCCAGCATTTACTGGCACAAGGGCTTCTTCGTCCCCAGGTCTCCAGGACTTTGCTCTTCCCCTTGGGGAACTACAGGAGGTTCCCATCAGCCCCTTTCTCCAGCCTGTCAAGATCCCCCGGGTTGACAGCAGGACCCTCCGGCACATGAGCCTCTCCTCCCGGTTGTGTGCCACAAGCTGCCGGAGGGTCCGCTCTGCCCCATCTCCCAGACCAGGGAATGTGAACAGGTCCCGCGTGGTGCAGTGCAGGGGTGGCAGACATGCACTTTGATAGGCCATCACTTGTCACAGGAGGTTCAGAAACTTAGGGGGAAAATCCATATTGGTTTGAGTATTATTTACACAGTGCTTCCCCTTTGTATTCCTGCAAGCTCTTAAAAGGTGTTCAAAATGTCTCCTTTTTCATTTGAATGTCACAGCTCTTCACAGTGCTGATGTTGCGTGTAACATTGGATCGGGTTGTACTCTCGCATAGATCGTTAGGTAGGATGTAGCCTAGATTATTAGGTAGAAGATAGCAGATTATCTGCATTAATTGTGCTAACACCAATGACAGGAGGTTGGGTCTAGCTCTTGAGCCGAAGGATAAAAATCCAAGGTGTCTATTGAACTCAGTGGGCTACTGATCAGCAGATTGAATTCACCATGTTCAAAAAAGAAAAGGTACGTGAGAAAGGCATATTCCATCTTGACTGCTACAATGCCTGTTTTTGTAGGTATGACGATAAATTATCCATGCCCCTCCTGCCACCCCCTTCCAAAAAAAAAAGGACTAGAGAAAAAAGATTCGACTGCTAGAGCAATGGGGCTTTTAATAGCCAAGTAAATTTCCCCAGATCATTCCCATTCAATGAGCCACTTTGCCTGACATTCTGCCTCTACTTGGTACCAACAGAAGACTCTACTTGTGCCATGCTATGGAAGATGTAGAATTCCTCTCTGATCCAGAACTTTCCACCTACAAGCAAAACCGTGGTGAAGTCTTCCTCCACCTCAACCACTCCCTGGTGCCTCTTCCCCAGGGAAAGTCTTTCCTCTCTCACTCTGTGATCATAGCTGGTCACGGGCAATGCAAGCCCCAAGCCTCAGCCACCGCCCGAGGCCACCAACCCCCTTTAGCCATAAGCAAGCTCTCAAACTCCTTTTGGGCTGCAGGAGAAGCGTTGCTAATAGAAATGGATGCACACGGCACAGTCTATTCCAGAATAGCCACAGCGGTTAAAAGCTTTCCGTGTCCTGGATTGGTGGTTTTCAGGACCAGCTCCTGGGTGCCGTTGCACGAGGCTAGCGATAGCTCTATTTCATGTAGGTAATTCAGGCTTAATCCTTTGTCCCCACAGGCCCAGCAGCACAGAAAGTCACCGTGGGCTGTGTTTGAGCAGCCTGCTCCACTGGACTTGTGGCAAATGGCCGCATCCCTGCTCTTCTGTTGTCCGCGTAGGGTCCTGGTCAATACAACAAGCTGTTTTCTCTGGAAATGACCATCGTGGCTAAAGACAGACTCCTCATTGTGGACGCCAGCCAAGCTGTGGGAACGTCTCTGGCACCCATGCTGTGCCAGCTTTCAATCCCCAAGAGACTGGAACTGAGGCGGGTCCAACAGGAAGAAAATTTGCAATTGTTACTGAAAGAGGGGAGCGACCACCAGCACTGAAGAGCGATTCATATTCTGCCGAAAGCCACAGGGAAATGCAGGAAAAGTGTGGTGAGCTTAGGCAGGAATACTCCTGTCCGAGGAGCAGCACACTTGGTTATTAAGGCTTTATCCCACTTGGGTGATAAGGCTTTATCCTTGGCTTTCCCGCCATGCTGACCGCTGTGGCTGCTGCCTGTTCTTTCCTGCACCCACCTGTGGGGCTGTCCTTGGGAAGGGCACCAGAGCCGAGAAAGCCCCTGGGATAGGGGCGGGAAGAAGCTCTTCTCCAGAGATTTGCCAGAAGCTCTCCAGAGCATCCCTTTTCCAGCCCATGAGATGCTCTGTGTGACAAGGGAAGGTGCCCGTCGGTCCAATGGATGAGGCCCTGCAGGGCTCCCATCAGGGTCCTTTGACCTACCCATCTTCCAGCCACCACTCCAGGGGCTGGGGGTCTCACGAAGGGCAGAGCCCTGTCCCCCACCTGCTGTTGGGACAGACATTGGTGCATCCAGCCATTAAAACCTGCCAAGGCCAGCTAACTAGGAAAAAGAGATGAGCCACACTGCGCATGCCCAAAGGGCGGACACTATGTCAAGGATAACATAAATAAGTATATGATTAGAACAATATAAGCTTGCCTTGCTGTAGGTAACAGTATGCATGATAGGCAGAACGATCCCCCGTGCATCCAGCGCTGCAATAAAGAATGCCTGCTTTCTAAAACTCCAAAATCGAGCCTCAGAGAGTTTCTTCGACCAGCTTTTTTGGTTACGCACCCCTACCTCTGACTGGCAGGACAGAAGAGAAGATCGCTCGGGCACCTGTCCCTTTCACTCGTGCCACTCAAGTCCAGCTTGACCTTGCCCGGGTTTTGCTTTACCGTGTCCTGGTGCCCGCATGGAAAAGGAGCAGGGGCAAGCGGTCTGTGCTTCGAACCAGCGTGCCAGCCTCCCCGTGACATCCCGGAGCACTCCTGGGCGGTCAGCACCACGGGGCCCTCCTATTTCTTCTGGCAAAGTCTCAGCTCCTCCTCTCTTGCTCGCTCCTCCTCCCCCATCCACATGCTCCTTTTCTAGGTGGTGGAAAGCATATTCTGCTTTCCCTGACTCCCACACGGCCCCTTGGTTTCCAGCAGGCTTCCCACCAGCGCCTCTGCAAGCCTGTTCTTAGGTGCAACCAAAAGGAGAATTTTCTCTTTATTATTCCCACACCTCAGAGGCAATTCTGCTTTCACTGAACTGAATGGAAATTTGTGAGTAAAGATGATGTTTAGATTTGTCTGCACTGCCACAGTAGAGTTCACGGGGCCCTGCCCACCTTCAATAAATGTCAGCTTTGTGTTGTGGTTTTCACTGGAGTGACAGCTACTGAATTGGAGAAGACCCATGGGAGAAAATAAACCGATGACAGAAGTTTTGAACGATGGGCTTGGGAACCACAGATGTGCGTGTTTATGGAGTACCTCTCTTTCAATCTCCTGAGAGGATTTTTTCCTCTCATAACTTGAGGAGGATGGGAAGCTTTTTGGTCTGGTGGATTTGGTATTTTTAACTTCACTTTTTACTGTGTTGCGAAAAAAATGCATGCAGTCTTACCATTTACATCCCACAGTGTTACCCGCTGGGCAGAAACGTCTGAGGCTTTCACATCTATTCCGTACCTCTGCTAACACTGTGCCAGTCTTGATCTGGTCGACTGAGAGCAGCTACTGCGAATAATGTTCTCGACTTCCCCATCTCCTCACTCTGGTTTTCCTCTGTTTCTCAGGCATATGCTTTCTCGAGACTGCCTATGAGGGTGAGAGATTACTAGAGTCCTTCCTTATTCCTAAAGGCATCTGAAAATTCTGTTAGGAGTCACTTGCTGTAAGATTATCTCCTGAAGTCATCACAGAAATATCTAAGATTTTGGAGAAATTCTTTTGAGGCTCAGGAAGGTATGATTCTTCTCTTATGCTCAGTTTCACAAAAGTCTCTGTAGCCTTGGTCTCGTCTTCTTTAATGCTACGTTTCAGGATTAGTGGTTCTCCCACGCAGGGTGCCCTGCTGTTGAATTAGCCAGGCACAGCACAGAACCCTTGGTCTGGCCACGGTGAATACTTTTTTGGATAGGCTCAGATGAGCATGGTGAGTTTATGTTGTTTCAAGGATTTACTACAACATCTGTGCCTTTTTTGACCCAATACTGCAAGCTGTTTAAAGCCATACACTTCCCCCCCGCCCCACTCCAATGAACCAGTCTGAGACTCTGTAGAGCACAGGATTATTGCACTATAATATAAGGTATTAATATAGCAGCAAAGCAGTCTTCCTTGCTGGAATACCTACCTAGCCTTCCTACCACCATAAGATTGTTTCATAATGTGTGTACTGGAATGAAAATGCTCATAAATGCAACACGAATATTTGCTGACTGCAGGTATTTTTACAGTGCTGATCCCTCTAATATGGAGGCAGATGTAACGATAGTCACCCGTGTACTTCTATGAGCCTGTGCAATGTTTAGGTTGTTAATGGGCTGGAGAGGGATTTCTGATGATGATTCATGCCTTATCAGAAAGGGAAGAAGTGGATGTGGAAATGGCAGGAGAGACTGGGAGCTTAAGTTTATAAATCATGGTAGCATCTGACAGTTCATCCAGTCTCAGTGGAAACTGTTTGGGAACAGCGCTAAGCACTGGATCTCGGTGAATGGCCAGAGTCGGGTGGGAGAGGGCACCGTGGCTTTATTCAGATCTTCCCTTCAGTTGACTTAAGTAAGAGTGGACAAAAACCCTCTTGCAAAGAAGCACTTTTGCATCTTCCTCCAGACTTTGAGGGGTTTTGCCTTCTGATTTATACTAATGTACAGTCTTTAAAATATTTTCCCCTGGAAAAGTATATTGATCTATGTGTTCCTTACTTATCAAAGTGTGTTACCATTAACTATTAGATAGAGAAGCTCTGTTGTATCAGAACCACTAGAGGAATATTGTTACAGAACTGTATGGAAGTGGTGGTATAATTTAACTATGATTGCTCAGACACTCGTAGCAGGTTATTTTTATCAAAAGAATGGGTGCTGACTTGGAGTTGCTAACACTTATGGAAGCTCATTTTATGAAGCATAAAAGTGTGGGTAAAACAAGTGTGTTAAAGGTGATGGTAGGATGGGATTCAATGTGAGCCTTACATGCCAGGGGAGATTTCATGAATCAGACAACCAAGTAGGTGGCTTCCTTGTGAACTGGTATGCATCTGGGATTAATTTAGGGACTAATGCCATTGGGATTAACTTCGGGACTAATGCCATTGCACAGTTGTGGCCTGATGGTACACTTCCCTTAAAGACATTTTTAAACAGGAAGCTGAGGATTCAACTCAATTTGTACGAGTTCCTGTTTCCTCTGAGAAATACTAAGTTTTTGCTCTAAAACTAAAAGATGCCCAAGCTGAAAGAGCCTTAGCTTTCAAACAAAATCAGTGCTTTCCATGGGAAACATCCACAGACTCTTTAAAGATGTTTTTCTAGAGGCCTTCACACATCCTCTGCAAAACTACTCCTTTTTTTTCCTAAACAGCTCTATTGGCAGTGTCATTTCTTCAACTGCCAAAACACCGTTTTGAAATGCAATTGCTAAACTGCTGTGCAACTTTGGACAAGGCATCTTTAATTTACTTTCTGTCAAATTCCAACAAAGTGGGAAAAACTATTTCTTCTTCTCTATTCACATTCTGAATGAGAATAGAATAGTTCAGCTGGAAGGGACCTACAAGTTCCTACTAGTCCTCCTGCCTGACCGCTTCATGGCTGACCAAAAGTTCAAGCATGGTATTAAGGGCATTGTCCAAATGCCTCTTCAACACTGACAGGCACGGGGCATCCACCACCTCTCCAGGAAGCCTGTTTCAGGGTGTGACCACCCTCTTGGCAAAGAAATGTCTCCTCACGTCAAGTCCGAACCTCCCCTGACAGTGTGGTAGCAAATGTCCCTTGGTGCCTCGGTAAGGAACGGTGAGGAAACCGTGCATGCTCTCTACATCTCTGCAGAGTTCCTGCAGAGGGAACCAAAACCCTGTCTTTCACCTCTGGCATCACCACAACCAAAGGAATGTCTGTGGCCTACGTGCCCTTATTTACATAGTCTGAAGGTACAGATCCATTTTGGCACCAACGCACAAAATGGCAAGGAGACTACCTCTCTTAATCTCTCAGTACTCAAAATACTAAATCCTAAAGGAAAAGGAGACTTGCCAGGGTTTGAGGTAAGATCCGAACATCTTCCCACAAACCGAGGTAGGCAAAGAACTCTCAGAAAGGTTCAAGTCACAGGTGAGCTGTGGAAGTTTCACCCATGGCTGAAGCGCCTTTGGTATCCCGTATAAACACGGCCAACGCGTGTGTTTAATAGAAAGGCTGCGCAGCTGGGTTTCAGTGGGACAAGGGGATGTGACGGCAATAGCAGCAATGGGCTATTTTGACAGTTTGGAAGAGCTGTCTGTCCTTTGCCTGGCTGGGCTTTGGTCACGGATCCAAATGGTCCACGTCTGAATACGACCAACCTTTCCTTCCACCACACCGGGGTCACCTCCGCGCACTTGTTTCTCAAAGCCTGGCTTACTTCCGTGGCGGGCTCTTGGCACCCACCATCCCAACCTATGGCTCTGGTTACACTTTGGCTTGCCTCCAGGCTGCGGCTGCCGAAATCACCCCCCTTACGCCCCACAAAAAGGGGTTGTGTCCAGCCACATCAAGTCCCTGCTCCTCCTGGCTGCGGAGCTGCATAGGCTTTAGCTCTGGTGCAGAGAGGGGACGGCTAATAGGGGCGGTCTCTGCGCTGCACGCTTGGTTCCTGCCATGGCCCGAGAGAAGAGGAACAGCACCAGGCTTCTCCTTGCGAGCCGAGTGGCAGAGCAGGCGCCAGGGACACCCAGCAGCTGGGCCCAGGGCATGGCCGCCAAGGGCAGGGAGAGACCCCCGGGCCTCCCGGGCACAGCGACAGCCCGTGGAATGATTGCTGGAGGTGACTTGTCGGTATGAAACACGTCCCCCCGCCGCCCCTCAAGGGAAGGTGAACCTCCAGGGAGCAACACAGTGCACACGTAAAGAATCGGTTCCGTGGTAGCTCCCTAAGCAACGTGACCTGCAACTTTAGACATCAGCAACACCAGGGGAGCTTGGTATGCTGACTCTGAAAAGGAACACAGAGGGTGGAGCGGAGCCGAGACCCCGCGGCCAGGCTCGGTGATCGCAGGGGTAGGCAACCGGAATGATCGGAATGAGAACGCTTGGTCCCTGCATTGAATCCACTGAAGCAAGGAGGTAAAATAATGGCGGTTCTGTCGAGCTAACGCCCTACACTTCTGGTTTCTATCACACGTGCCCACTTCTGGGGTACTCACACGCAACAGCAGGTCCTTTGGGTGAACTTTGCTCATTACAACACCAAAACACACCTCCACCCCCAAAGTTACCCACCTCCAAGGTGCGACCGCCCCCCACTGAGCACGCGCTCTGAATTTTCTCTAGCGTATGCCTTTAAAAGCAAACCGAGAGAACTTTATACCAATCAAAGGAAAGGTATGTGTGACTAGAGTCACTCAAGCTCCACCGAAAAACTCAGAAAACATAAAAGGGCTTAAGAGAGGAGAAATGCCAGGGAAGACACCATCACAGACAAGTCGGGAGGACATCACTGACTTCTGGGATCAGTCGATGGGCTGAGCCTCTCTCCCCCCCGCCATAGGGTTGCCTATTGTGTGAGATTTGAACACTCGGCTGTACCGAGTGCTTCCCTGGGAAACTTAGAATTCTTTAGAGCTCTTTTCTTTCATCATTTAACGCGCCTGTAGGCAACGGTATTGTCACCTGCACGTGCTTTGCAGACAGTCTATTTATCACGGGCAATCCAAAAGCACCTGTACCGTTGCGTTAATAAACTGCGCTGCTCATTCATCTAGTCGTGATGAAAAACAAAAGAAAAGAGAAAGCCCCAAACCCAAATGTAAAGGAGCCTCAGCGCCGGAGGACGAGCTCTCCTCTCTCAAAGCAGCCTGGGGGAACCACGGGCAGAAGAGGTGAACCCAGCCCTGGGCTTGGGGTTTGAGGACCCCTCACCGCTTCCCCAGCCACCCTCCCTGGGTGGAGAACTGCTGCAGCACGTTGAAGGCAGACAGCAGGGCCCAGCTCTGCACCACCAGCGCTTTGCCGGGACACAGGCAGCCTGAGCAGAGCCTGGACCTCCCCGAGCACCTCACCGCAGACAGCCAGAGCACACCCAGACACCCAGGCATCCTCCACGTGGAGGCCACTTCCCACCCCGGCTGGCCAACGCAACGGGCTGCCTACCTTCTTCAAGGACGTCAGCAGTTTGATGCTGACGAAGCCCATCTTGTTCTTCTGGACATGTTTCAGGAGGAAAGCATCCTTGGCCAGGTTCTCATCAGAGAGGCGGAATTCCACCTGGGACGCAACCCTCCTGACCAGCTGCCGGTCAGGGACAGAGTAGCTGCAGTCCAAGAGATCAGCCCCCAGAACATCGCTCGCATCGCAGAAGCTCCCGGCAAAGCAGCAGGGACACGGGTGTGACTTGGTGGCCTTTGGGATGTGCAGCACTGCCCGGTCCCAGCCACAGCAGTGCAGATGGCAGAGTGTTGAGGAGCGGGGTGGCTCAGCTGCGCTCTGAAATGAAACGGAGTTTTATGGTTTTAGAAGCGCGCTTGCCTTCACGCCCCCAGCATCGGTCCCTGCCACAAGTTACGCAGCAGATGGCCTTGCGCAATCTTGCAGCCAGAGGTGCCTCACCAACAGAGCGCCATCTCTTTAATTAACAGGATCCAGGCCAGGAGAGATCTTTGGCCTCCGGTTCACGGCAGTTGTCCCGACTCCCCCAGGCCACACACTGTTCACACAGCGGGAGCGAGAGGCCTGTGTCCTTGGTACCAGGGGGTCCTTGCTAGTGCCGAATCCTCCAAGCACGAGGAGGGGATGTACTAACCCCATCCCTGGGGTCCCGTAGAGCGCAAACAGCCCCAGCGCCCCGACACCGGACGTTGGGCAGAATCCAGTCCTTTTCTGGGAGCACGCGGCGGCGGGTACCGTCTCCTCCTGGGTGTCACGCACCCAGGGAAAGCGCCGCCCCCTCCGAGGGGGATCCAGAGCTGCTGCTTTTCCCATCAGGAGACTAAAAGACCTGACAGCACTACTGGAGCGAGGGCTGGGGGAAAGCGTGCCACCGAGCGACACCGCGTGACCTTCCTTCGCGCCCTCGAGGTCCTTTTTCCTATTTCTGCCTCGCTCCGGTCAACGCAGCGAACAGAAGCACGGGCAACAGTCGCAAACGCATTTGCCATCTGGCGCAAGGAGGCTGCGGCTGCAGCTTGGTCCCCGCTCGGCTCGGCTGAATCAACTTGTTCTTCTTCCCCCACCGGAAAAATACTGTTGAAAGCAAAGAGGATTTGCACCCGCAGACCCTGAGAGCCGCCTGTAGGCCCCGGGGGCACCCCAGCCTCCCTTAACCCTTTCCCTCCCCAGGAGGAGCTGGGGAGGCTCTTGGGGGTGGGGCGGAACACAGGGAGCCCCCGCATTCCTTCCGGGGAGACGCCAAAGAGTCCTTGGCAGCCAACAGCCAGAAGGGACCATGGTGCGGCCACCAGTGCAGCTCCCACTGCCTGGGCCCTGGGGCCCCCCGGCGCCCCAGCTTTTCCAGCCATTCGTGCTCCCCAAAACCTTCTACCCTCGAGGTAGGGACCGACCCCAACCCCTGCAGCCCAGGGACGCTCTTGGGGGGCAAGAGCAGAGGTGACCGCCGGCCATCGCTCCTCTCTCTCTTAGGCTCAGCCAACCTGTGCCGCCTGCCCGCGCGGGAGCAGCCCTTCCCTGCAGCCCGGCCACCCCAGGCCCCCCAGGCACCACCAGCAGGTATGGCACCCCAGTCTGCTCTGGCACCTTCCCCATCCCCATCACACCCCTTCCCCCGACACTTTTCACATGGGGGTTCAGCAAGCCCCGGTGAGCATCCTTGCCCTCGCCCGGGCGGCGCGTGCCCAGGAAAGCCCATCTGCAGAGAATTCCCCAAATATTTGGGGCCACCTCTCCCGTTTCACCTCCTAGATGCGAGTCTCCTCCCCGATTTGCAACCCCGTCCCACCGGCACAGCAGCTCACCCCGTGGGGATCGCCCCGGCCACAAGCTCCCCACACCCCTGGCCCAGAGCTGGGGGATGTCGGCCATCGGGGCCGGCTCGGCGGGTGCCCCTGGAGAGTCCCCCCGCCCCAGCACGGCTCCCCCTCACCCACACAGGGCTGCAGAGGGCTCCATGTGGCTGCCTCTTCGACCCCCGCGTCTTCCGCATCCAGTGGACAACCACCCACCTGCCTCCGCCGGCCACCGCCACGCTCGGCCAAGGCGCCGCTTCTCTGCTGGGTGCTGCCCTGTGGGGTCCCGGGGGCTGCGGGGCCCCCCTGGCCTGGGCAGCCCCAGGGACCCCCCAGGGCCAACCACGATACCTCGCACCCTACAAAAATCAGAGGAGTGGGGTGGCCCCAGCCCCTCCGGTGCTGCTGACAGCCATCCATTGCTACCAGCACATCGAGGGGCAGCTGGCGAAGATCAACATCTCCAGCACGGCCACCCCTGCGGGGGCACCCCCGGGCAGCGACATCCCCCCGGGGAGCGACGTCCCCCCCAGCCAAGCCCTTGGAGATGCCCTTGCCGTGGCTCTCCAAGAGGCCCTAACGCTCTTTGATTGCTCCCTGGGCGGGCTGGCAGTCAGCCAGCATGCTCCCAGCAGCAGCCCCATGCCTGGGGACGCTGGTGGCACCGGCGCAGCCACCCCCCACCGCGACTTCAGCTCGCTCTCGCTGCCTGAGGAGATGCTCACCCCTGACTACTGCATCCCCGAGCTCAGCGACGCCATGCTGAGCCTCAAAATAGTCAACGGTGGCGGGATGGAGCCCCAGGAGCCGTGGCAGGATGCGGGGATGGACCTGCCACCATCCCCACCTGCCACGGCAGGCAAGCGGAGGAAGAGGCAGGCGCAGAGCTCCTTGCCAATGCCACCCAGCAAGCGCAGGGCTCTTGCAGCCAACGTGGGGGTGTGGGGGGGGGCGGGGATTAGACAGGGGTGAGAGGGATGGAGATGGGGGGAGTGGGGGGTGGAAGAGGAGGGGGGGTACTTGTTGAAGGGGGGGGCTGGGGACGGGGGGTAGGGAGGGGTTAGACCAGCTTGGATGGGACCTTTCCTCTTGTCTTTTCAATTAAAAGCTCCTTCTCCAGAACTGCTCCGTGCCTGTGTGGGAGGGGGAGGGAGAGCAGGGGGCACCAAGAAACAGCACCCAAGAGGTGCAAAAGCCCTGCTGAGCCCCAGATCCGAGCCGGGGAAAGCCCCGAGGGGAACCGAGCCACCCCCAGGGCCGAGTCACCACCAGCGGGGCAGGCAACGGTGGGGCGGGACGCGGACGACTCCCCTCTCCCCTTCCCCAGGGGGAGCAGCCCTTTGGTGGGGAAGCCAGGACAGACAGGTCCCTGCAGGACTCACGGACACGGCCCCACGCAGAAAGCAGCACAGAGCCCCTGCGACAAGGACAGACCTCGGGGGCCGGGGGGGGACACGGGCACACACGACAGCAAGGGCTGCAAGGCCTTCGTCTTGAACACCACCAGCGTCCCCTCCAGCGGGGACAGGGCTCGGTGCAAAGCCCTTCAAAGCCTCAAGACCATCACGGCCTTCCTCGGGTCCCACTGACCTCAGCCCCGGAGAGCCCAGCTTTGCCTCACTGACACAGCAAAATAACCCCAAATCACCCCACGAATGGCGAGGGAGGGAGCTGCAGGCCACGCAGGGACCCTCCTCCCCTTGTCTGGCTGCACCTTGGGCAGCTGCAAGACCAGGAAGTGGGGGGTGGGGGGAGCGGAAATCAGAAGGAAAAAAAAAAAACAACCAACCCCCCAAAAAACCCCAAATCACTGCACCGGCCAGAAAGTGCCTGGAAACTTCATCCCTCTTTATTGCCCATTTCCCATGCGAGCTCCACGACCTGGGAGCAACGCAGCCAACGGCACCTTCGAGAAGCAGCCTCACCTTTCCGGGTCTGGCTTGCAGAAGGTGCAGGGTGAGGTCCCCGTCGGGGTGGTCCCCCAGCACCGGGGGGTCGGGGGGGGGCCAAGCCCCTTCCTTCGGGCAGTCCCAGTGGTGCCGCTGGGGCGGCGGGAGCCGCGCTGGACCCCGGGCAGGCGCAGTGCCGTCGGCGACAGCACGGCGCAGCTCCCGGTGCCGCTGCTGCTCAGCGTCTCGCCTCGCACGCTGACTCGCCCCAAGCATTGTCCTTGCCCCAAAACCGTCCCCTGGAGCAGCTGCACCACCACCGCCCGCAGCTCTTGGGGGCCACAGAGAGTTATTCTGCTCAAGAGGAGGAGGAAAAAACAAAAGAAAAGAGAAAGCCCCAAACCCAAATGTAAAGGAGCCTCAGCGCCGGAGGACGAGCTCTCCTCTCTCAAAGCAGCCTGGGGGAACCACGGGCAGAAGAGGTGAACCCAGCCCTGGGCTTGGGGTTTGAGGACCCCTCACCGCTTCCACAGCCACCCTCCCTGGGTGGAGAACTGCTGCAGCACGTTGAAGGCAGACAGCAGGGCCCAGCTCTGCACCACCAGCGCTTTGCCGGGACACAGGCAGCCTGAGCAGAGCCTGGACCTCCCCGAGCACCTCACCGCAGACAGCCAGAGCACACCCAGACACCCAGGCATCCTCCACGTGGAGGCCACTTCCCACCCCGGCTGGCCAATGCAACGGGCTGCCTACCTTCTTCAAGGACGTCAGCAGTTTGATGCTGACGAAGCCCATCTTGTTCTTCTGGACATGTTTCAGGTGAACTCTGCTCATTATAATACCAAAACACACCTCCACCCCCAAAGTTACCCACCTCCAAGGTGCAACCACCCCCCCACTGAGCACGCGCTCTGAATTTTCTCTAGCGTATACCTTTAAAAGCAAACCGAGAGAACTTTATACCAATCAAAGGAAAGCTATGTGTGACTAGAGTCACTCAAGCTCCACCGAAAAACTCAGAAAACATAAAAGGGCTTAAGAGAGGAGAAATGCCAGGGAAGACACCATCACAGACAAGTCGGGAGGACATCGCTGACTTCTGGGATCAGTCGATGGGCTGAGCCTCTCTCCCCCCCCGCCATAGGGATGCCTATTGCGTGAGATTTGAACACTTGGCTGTACCGAGTGCTTCCCTGGGAAACTTAGAATTCTTTAGAGCTCTTTTCTTTCATCATTTAACGCGCTTGTAGGCGACTGTATTGTCACCTGCACGTGCTTTGCAGACAGTCTATTTATCACGGGCAATCCAAAAGCACCTGTACCGTTGCTTTAATAAACTGCGCTGCTCATTCATCTAGTCGTGATAATTTGTTAGCGCAACCAAACTCCCTAAGTCTGGTCATTCTCGTGCGTTGAACGCAGCTAAGCCAGAGTGCAGTACGCTATTAAGGGCATCCCTCATCGTGATAGTTCAGCACATTGAACGCGACCACCCTTAGAGCATTGAATTGGACATCACTCAGAAATTAAACCCAGCCGTCCCCAGCCCCTCTGACATCTGAGGATAAGCTGGAATGCAAGGCGGTTTATTTTCTGCCAAACTTCTGGACTCGGTAACGCAACACAGCCCCCGGGGCCGGCGCCCCAAAGGCCTTCCTCCGAAGGATGCTGGGCCGAGGGGCAGCGGGCAGCGCTGCGCACGGGGGGCCCCCTCACACCACCCCCCCCCCTCCCCCCGTGTCGCAGTGCCACCACCCGGCAACGCAGCAGTCACAATGCCCCGGGGCACTATAAAAGGGGCAGCCTCCCCTGTCCCACTGCCAGTCTGCCTGGCAGGCGGCCCAGAGACATCCCAGAGGAAGTCTGTGAGGAGCCGCTGGAATTACTTGCCGGGCGCTGAGGGAGGAAGACCGGAGGCTGCACCAGGCTGCTGGAGACGAGAAGAACCACCAAGCCCTGGAGGTGCCCGAGGCCATCAGGCTTTTTTGGATGGAGAGCTGTGGCAAGACCAAGGGAATGCCTTCTTGAGGAGCACTGCAGAGCTCGCCGTCCTCACTCCCTGCGGAACCAGTGGCAGCAGCCGTAAGAAGTGGGATGCAGAGATGTTGCCAGGGCTCCCAGTGCTTTGGAGCACCCGCTGGTGGCCCGAAGGCGTGGGAAGGATTCTTGCCCCCAAGGTCGATCAGGCCGGGGGCACTTGGCCACTCTCGGAAGCCCCGAGATGGCTCCAGGTTCAGGGAGAACAGGGCTTGGGCATCCCCTGGGGGGCGTGACCAGCCTGCGGGACCAGGAGGCAGGTCTTGCTCACACGTGCTCAGGGAATAGCCGATCGCCAGCTCTGGGGTCAGGAAGGAATTTTCCCCCGGCGCAGATTGGCACTGGGCCCCGGGGGTTTTTTGCCTTCCTCTGCAGCACTGAGCAGGACCACTTGTCAGGGCTCCTCCGGTCCGTTTTGGCTAGGTTACTGCCTGCTGCTCGTGCAAGATCTTGGGTAGCAGCCCCAGACTCCTAAAAGGAAGCTACCCTCGAGGTTTTTTCTTTTTTGGAGGAAGCTCTCCCCTTTGGGATCCACCTGTGACTCCTCCCAGGCATCTCCCAGAGCCTTTTGGCCTTTTCATAGCTATCTTTTCTTAGGATCTTAGGTCTGTAAAGCAGAGGCCAAAAGATTCTGGGAGATGCCTGGGAGGAGTCTCGGGTGGATCCCGGAGGAAAGAGCTTCCTCCAAAGGAGAAAAATCATCCGGGGTAGCCTCATTAGACAAGTCTGGGGCTGCTACCTGGGATCTCAGGGCCTTATAAGAAAAGGCCAAAAGACTCTAGGAGACGCCTGGAAGGAGTCACAGGGGGATCCCGGAGGGCAGAGCTTCCTCCAAAAAAGAAAAAAACCTCAAAGGTAGCTTCCTTGGAGGAGTCTGGGGCTTCTACCTGAGACCTTAGGTAGGTAAAGCAGAGGACAGAAGACTCTAGGAGATGCCTGGGAGGAGTCTCAGGTGGCTGTCGGAGTTGAGAGATTTCTCTACAGGAGAAAAAAAATGTCTTGAGCTACTTACTTGGAGGAGTCTGGGGCAGGTAGCTGGGATCTCCGGTCCCGAACACAGAGGTCAAAACATTCTGGGAGACGCCTGGGAGGAGTCTTGGGTCAATCCTGGAGGAGAGAGCTTCCTGCAAAAGAGAAGAATCATCTTGGGTAGCTTCCCTGGAGGAGTCTGGGGCTGCTACCTGAGGTGTTAGGTAGTTAAAGCAGAGGCTAAAAGACTCTGGGAGATGCCTGGGAGGAGTCTCGGGTGCATCCTGAAGAGGAGAGCTTCCTCCAAAGGAGCAAAATCATCTTGGGTAGCGGCCTTGACAAAATCTGGGGCTGGGCATCCCCTGGGAGGCGTGACCAGCCTGCGGGACCAGGAGGCAGGTTTTGCTCACGTGCTCAGGGAATAGCCGATCGCCAGCTCTGGGGTCAGGAAGGAATTTTCCCCCGGCACAGATTGGCACTGGGCCCCGGGGGTTTTTTGCCTTCCTCTGCAGCACTGAGCAGGACCACTTGCCAGGGCTCCTCCGGTCCATTTTGGCTAGGTTACTGCCTGCTGCTCGTGCACCACGAAGATGGCCTCTCGTGCCCTGCAGCTAGGGGGAGGAAGGCTTTTTTTCCCCCACGGTGGGCTAGCAAGTGTCCCCGGGGGTTTTTTGCCTTCCTCTGCAGCACTGAGCACGGCCCCTCGCCAGGGCTCCTTTGGGCCGTTGTGGCTAGGTGCCCGCTGCTCGTGCTCCACGAAGGTGGCCCTCGTGCCCCGCATCCGGGGGGAGGAAGCTTTCTGACTCCCAGGCCGGGCTCCAAGGGATGCTCCCGGGGGTTGCTTCTTGTCCTCTGTAGCACTGAGCACAGCCCCTTGTCAGGGCTCCTCTGGGCCCTTTCGCCTAGCTCCCTGCCTGCTACTCTTGCACCTCCAAGGCACCGCTCGTGCCCTGCCTCTCTTGGGCTCTCTTGCCCAGTGCAAGTCTGGAGCGGGAGCGGGAGCGAGCTCTGCTCTTCCCTTAGCTCCATTTCCCCAGGGCTTATGGCTTGGGCAAAACAGCCTGTGCTTGGAAGGGCTCCAGGCTTGCTGCCCCATCACGAGCTGCCACTTTTCACCTCTCCCTGCACGCAAATCAAGTGCAGGGCTGGCACGAGAGCGCCTTTTGTGCATCGTTGGCCAAGAAGCACAGCGGCGGAGCAAGTTGCCGAACGCAAAAATACGCTTTTCACCTCTACCCGTCATACTTTGGAAAATACCCCACGGTACCACACACCTCCTCCTCCTCCTCCTCCTTCTTCTTTTGTGTGTGGTCGGTCCTGATCCTCATTCTGCATGTTCTCACTCTTCAGGAAACAGGGACTGCTTGGCCTGTATTCCTCCTGCTACTTTCTGTAGCTCTGTGACTTGCCTTTGCCAGGCTGCAAAGGATGTTTTCTCAAGCTCAACTGAAGAATGCATCAGCCTGCTCCTGACTACACAGGCACATTGTGTTAAGGCTTGTGAGCATCAGCTCTGAAACAGACTCAGAAAAATAAAAATAATAGCCTGTTTCCACTTGCAACCTTTGTGTTATGTGTCCTTCAAAGTGGTTTGGGAGCTGAAACCCCCCTGGCGTTTCAGGCAAATAACAGTCTCGTTGGTATTTGACTCATGGTGAGCACAGGGAACAGAGCAGAGTAGAACAGAACAGAACAGAATGGAATAGTTCAGCTGGAAGGAACCTACAACCATCATCTAGTCCGATTACCTGACCGTTTCAGGGCTGACCAAAAGTTCAAGCATGGTATTAAGGGCATTGTCCAAATGCCTCTTCAACACTGACAGGCACGGGGCATCCACCACCTCTCCAGGAAGCCTGTTTCAGGGTGTGACCACCCTCTTGGCAAAGAAATGTCTCCTCATGTCAAGTCCGAACCTCCCCTGACAGTGTGGTAGCAAATGTCCCTTGGTGCCTCGGTAAGGAACGGTGAGGAAACCGTGCATGCTCTCTACATCTCTGCAGAGTTCCTGCAGAGGGAACCAAACCCCTGTCTTTCACCTCTGGCATCACCACAACCAAAGGAATGTCTGTGGCCTACGTGCCCTTATTTACATAGTCTGAAGGTACAGATCCATTTTGGCACCAACGCACAAAATGGCAAGGAGACTACCTCTCTTAATCTCTCAGTACTCAAAATACTAAATCCTAAAGGAAAAGGAGACTTGCCAGGGTTTGAGGTAAGATCCGAACATCTTCCCACAAACCGAGGTAGGCAAAGAACTCTCAGAAAGGTTCAAGTCACAGGTGAGCTGTGGAAGTTTCACCCATGGCTGAAGCGCCTTTGGTATCCCGTATAAACACGGCCAACGCGTGTGTTTAATAGAAAGGCTGCGCAGCTGGGTTTCAGTGGGACAAGGGGATGTGACGGCAATAGCAGCAATGGGCTATTTTGACAGTTTGGAAGAGCTGTCTGTCCTTTGCCTGGCTGGGCTTTGGTCACGGATCCAAATGGTCCACGTCTGAATACGACCAACCTTTCCTTCCACCACACCGGGGTCACCTCCGCGCACTTGTTTCTCAAAGCCTGGCTTACTTCCGTGGCGGGCTCTTGGCACCCACCATCCCAACCTATGGCTCTGGTTACACTTTGGCTTGCCTCCAGGCTGCGGCTGCCGAAATCACCCCGCTTACGCCCCACGGAAAGGGGTTGTGTCCAGCCACATCAAGTCCCTGCTCCTCCTGGCTGCGGGGCTGCATAGGCTTTAGCTCTGGCGCAGAGAGGGGACGGCTAATAGGGGCGGTCTCTGCGCTGCACGCTTGGTTCCTGCCATGGCCCGAGAGAAGAGGAACAGCACCAGGCTTCTCCTTGCGAGCCGAGTGGCAGAGCAGGCGCCAGGGACACCCAGCAGCTGGGCCCAGGGCATGGCCGCCAAGGGCAGGGAGAGACCCCCGGGCCTCCCGGGCACAGCCACAGCCCGTGGAATGATTGCTGGAGGTGACTTGTCGGTATGACACACGTCCCCCCGCCGCCCCTCAAGGGAAGGTGAACCTCCAGGGAGCAACACAGTGCACACATCAAGAATCGGTTCCGCGGTAGCTCCCTAAGGAACATAGTCTAAGCAAGTCAACTGAAATAGTTTCATCTTCTCTCCCTTTTAGAAAATATATTGTACCTTCTCAAAGAGGAAATGAGTTAAGAGAAGAGCCTGTACTACTTTCAAATGTCTGCACATTGCTGTGAAACTGTGCAAAAATGTAGCACTGAATACATAGGCTTTATCGAGATTATTAGTATTGACATACAGTGAAGAGGCAGGCAAATTCAGCTTTCACTTCCAGTGTTCCCTGTGGGACTATAAAGTCAGAGAACCCCCTGGTAGTTCCGCAGTACCTTCTTCTCCTTTATTCCCAATGATGCAAACCCAGTTTTGTATTCAGGAAGAAGTTCATGAAGAACCAAAGTCAATTCACTCAAATAGTAATTGTCCTGAGTGATTCATTAAATAACGTGACTCAAGAAAAATTATCCAAGTCTTTATAACATACATAACCTAAAAGTGTACCCAAGAAAAGAAGAAATAATGCAATCTGAGGAAAAACAAAGGAGGTTTTATCTCTATCATCTATCAGCTATTATCAAGCTGATAGAGGCAGGCACGCCCTTGAGTTAATCTCCTCCCAGGAGTCACAGTTGCACCGGGCTAAGTATTCACAAGCACACTCATAGCAGAACATTTTCCAATAAAGATTACTTGCCTATCAACTCAGGCCAAGGAAATATCCTAGAGACAAGCTGCCCTCTGGCCACTACTGCCTAAACCTATCTCCTATTTTGTTCCTGCTCACGCGGCATCATGGCAACAAGTATGGCAGGAAGATAGAAAAGGTGTCCTGACATCTCCATCATCCAGAATGGTTTTCATTACAGGAAAATGACAGTGCTCATCAGCACCTCCTCCCCACCTGCGCCACCTCTCTCTCTCACCTAAAAGCTAGCAAAAATCTAACCCAAAGAAAACACAAACAATCCTCTACAGATGCGGTCTGCACAGTGGTCTTGAGAGAAGAAGCACGAGCCAAAGGGAGAAAGGAAACTAGTAAATAGCGGAGAGATGACACCTTCCCCCATGACACCAGCGCACACGTTAGAAGTCAGCATTGCCTTCTGTATCTATACAGGCCATGAAAGCAGAGGACTGGAATGACACAGGACAAAGGGGCACGTTGGGATGTGCTGTCACCGTGGCAGCACAGGCACAGCAAGCCGTCACCAGAAACACCTTCACAGCCAGCTTCAGTTTCCTTCTTCCAGCCACAGTCAGCAAGGTTTCTGTTTGCAGACAGCTTCTCATTGAGTCACTGTGGAGGAAGGAAAAACACCTCCCTTTATTTACTCCTTAACTGATGTGGTACTCCCCGCAGCTTTTACACTGTACATGGCAATCACCTGATGGGAGACAAGCACCTACACACCCTTCACCCTAAGCACTCCCCTGAAGAGCCCATAGCCAAGATCAAATCAGTCCTGCGTGCTTGTCTAGAGGCACGACCCATCTGCAGCTATTCTTTGAGCAACGCCAGGGCAGCTCTGGCTTCATCTTCAACCACCCATTTGGTAGCTGAGGCCAGAAGTAGCCGGCGACAGCAAGCCCCCACGGGCCTCCCCGTCCTCAGACTGAAAACCCCACCTCCAGGCCCCAACGACCTCCCTCGGTGGCCCTACAGTGGACTCCTCCTGTCACCCCTGCGCAGCAGCCCGGAGGACGCCAGGCCCTCTCCTCCCCTCTGCCCCTCTCTGCTGCTGTCAGGTGCGGGGACAACGCCACTTGCAGGGAGCCGAGCGGTTGGAGGCCAACGGAGACTCCCCGACCCTCCCGGGACACTGCGGCCACTGTCCTGTTGAGGGGACTCCGGGCCTGGCACGAGGAGGGGGCTGGAGCCCAGGGCACACAAGGGCAGCTGGAGGGCAGTCCCGGCGCCCGAGGGGCAGCCTTTCTCTCTGGCAAGCAAAATGGCCACCCGGAATGGGGCAACATGGGCCACCATACCAGCCACAGCAACTTCCAGTGGTGACGTCACCAGCCTTCCGTTACACAAGCTGGCACCCCTGCGGCCGGCCCACAGCTCGCTCTGCAGCTAGAGACTCTGACACCAAGCGTGCTTGGTAGAGGAGGACCCGGCGAAGCGAGGCGAGAGCCCACGGTCAGTGGGAAGAGACAGAAGAGGTTCTTGGAGCCACTGAGGATGCCTCCACAGCCCAAAAAAACGCAAGCAGGCTGATGGGAGGAGCAACACCTACCTACGGCAGGCGAGTCGAGTCCACGGAGGTCGACCCGCCACAGAATGGCGACGAGCCTGTGGAGGTGGATCCACCTCAAGAGCAGGAAGAATCAGTGGAGGTGGATCCACCTCAAGAGCAAGAAGAATCAGTGGAGGTGGATCCACCTCAAGAGCAGGAAGAAGCAATGGAGCTACATCCACCTTGCGCAGGGCTGACGGGGCACTACACCACCGTGCCCGGGGTTCCTCCGGCACCATGGTGCCCAAAGCGCCGCAGGACCACCGGGGGCTCTCGGGGACCCTCTAAACAGCCAGCTCCCAACAAGCGGCACCACCCCCGCAGCCGACGCCAGCCATAAGTGGGCCATCCACAGCCACATGCGTCCGCTCGGCAGGCTCATCAGGAAGATCACCCGGCTTGACAGCCGCAGATGAGCCCTGCTTTCCCACCCTTGCCCCTCATCGAGGGGGGCCATCTCCTCCGCCCTCAGCCCTGGGGAAGAGGTGAGCAGAAGGGCTGCCATCTTCTGGCCGGCAGCACCACAGCACCAGGACAAATCCCTTGGAGCCCACTGGAGACTGCTGGACACCACCGGAGACCGTCAGAGACCACTGGAGATGAACAGAGACCAGTGGGGACCATCGGAGACAGCTGGAGGTTGCCAGAGGCCACCAGACACCGCTGGACATCACCAGATGCCGCCAGACACCACTCTTGGACTCCCCTGGAGTGCCACCCAGGTTACTGGGGCCTGAAGGTGGCATTTTGCCACTCTGAGGATATCAAAGCCACTGGGGGGTGCGCAGTGCGCAGAGTATAGCAACAGGTCATCAAAGAAGGTAGATGCCCCATCCCTGGAAACATTCAAGATGGAGAGACAGCTCTTTAGAGAAGCACAAGCCTCGAGCTCTGGTGGGAAGAACTTTTGGCAAGATTGGGCAATAAACAATTAAAAACACCAATAAGAAAACAATAAAACCCAAGCAGAAAACAATAAAACCCAATCAAACCCACTTTAAAAAAACAAAAAACGCTCTCCTCTCTTATTTGGCACTTTTGAGACTCCATGCGGACTCCCGTGTCCCGTTCTGGTCTCCCCAGGACAGAAAGACACTGACAAACGCGGTGCGGGCCCAGCTCAGCGCCTTCGAGATGGTGAGGGGCCGGGGCACATGGCACACCAGGGCAGGCGGAAGGAACTGCCACTGTGCAGCGGGGAGAAGAGAAGGCTCAGGGCTGGGTCTGACTGCTCATCTTCCACAACACTGCAAAGCAATTGCTTTCCTGACCCAATACCACATAGACAACCATCCTGTTTATCTCCCACACGCACTTCACTATTGCTAGTTTTGGAATCCAGAACAGCAAAGGCCTTGTGTAATCAATCAATAAATAAATAAAAATAGAGCGAGCTTGATTACCCCCAGCTTGCATCCCTACTCTCTTTCGTAGGATACAAGCCACGGGCTCATCTCTCCTACCTGCTTCCTGAATCTGCTTGATCAGACAAGAAGTATGAGAGCGTTCAAATGCGAGCGGTGTTTGCCAACATGCAGGGAAGCGGCATCCCACCCCTAGTTCATGAGACAGGGGAGAAAAAAGCTTCATCTCAATGGTAGGAATGAAACATGGAAGTGGAGCTTTGCTGTGATGTCGGGGCATGCAACGAGTCTACGGAATTCCTGACAGTTCGAGAACAGCGCGACCTTGAGCAGCTTGTAGTATATCCTTGAAGAGTCTGGAAAGATCCGAGAAGACCAGTACAAAAACAAGATAGTGATAAGAAGAACCGTCCTAACGAACTCACCAATCATGAATTGTTAGTTACTAACCAAACCAATCATATACTAACACATACTCTAAAGAAGGGTCTAAAAAGCTGTGTTAGAACAATAAAGTAGCCATTTTGCATGATCTATTACTTGTCCTGTCCGTCTCCACTGCGACACCGTGAAAACCAGTTCTGCAGGAAAAAATACCTCTGGGAGCTCCTGAGCTCCTCTGGCTTTAAGGGCTTAAACCCACAGCCAGCAGGGAGCAAGCCATGCTGTCAGCTACTTTTCTACACCTTGGTTTCTAATACACAGCACTGTCTGCTTCGCTCCCTCGTGGAGCCATGGAGCAGACTGGCAGGTGTCCAGCACAGGTTACTGGAGCCCAGGGCTTGCAGCAAACCAGGGAACACACAAAACTGACAGCGCTGGTGCACCTCAAGGACTTCGCATCCAGTTTGCTCTGTACATAAGTTAAAACATTGGGGCGGTTTGGTTTGGTTTATGTTGGTTTGTTTGGGCTTTTTTTTTCTTTTTATCTGCTACATCATCTCTCTCCCTCTTAGAGCAAAAAAAATGCAAACTATTCCATCACTTACTCATGTATTTTCATGCCCTTCCAGTACTCTCTTTTTTAACACTTGCCTAGCAGTCTGGGTCAGGTCTTGAGACAGACAGGGCCTGACTCCTTCCAAATATGTCTCTAGTAAACCTTGCGATTCACAGGGACACTCTACATTCAGCACAGGAGGCACTGGAGCATGTTACTCCTCAGGGAAGAGCATCCAGGTTGGGCTTCAGAATTGAAAGCAACATGACTGTGGCAATCGAGGGACCGCAGAAAGGCAGATTGTATGCGCAAGAGGTTGTCCCCGAGCACAAGCCAGTTCAGCTGGTTTTGCTGTAGAGCCTGGATGGAGATCAGCACCTCCAGAGCATAGCTCTCCTCACCTTCAGGTAAGTGGAATGAATTGTCCTTTGGAGTTACTGCCTTGCTCCCTTAAGTAAGAAGAAAGCGTAGACAATTTGCTTCTTCACGCGAGGTGAAATGAATTCCAACCAAAGCCAGTTGGCACAATCACCCAGGAGATCTGTGGCAGAGTGAAAAACTGAGCTTGGGTTTCTCATTCATCCTCTTTGAGATCACTGTTTGGGGCAACAAAAATACAGTCACGCAAAGGTGGTCGCTACTGTGAATCTTATGGCTCTCCTAGGGCTTTAGAACGGGGTTTCTTGCAGGTCCCCTCAAACAAAGATCCCTTGTGGACTCACAGTCTTTTTTATAGACCTGGCTGTGCTGCTTGGCTGACTCATTAGGGATTTTAATATTTCTCCTTACACTTCCAGATGTTTTCTCTCATGGTAGAATATGCATTTCCCTAAGAGCAGAGGCCAGGAGGCCAGGGAGTCATCACATTCTCACACCTAGAACCTACCACTGAGAAAAAGTTACTAGTTACCAAACTGGAAAATAAATTCTAAGATAACTTGCCCATGCCTTTTAGTAACCCCTGCAGAATTAGGGAAAGGAACAATTAGGTGGAGAGAGCAGGCTGTCAGGGAACAGGGTCAGGAAAAGCAATTGGAGAAGAGGGAAACCTGAAGGGAATTTCATGGTTTATTACTGTCATATGCTGAATAATAACTCATCCTGTGGCCAATGTCACAGCTTTGGTTTTATTTTTTTCCTAACCAATGTCCCGCAGATGATTCACGTGTAAACATGGTATCTGGCACAGTCCCACGGGCAGGCAGTTTTACGGTATCTTTGCTACTGATGGCTGAGAGAGACTCTGGCTGACTTTACATTTAGATACTTCCAAGCCTTGCATTGATCCATCTGGCAAACATCTTCATTTCCTCTTTACCATAATTACTTCACGGTTTTACCTTTCTTGCCTCAGAGAACATTACATCATTTTGTCCGATACTTTGTTAGATGTGCCTTTGCTCCAAATCAGCGTCCACCTTAGAGCTGTACCCTAGCGAAGGACTCACACCCCCTTGCACTCATGGGAAAGGGACAGCAAAAAGGCCATTTTAGATCACTCAGTCCCTATGCTAGGAACCAACACTAACATCTCCTGCAGTGAGCTATTTTGCTCATTTTGTCCAGTTGAAGTCTCAGTACTTTATTCTTATGGAAATGAATAGGAAAAATGCTACATTTGAGGAAACGTTTTCAATGGCTGATTCTCACTAAGGGTATAACACTCAGAATATGCATGTGCCCACCCTGAATGCATAGAAACAAACTTCTACAAGAAAAGGCTGTGACTATGCAACCATGCACACGCTATTATGTACCAAAGGCGGCTCTGGCCAAATTTGTCCTCAGTCAAAAAGCATTCAAGCTTTCTCACCACAGTCTTGAAAGGAGTAACACTGATTGACAAAGAGGGCTCAGAACTATCTGAGGGACAAACCCCAAGCAGCTTTACTGACAAAGTCAGTATTGCATTAAACAAAGCATTCCCAAAGCTCTACTCCAATACAGGCTTAAGGAGCTAAACATTTTCCAGATGTCTTTTTAATCCTGTACTTGATGGTAAAGGGCTTGCACTAAACATACTCTTTACAATGCTCGTTGTAAATCGTACAAGAAAAAAAATACAGGTACCAGTGTAAAATGCAGCTCAGTCAAGCCATGGTCCTCCTAGCACACGTGCAGATCTACTTGCCTTAGGCAATGTCTTATCACAGACTGCCTGAGCAACCTTGCACCAAATGCTTTGAAAGCCTGTGCCTCGGTTTCCTCACTTGGGGCTGTAAGGTAACAATACTGCCCTGTTGCACAAGCCTCTCTGCATTTGGGAAGTGGCACAGAGACCACTGCTACTGGAAACCTTGCAAAACTCAAGACTATTGGCTCTAGGAATACTGCTGGTTTGCATTAGCAAAGTATTTATTAATAACCACTGTCACAGCAATCAAATACGGTCCACAGCAGCTTCCGTGGTTCTCCACAAACAATGACAAGCCCTCACAAAACTTCTCTCTTAATCCAAGGGCCAGACTGCCTGCTCTGGTGACTCAGTTTCTTACTATTTCTGCCTTCAAGAGCTGCAGCACTGATTAGATTGCTTGGAGCAGCCCATGTTCAGCAGTTTAATGGGTACCAGCCCAGACAGACTAATGGATCTGGAGACCAGGAAACAGCAGGAAGGTGAGCCGAGTGGAGAATATTGAGGCTTTTAAGGCAGAAAAGTAGCAGCTAGACATGGGGTAGCTGACTCACAGAGCCTTGGTGGAGACAGTTCTCCTCGCTGATCATCCTCAGTCATTCATCACACTGCGACACGCCCATGAAAAGTGGTCACTTCTAGAAACAACTTGCAAAATGCAAAGCAGAGCTGGAAAGGGCTCCTGGCGCTCAGGGCCAGACACACAGCCAGGGGAATTATTGTAGAGGCTGAGCTCACAGGCTTTTCCTTCTCCTAAAGAAGTGGGTTTCCATTCCTGATGCCTCGTATCACCACCTTGGAGATGTCAGCGCCTCAGGGAAACCAAATGTCCTTGCTCCATCCAGCATGACCCATCTTGCTGGCTCTGAGAGGTCCAGACAAGGAATACCTGCTGCTCCTTCTCAAAACCACCAGACCCTAATAAACAAGGTCTGCCACGGAGAAAAAGGTCTTGGATTCAGTCCTGTGCAGGTTTTTAGCCCCCTCCATCCTGCAGATGTTTCTGCTGGCTTCATGCCCCCACCATGGGAGTTCACCTAATGTTGCCAGTGCTGCAGTCTCCTACTGCCTTGCTGCAGGTTCCTTCAGTGGAAAGCAGCTGAGGCTTGGGACAAAAGCTAGCGAGTAGTTTGCATCTAGTAGTAGTTTGCATCTCATACAGTGTCCTCAGACCTTCAAAATGCACAGGAAGAGCTTCAGCAGATCATACGTTTGTCCCAGTCCTTTAGCTGCTTTGAACTTCACTAAAGGAAGCCATTAAGGAAGTCATACCGACCAACTGAAATTTCTGCTCTGCCCTCTGGTCAGTCCCCTGTTTTGAAATTATACCAACATTTCTTGATGTATGACAGCCTACAAGCATTTTTTAATACTGAATTGTAAATAATGCCAAGCCAAAAATTCAGAGCTAGAAACGTCAGTTCGTCTCTTTCAAACGTCCTCCCGGCTTGCCTAAGTACTGGAGGAATCTCAAGCAAACATGTGATGCCTCAGACCACGTCTTTGTTGTGTTAGTTTGGCAAGTTGGCTAGGGAAGATGGCGCTGAGATGCAACACAGATCTGTGTTGTATTATACCATCACGACCTCATAGAAAGACACAGAAAAGGAGGTACAGGCGACTGTGGGTGTAGCTTTGACCAGCTAGACAACAACTAAGGCATGAGTTCACTTCTACAAAGTAACAACATGTCATTTAAAAGTGCCTACCGGAGTAAAGTTTTCCTTTCTTGCATTTTCATCACTATTATATTTAGCAGACTATACCACAAGGTAGGCTTCAAAACTGAGACCCTTTGGGTTTAAAAGGATAAATTTACGCAAAGGGTTTTTGTACTGTCATCTCAGGAATGGATCCAGATTCCTCCACCCATTCTTCCAGCATTCATGTCCCACAGGCAGAAAACACCTATCATTACCACTCTACTGTTAATGTAGCAAGTGACACCGAAGTAAAAAGGAAGACGCTAACTCAGGTATGTGGGAATATTTCTAATTTTAGCAAATTCACTCTGCCTATCGGAAAATCAACCCCGGAATTTCAGTTGCACACAGCGTTCTTTATCTCCTTCCGTTCGTTTATGCTAACATTAACAGGCTGTATTTAAGAGAAAAGCTATTAACTTAGACAAATCTTTAAGTTGACAGCTTACTTAGCTGTATTTAGGAATACATGAACTAAGCTACAACCATGCTGTTTTAGAAGAAGGTACCTTTCATCTTCCTGGGTAAAAAAAAACATTATATATGAAGACATTCTATGTAAATTTTATTTAATGGATATATCCTTTCAGCATTTTTTTTTTAATATAATGACACCATTTCTTCAGCTAGAGAAAACAGGGAATTGCAGAACTACAAGAAATGGATTCCTGAGGATGACAGGGAGGTAAGTATTTTGTTAGCGAGTTATTGATGGTTTTATTTGCTTTTTTCTTATTTAATCTAGTAATGACTTTCCCCTTTGCCTGTTCTCCGCCAGGATTCACTCTAACAGCTGGTGACCAGGCAATCACACTCACTCAGTAAGTTATCAAATACCAGGGGTCTTCGTTTGCATAGCCATGTTAATCTGGTGTTCACAGCACATCCTTCGGTTCACTTTTAATAAATAAATCCCACAAAGAAAATAGCAGAGGGGAAGGAAGGTTGCTGTGCTGCTTTCCAAAGCAAGCAGTAGCTCAAGCAGCCTCAGAAGGGATGGTTCTGCCCCCTCTACTGAACAGAACAGCATCCTCCTGCGTGAGCACTACTGCTGCTTTCACGAATAGGCCCTCTGAAATAAGGTGCTCAGTGTAAGGGTGAAGAAATCAAGCCCCAAATCAGTTTACTGCTGGGCCAGTTCCTGGCTTTGCATTTCCCACGACAGTCAAAAGGAAAATGCATTCCTGCACTCTAGAGACAACAGCTTTGATTTTCAGGCAAACTTTTTTCTCCTGTACCACCAGACCCTGGAGCCTCATGCATGGTTAGACTTTTTCTAACCTTGACGCATCACTGCTATTGCAAAAGCTCCAACAAATTCCTTTTGCTCTCTGTTCAAGGAAAGTTTCACCAATCTCCAGGAGAAGAAAACAGCAGCCCCAGTTTAAATCCAGCCTGCGCTTTCTCTGCACAGACAGTATGAAAGAAAAAACAAGAGGTGAAATGTAAGCCCAAGTACCGCTGGTTTCCTAACCGACTAAAAGCACGAAGACCCCATCCTTGAAACAACACAGTAAATGACCCTGTGACAACAAGCACAATCCCACAGAGGTCACCATATGCAGAAACACATCCTTCTTTCCCCAGCACCTTTTCCCTTGGCCCCCTCCAAACGCTGCCCGTGCAGGCTCCAGCTGTCTCCTACCTCTGAAGCACCTTCTGCCACAGCAGCAATGTTCTTCTGCAGAGTTCGACACCTCTGTCACCCCAACCTTAATCACAGGATAAATAAAGGGCCTGACAAAGTCTACAATGGGTCCATCTTTCTCAGCCTTGTCCTCTTTTTTAAGCTGCGGGGCTCTTTTCTGAATGACATTTTTCTAAGTACAGCTGGGAGATGAGTGTTGGAAATCGGTGCCAGGAGCTGGGGCTGGAAGAGAAGACAGGATTTTTGAGCTGGAAGGCGCGGGGGCCTGGGAGGCGGCAGAAGAGGGGCTCTGCAGCAGGGCGAGGGGCTCTGCAGCGAGGGGCTGCCAAACAGGGCGAGGCGCAAAGACGCCTGCGATGACGACTCACTGGGCAAGTCTGTATTAGCGACTATAGTCTCCGTTATCACTCCCCTTCCACCTTCTGGAAGGAGCGGGGCGGGAAGATTCTCCCTGTGGGAAGCAGTCTGGGACAGGACGTGGGGGAGACGTGGGGTTTGCAGAAGGGCTCTGAGCGAGCAGCAGAGGCTGCCGAGGCAGTGGTGCATCAGGAGCTCGCGGCAACAGGGGCAAGGCCTTGCCCTCCGTGCTGTGCCCCCACACTTACATCTGGACACCTGTGGCCAGGGCTACACTTGGGGCTGGAGTACGCAGGCAGGAGCCCTGCTGCCACCTCACCCCCTGCTTACACACCTACCCCACGCACAGCACTGCTGCCTCCTTCTCCTTACCAAGGAAGCAACAGCCATAAGCTACCTCTCCAGCACGTGCAAGCAGGGCAGTACACTTTGAGACGCGTTGCCTCTAAAAACATCCCAGACAAAACAGATGCCACGAGCGACAGTGTAACTCTCTGCCTCCAAAGAAGCGGGGTACTGCTCAGACTGTCCACTGCACACAGAGAGAGCGCTTTCCACCAGCCGTACCAACACACCCTCACCAGGTATTGCCTGTTGATTAATTACTTGCACTAGCAGATCTTCCCCACTGTCGACTTTCGGAATGTTGGGCCATTATGGGACTTGGATTCCTCCCATTACGAGGCAACAGCATCTTTTTAAAGAAATAAAAAGAGCACTGCTAAATGGGTACAACTACCTCTTATATTACTAGAGTTACCACAGAACGCATCGTTGGTAGAATTCCACTCAGTCTGGTCGACTTACTCTCTCGATGATTTTTTGAGCCCTTACATCTTACCAGTTTGCTGAAAAGGCAGGGGGTTTTTTGGACAAAAGCCCAAATAAAATACTTCGCAGTCCATGTCATTCTCGGCCTTCCTATGTTCCTATATGTCTCCTTCTCTAAAGCGGATAAATAAATCATGCATTTGGTTTTCAAGTAATGCTATCAAATGCCAGACAGACATCATCTAACCCAAGAACCCATTAACTGACCCAAGCTTTGCTCCCCACGAGACCAAATGTTTTAAAATGCATTTAAATCTTGAGTCTGTTATCAAAACTGTAACATAAATACCTATGTATATATCTCATCCCTTCTGCTCTGAACAGGACCAGGGAAAAACTGAAAAAACTTAATTCCAAGAACTTACTCCAGAGCTGTCTTGTGGCTCAACAGGCTGATTCACAGGTCAAAGAAACTCGCAACGAAATCGCACCAGAGCTACTTTCATTCTCCATTTCCCAAGAAAGAGTATTGCAGTTATGTTTGCCAATATTCACCGTTTACACCAATTAACCAAACTTCCCTATTATTTATAACTTCTTGGGGTACGGTTTCATCGCTTTTACACATATGCCCCTCTGCCTCGCACTAGAACCATGGATCCTACTTGAGGGTGCTCACAGAGTACAGTACGATTTCGCCTTAGTACACTTAGAAATATCTTTGTGAATGATATTTCACAGCATGCTCTTGCACGTCCCCTTCAGTTAGCAAAACATCATTGATACGCTCTACGTATCTGTATTCCTAAAGTTGTCCTCTTTATGTAAAACTGATTTTAAGTCAAGCTGTTATGCAGCTGTTCCATAATTAAATTGCATACCATAAAAGCTGATGTAGAAAGTATTACCACGTTGCAGAAGGTAAATATTCATAGATTAAGCTTGTTCTCCTTAGCTTGAGAAACTAGGCAAGTTAGAGATCAGGACTTCTAAAATTAATCAAAACCTTGGCAGATGTATTAACAAAAATAAAGCTCAGTGTTTCAAAGAAAATAAAAAGAGTCTGCTTCAGTTCAAGCTCTGCTAAAATTACCTGATGGATAGGTGCCTAACGTGCATCCTGTGCCAGACACCCTGTATGCACAGAGACCTTTCTTATACACTTTCTTAATTACCTGCATTGCTTATCAATATTCACTCGTTCATACAGGCATACTCATTTAAAGCAACTTATCTTAGTAGGGCTATTTTCATCACAGCTTGCTTTGAATACCGTCTCATTGGCAACATCAACTGGTCAACCCTTAGGTATACGTAGGATTCCCACAGGTACCCGCACATACAGAATCTGGCATTCCTGAGACAATGCCTGTGCAAAGGCTAACGAGGTGGGTAAAACAGTCTCATTTGGTGCATCCAGGATGGGTGCTGCATCCTCTATCCACAGCGTAGACAAACACAGGACTAAGATGCACGCGATACAGTGAATTTACTGGGCGAGAAGGGAGAAAGCGGAAGAGGATTTGCCTTCTGAAACTGGACAGTACTCTTCTCAAGAGCAAGAGCTGCCGCTTTTATTAACTGTTTTCAAAAATCTGCAGCTAAGAGGACTCCTTTGAGCTGAGTACTTAACAGTCCTTCTCCACTTGGACATACTTGACAAATACAAGTGTCTTGCCCCTTAGGGTGTGTTTTGGCTTGATGGGGGATTTGTTTGTTTCTCCAGAAGAAATTACCAGGGAGTAGTAAATGTCAGCAGCTCTTCAAGTATGCTTGTGTGTTTCTGCATGGTTTGTAGCCCTGCCTCCAAAGGAAAAACACATGCACACAGTTTAGCATTGAAAATACTTCACACTGTACTGATGGCTTTTTTTTTTCTGAATCTCAGTTCGTAATTGTTGGAAGCAAGTTTTCTAGTCATAAAGTTAGCTGAGCTATTGGAAAAACCTGCTGTATATTATCTTTACACTGCTATCCACCAGCATGGAACTTACTGTCCTGTAACTACATACCTCAGATTATAAAATAGATATGCATGTGTTCATTTCAAATGATCAGTTATTTATGTCATAGCTGAAGAAACATATCTCAACATGAGAAAACAAGGATACACCTACTCACTCAACTGCAAGTTGTAAGCTTCACTGCAACACACCTTATAGTTTTAGTTTCTTTCCAGAGGTGAAGATGACAACAGAAAGGCTAGAGTCCAATGCTGTTTTCACCTACCCTGAATGTTATTTCAAGTTATTGCTCTGTGATTAATACAAAGCTTACACAGTGATACGGCTTGAAAGGCTGACCATCTTTCACGCACTCTGCAGAGTGTGAGGTTTTGTACATGAATCATAGAGAAATGGGAATCAGCCCAGGTAGATCAGCGATTTGTCTGTCACACGTACAACAAAGTGTTAAGAGGTTAATCTGCAATTTGTTTCATTTTTATCCTTACATCTCCACCACTGGTAAGCCAGTTGGGTGAGATCCTTCATTTCTGTAATTCCAACTGTTTTACACTCTACTCAATATTTCCATCTCTAAACATGGGCCCACTCAAAACAAACAACTGATTTCCGGTTTTAAAAACACTTTTTTAGTTTTAAAACATCTCTAAGTTTTACAGCAGTCCAGTTGTATGTGCAACTCCAAAACATCCCTCGCCTGTAAATCCACCAGTCTGATGCTCATTTACATCACAGGTCTTTCACCGAGCGCAATGTTCCTGAGGTGGGCACAATGCGATATGTGCCAGTGTAGACTCTTTTCCATTACCAGGGAAGGTAAAAAGATGCTTTAATATCACTGAAAATTCAGGCTGGATGGAAAACCACACAAGTAGAAAATGCCGATTTCAAAAATGCCAAGGCATATCCTTTCATTGCCCACATGGAAAAAAACCCATAGACCAGGTATGGCTATGGAGATCTCTTCCTCCACCCCACTACTGCCTAAAAGGACAACGGGCAGATTTTTCACACTGCTTGGGACCCACAAAGATCTATAATTTGCTATTATGTTTCTGCATTCAGCCTCTGCATTCTGCGGGAGCAAAGAAATGCTCCTGCTGCCTTGCAGCCCTGCCACTCCACAACTCCCAGGACACCTCAGAGCTCTGCACATCCACATCGGTTCTCCTTGGGTGGACATTCCCAGAGGAATTATGCTGCTGTGAGTATGCAAAGCCACGTAATCCAAGCCACTTGAAGGAGACACAAAACAATTGTACATTTTCTCCTTAATAAACAGTCCCTCTGGACACAGAAGTCACAGACTCTCTCTGCTCGGCAGCACGTGGGATAACTGCGCATCAGTCACATCCTACGTTTTCTCCGTGTTGTTTCTTTCTTCTGCAGCACTTGCAGATATCCACTGGGGAATATGGTAATCCCAGAACACTGCTGCCTCCATGCCTCCACAGTCCATCTGAATTTCTCAACTTGAGTCTTTTCATGTGTCTGATATTTACAGGGACAGCATCTCTGGCTTTGCTTGCCATCAATAATACATCTATCCTATGAAGAACAAGAAGACTGGGACACCAAAAAAACCCCCAACCCAAAAGACAGAGAAGTCCATTTCTCTTTCAACCGCCTGAAAAAACACTTGCCTCCTGCACCTCTGTGCATATACCCAAAGAGAGAGAGAATGCAGCCTTTGAACAGTAACTGGGATAAATCTTTCTCCTCTGATCATTCCCCCTCTGACTCATAAGTCTCAATCTACCAAGAAAATAGTGCACAGCTCTCACAAAGCATGACATGCACCTAGAAGGGAGGCACAATTAAAAGAACAGACAAGACAGACAAACGATATGGGAGCCATTTCCTTAATGAACAGAACACTTTTCCCTTCTTATTCATCATAATGACTACCAATAAATAACAGGAAGAAGCAACAGGTTTGAATACAACACCACTTGCATTAAACTTAAATTCATCGAAGTGCCTTATAACAAGTCTGGATTGAAAAAGATGTTGAGAAGGGTGGTTTTCAGAGAGACTGCTTACATTTTAATGTTTAGCGAGACCTGAATCTGCAGTAGATGGGTACAAAAAACAATGAGAAAATGTCTTTTTTTTTTTTTTTTTTAAACAAGTTAGGGCAAGTGAGATTGATCTATCATTTTTGCGTGTTCTTTAAAAAAAACAAGAAGAAAATCCAAATGAAAAAGGCAATAAACAAATACTGAGACCTGGCAGGGAAGGCGGGCTTTATTCTACCCCACGACTAGCCCTCAACTCTGCGGTTCTTCTGCGGTCATGCTCACAGCTCTCCCGCATAGCATCACCTCCCTCTCTGATTTTCAGACCTCACATACTACCTTAGGTAGCTACAGCCAAGCTTCGGTGCTGCCCAGAGAGTGTCAAAACGTGAGAGGTGCTCAAGGAGTCCTGTAGGTCCCTCTCCACCAGGTCACTAGAGATGGGCTCTTGCTAGGACTCAGGCAAGGGAGGGGGAAGGCTGGCTCATACCCCTTATTCCCACTGAAGCCACCTTGACCCACATGATTGAGCCTCGTGGGCTGACTCCCAGCACGTGCTGCTGTGACTGAAGTTTTTGCATTTGGAGCGCTGCAGGATCCTCTCTTTCCTGTCGATCAAATGGCCAGTCGCTGGCACGAGCAACAGTTTACATCACTCACAACCGAACCTGAAATACAGGAAGATTAGCTGCCAGGGTGATTTAAGACTCCCAAAGCAGAACAGAACCAGATAAGGAAAGCAAAGCAAACCATCCTTGGAAAGATAAAGAAACTTTGCAGCTGACACAGGAAAAGCAGCTATTAAGGTAAGCAGGGGTGTTACCACTCTCAAGCTAAAAGTATTTTGAAAGGTGACAGCAATTAAGAACCCATGCAAGCCTTGAGCTTAAAAACACTCTGACCTTGAAGGAACTCAATCTGCCTTGCTGGTTCCCAGGACATATGGCCTCAGTAACAGAGGATATACATCACTTCCTAGTTCAGTATAGCTACATAGGTATCCCATAAGGCTTGTCTGGTACAGGACAGAGGGTCTTTGCCTCACCTGCTGACTGTTCAGCTGCCTGCTACCCTGGCTGATCACTTTGGAATCACTGCTGCCCTAAGCCCCCACGTGCTAGATGGAGCCAGCTGGACTACTCCACGATTCCAGACCAACTTCAGCTGTCACACAGGCCCTGGACCAGGATGGCAGGTTGCACTGAACATTTTGTCTCAGACGAGCATCTCCACTCCTCCCTGGATGTCACCGACACCTTGTACCATGGGATCTCTCCTGCCACAAGATCCAGCACAGCCATTACATCCCATAAGCACCACCACAGTCATATACCCCAATCCAGTGTCCCAGGTCTTCGGACTCAAAAGAACAGCCCGTCTCTCCCGTACATCAAAACCAAACAACTCTAGCAGAAATGATGACGTCTTGGACACATCGAGTTTTCAGCTGGAACAGTGCCACCCTGGTGAATTGCTTCACTCCAGGCAGCAGTCTGGGAACAAATGCAGCAGTTTCTCTCCTGTCCTCCAATATAAAGCACTTCCACAAACTTCTAGGTGGTATTGGCAGAACAGCACCCAAACTGTCCCTCATTTCTCTGCTCCCTCTGCTGGGTGCCAGCCCAGCATTATCAAAACGCCTGCTTGGGTAGCGCTGCCAGGCAGCAGCACACAGAAGCTAAAGCAGGCTGTAAAGTTACGACACAGTCTCCCAAAGAGCTCAGTAATTACCACTGTTCATTCTTACCAAGACCAATAGCACCACTACTCTTTACAGGGACCAAGCAGATCAAAAAGCAGATCCGGGAAGAGAGCTTCTGAGTTACAGGCTTCAGTGTCAGCAACTGCTGACATCTCCAGCCAACAGCCAGATCACGCAGCCCTGCCAAGGCCGTACGCCCACCACCTAATATTCCACACTGGCATCAGTCCGCAGCCACTGCCAACGATTGTACGTACATGGATGCTGATCCACGCACAGCTATTCAAAAAGAAAGGGATCACAGTCCCTGTAATTGTGAACTTGCATCTTGGTGCAAAGAAAGACAGCCGATATATCGGGTTTGTTGCATAAAGTGTGGGCCAAGAAGCTCATCACTTCTATGTGTCTCATGATACTTTTTTCCCTTGTCAAAAGGGGATAATCCACCATTCTCCATATCCCACTGTATTTTCAAATGTAATTCAAGTTGGGGCCTCCCCTGCCTTTACTAGGCAAATAGACTAAATGCCAGTGAGAATGGATTTTAAATCTACATTTTAAGCACTGGAGTAGCAGAACTAGTCAAGACACAAAATTACTTACAACTGCTCGCTCACTGCAATATTCCAAACAAGATGATACTACAAACTCTTTCAACTCTCTCTTTAGAAAGGTAATCAGCCTTGTTTAGACCAATCTGGTGCTGGTTCTTGGTATCTTCAGAAAAGAGATAGTAAAATAATTGTATAAGACAATCAAGACCCATCAGAACACTTTTTCATTAGGGAGGGATCACGCACTAGACTTATGCCAGGTATAGAGAGGGGGTTGGTTTCATCTGGGTTTTGCTTTACATCTTACAGATGGATTATTACCGCAGGAAAAGTACAACCGAAATGAGTGAAATAGTCACATTCCTCCTTCCATAAGGTTTAAATGCGTTTCAAGCTCATATCTGGAAGCTGAACAAAATCAAACATAGATCTCCTCCTAATTTTCCAAGCTACAGAACAGTAAGTACCGCACAGTAGAAAACAAGATCTAATACAAGAGGTGGCAGCTGGGATTTCATGCTGCTTGTATGTATTCACATCAAAAGATATGCAATCACAAGCAAGCGTCACTCATTTGACACTGGAGAGGCATTCTCTCTCTAGCTGTGCACGGAAGGGATAGTTTCGCCATACACTGCTCCAACAGCAGTGAATCACAACTAGTAAGGGAGTCGCTGCTTTTTAGAGTTCGTAGCAGTCACGTTCGAAAGCAAGGCCTGGTTTTTCTCTCTGTAAAACCAGTTCATGCAAGCCCAACGTGGCCCCACGCACCCCCTGAGATTCAGCCACCAGATTCCCAATTAAGACATGCTGAACTGGACAACTTGGAAAGCACATTTCAGTCCCCAAAAGGCAACAGGGTAGCAAGATCTTCCACTAGTGTCTACTAAACAAGAAACAAGGAAAGCCCATGCTTGCCAGGCAATCACTTACCCTCAGACACACCAGGCAAACTCTGTCACGGAAGCACTTGAAGATCACCACCCACAGAAGACCTTGATGAATCAAACATGCAGCCCATCATACAAAAGATGCTACTGCCTCCTAAGCCCCAGTTTGCACCATAATATCAACAAGATCCCAAACTCAGTAAAAACACCACAGTGTTTTTATTTTCTCGCGTCTTTAGACAGTAATTGCAACGTACCCTCTTCTCTTCCACTCCCCTGCACAGCTCAAGCGCACATGGGGCTTCCTTTCTTTATGAAACTAGACAATTAAAATCTACTTTGTAACAACAATTTGTTTGGATTCCCATCTATAAAAGCCTCCAAAAATGCCACACTGTACAGTAATTGCTCTACTGGTGAAATACAAAGGTTCGGTAATGTTTATAAAGCCACTTAAACCGCATGAGCAAAACTATTTTGCTTAATTACATTTTCCAACCCTTCATGCTATATACAAGCTCACTTCTTCCAAGAGTCACCCCTACTCACATGATCAAATCATGCCACTTGAAACGCTCTGACATTATCTTGGCATATAAAAAGGTTGAAATTATCGTGACAACGGCAACCTAAGGACTGCAGATACCCAGAATCTGGTATGAGAAGTGAAAGCTGAAAAAGAGTTAGATCTCTTGAAATTACACATTTGAAATACCAGAGACACAAAGCGTTTAAAAGCCATTCAATACCACGGCTCACCATAAAACCATAAAAGGTTCTGAAACACTTGTCCTGAATCATTTCCATGGGAATATTAAAGGATGAAAATGCCCCATGGAATTACAGGATTCATTTATATAGACTGACAAACTCACTTTGCGGTAACGTGTTTTTAAATGTCAAGCAGTATAAACAAGGTAGCTGAAATTACCACCTAATACAATGACTTGAACTTCAGCGCCTTCAAAATCACAATTATACCAAGACTGAAATAAGTTTGACAGACTGAGGTATAATCAAAATCACTGTAGTCAAGAGAAATTTATCCAAAGCAAAAACCATTTCATGCTTGCACACATGTATGTTTACTGTAAAAGAAAAGTAGAGCATAGGTTTTCAACAGTGACCAAAAAAAGGCTCGAAAAACACCTGGAAAAAATATATTCTGCCACTCACTCCGCTTTTGCTGGGCACGCCGATTTTCACATTTTGGTCAAAGATCACTCGGCTTCTCCGGTTTACCTCACTTTGAGAAAATCATTTTCAGAAAACATGCCTCCAAGAAACATCGGACAACGGTACGTCCACATGATTAAATAAGAGGTAGGAAAACCCAGCAATAGGTCTATCACACGCTTTACAACAGCAGCGACCGCTTGCTTGCAAGACCCTGGCCAGAATCCTTCTCCTTGGCAAAATAAGTTAATGCTAGACAGTTCTCAAGACATCACATCAACAGGAAAAGGGTTAGCTCTCCCTCGCATCAATAAAGCACATCATCTGACCTAAAGTGCAAGTCTTCATCACTAAACCACTTTCAGAAGAAACAGTGCCAACCTTCAAAGACATCTTCCTAGAAGGAGCTGTCTTTCCTGACCATTTTGGCTAGGTACAGACTTTATATCTGTCTAGTTCGACCTCATTAGCCTTCCTAAAAGATGAAGGAGAAGCAAAGGACAAGTCCGGCCAGTATTATTTATGGACCTCTTTTTTCACTGTTGTTCAGTACAGATACGCAGCATTGCGGAACCCTTCGGGACTGATTTCTCCCACCAAACCCACACTGCAGACTTAATCTTAAAAACATATCCTCTCAAGGATAAACAAAGTAAGCTCATATCCGCCAGACCTGAAAGATGTTTTCACCAATGCCTCAGGACTGTCCACTGCTGGTAGTTCATCCGCTAAGCTTTCTTCAGGAGGTCTAGGGTCACCGATGATGGTCGGCTTTGGCCTTTCCTTGAGGTTGCCGGTCAGCCCACCGATAATGGTGTTCCACAAGCAGTTCTGTCATTTAGACCCTGCAAAACCAGACAGTCAGCAAAACACATTCACAGGCCTACTGTCCAGCCTCTCAGCAGTCTGCAAAACAAAGATGCTCTCTGAACTTTTTACCTTTGCATCACCACCAGTTTGGGATTAAGCCTGAAAACCCAAAACAAAGCTCCAAGTGGAAATAAGCACTAACTTGCAGCTCCTTCCAAGTCCAAGACCGCAATGCTTCCCATAAAAAGATTTGGTTACAGAACAGGGAGTTTTCACATCTCAGTAAAAACCCTCCTCTCCACATTAACTTATACCTTAGCATGTATTGGCGTGGCTGTATTTGAAGCCAAAGCACTAACCAGAAAACAGAGTACCAGATCAATACAACAGTAATCGTTGAGTTTCTTAGTGCTTAAATTACAGATTTGAGATATCACTGAAGGACTCCTATCAAAAAAACATACTTCTTTTCTGCTGAAATTGCAACCTTTCCCAGCAGACATTCAAATGCCAAAATATTTCTATGGATGGTCTTTTTACACTTATTTCCAAGAGTCACCAGGTGCCTCTTGCATGTCATTCAGAGAACCCATCCTCATCTGTTAAGTCCAGCTCCACTGACAAAGTACAATTAGCACCCTTCAGTCAGATCTCCTCCCCACCCCTGAAGAACAGAATACCTGACTTGCAGCTCATCAAATTTAAGGACAGGGAGGGATCACTCCCCGCTTATGGTCACGGTCACAAGACAGGCTCAACCTGGGGAAGAAACCAAACCAATGTCACCTGCTACCCATCAAATCACAACAAGGCTATGAGGAAGCAAAACCCAGCCTGAGAACAGCTTCCCCCCGGGGAGCCCTCCCGCCTCAACTCCACTCCCCGTTCTCTCCACCTCCTCCCCCCGGCGGCGCAGGGGAACAGGGGACGGGGACGGGGGCTGGGGTCGGCTCCTCACCCCTTGTCTCTGCCGCTCCTTCCTCCTCAGGGGGAGGAGGACTCCGCGCTCGGCCCCTGCTCCGCCGTGGGGTCCGTCCCTCCCGCGGGAGACAGCCCTTCCCCAACTTCTCCAGCGTGGGTCCTTCCCGCGGGCTGCAGTTCCTCACAGACTCCTCCAGCGCGGGTCCCTTCCACAGGCAGGGTGCAGTCCTTCCGTCACAGACTGCTCCAGCGCGGGAGCCGCCGCCATTTTGGGGGACATCCGCTCCCCCGCTCCCCTCCACGGGCTGGGGGGGACAGCCTGCCGCCTCCCCGCGGGCTGCGGGGGCATCCCCTCCTCCTTCCCTGACCTCGGGATCCGCAGAGGGGTTCCTCTCACATCCCGCTCCCCCGACTCCCTCACGGGGCGTTCGTTCCCCTTCTGAAATCTCTTCTCCCAGAGGCGCTCCCGCCGTCGCTGAGGGGCTCGGCCTGGGCCAGAGGCGGGTCCGGCTCCGAGCCGGGGCAGCTTCGAGCAGCTTCTCCCAGGAGCCGGCCCTGCGGCCCCTCCCCCGCCACACACAAACCCAAAAAACCCGAAACAGGGAGGGAGCAGATCCCGAGAAGAGCAGCGAAGGGCTGCAGTGGTGCTTACCTCAGTCAAGAGGCTTCTCTCAGCAGAGGCCCAGCAAGCCTTCATCCTACTGGATTCCAAAGGAGTAACTGTTAGAAATTAATTTAGTCCCAAACAGGATTCCAATCAAAGTTAACAATTTATTAAATGAATAAAGGCAAGAAAACAGCGCTGTACATGCGGGGAGCTTCTGCTCTACCACAACGCGCGCCCTGAAAAACAAGACAGCTTCTTTTATAGTCTAACGCTCATTACATATTCATACTAGGCGTGTTCTTCTCCATCTCCTGGTTGTGTGGGTGCAGTAGTTCTCCTAGACACTTGTCTCTGACCAGGCTCCCCCTGTTCGCGCCAGACAGCAGACATGCTGTGTGACAGCCGACACCTTGCACAGCACCAGCTGGGGTCACCAGAACCCAAACAAGTTCACAACAGACACCTCCCCCTCAACAAATGCATACCACGAATGGCCCGTCAAGATCCCAAGCACTGCAATCCCTGAGGCCAAACACACATCCAAATGCCTCAGTTCTCCTCCAGGATAGTTAACAACAAAACCGGTTTTGGGTTGGCAAAAAGAGAACGAACTATGTACATATCATCTGTCTCCTCCCGGCCTGCGGTTATACAAGGATCGACAAAATGGTTAAAGATTACATAGACAGTGAGGGTCACATTTTATTATGCAGCCCTACCATTGTTTATATTGACACGAATCAGATGAACATATTTCACAGTAACAAAAGAGGATGGACTTGAGAGAGAAGCAATTAATTATTCTACATTGATACCGAAAAGCCGGTCGAAGAAACTCTCTAAGACTCGTTTTGGAGTTTTAGAAAGCAGGCATTCTTTATTACAGAGCTGCATGCACGGGGGATAGTTCCACGTAGCATCCATACCACAGCTTTAGCACAAACAGGTTATATAGAATAAGTAATTGCATATTAATCGAATTAGTATACATATACATAAAAATGATCGCAACCGATTATCTCAGTACTGCCTACATCCGATCATGCGCAATGAAGGATCCCTTTGAGTTGAAGGGCTGCTTTTGCGACCACCGACCCATTGAAGTTCTTGCTGGCTGTCCGCAGTTACCCTTTGTCTCTTGTTTCAACCATAATGTCAATGTATGATCATTTATCAAATCTCACTTAGACAGTCATCTAGCAGCAAACCAGTTTTCATAGAAGGTACAAAATATTAAAACCATAAAAGTTTGAACAAACCACATGAAATGTATCGACATATGCTATCAAGTTCAGTTATACACATTCGATTTCCAAAGTTCTTCCCCAAAACTATTACCGGGAGTCGCTTATCTCGCACAGTTTCTATCGGGTTGAAGTTCCCCTGCTTCGAATTAAAGGTCCAGTGTTCTTTTCTTCTACAGCACATGCCCAAGGGGGCGGGGGAGGGGGTAAGTCTTTTGGTCGTGAATTGAGTCGGTGGTCTGATCTGCTCGTGCTGCCTTTACCTTTCCTCCGGTTATCCAAGATTTTTGCTGACTTCGTGCCTATTAGCAATTTTTCAACTTCTCGGCGCCTCCTGGGGTAGGATGTTCCCTTCTTCTCAGTCTTTTCGTTCTCCTTCAGGGGCCCAGTCGTTAGCAAGGCATGCCTTGTACAGACAAAGGATCTCTTATTTCACAAGACCTCTTCTTAAGTAAATCCCTCCTTCAGTCCATGGCTTCTCTCTCCAGTCCATCCTCTTTTGTTACTCCTTTGGAATCCAGTGGGATGAAGGCTTGCTGGGCCTCTGCTGAGAGAAGCCTCTTGACTGAGGTAAGCACCACTGCAGCCCTTCGCTGCTCTTCTCGGGATCTGCTCCCTCCCTGTTTCGGGTTTTTTGGGTTTTTGTGTGGCGGGGGAGGGGCCGCAGGGCCGGCTCCTGGGAGAAGCTGCTCGAAGCTGCCCCGGCTGGGAGCCGGACCCGCCTCTGGCCCAGGCCGAGCCCCTCAGCGACGGCGGGAGCGCCTCTGGGAGAAGAGATTTCAGAAGGGGAACGAACGCCCCGTGAGGGAGTCGGGGGAGCGGGATGTGAGAGGAACCCCTCTGCGGATCCCGAGGTCAGGGAAGGAGGAGGGGATGCCCCCGCAGCCCGCGGGGAGGCGGCAGGCTGTCCCCCCCAGCCCGTGGAGGGGAGCGGGGGAGCGGATGTCCCCCAAAATGGCGGCGGCTCCCGCGCTGGAGCAGTCTGTGACGGAAGGACTGCACCCTGCCTGTGGAAGGGACCCGCGCTGGAGGAGTCTGTGAGGAACTGCAGCCCGCGGGAAGGACCCACGCTGGAGAAGTTGGGGAAGGGCTGTCTCCCGCGGGAGGGACGGACCCCACGGCGGAGCAGGGGCCGAGCGCGGAGTCCTCCTCCCCCTGAGGAGGAAGGAGCGGCAGAGACAAGGGGTGAGGAGCCGACCCCAGCCCCCGTCCCCGTCCCCTGTTCCCCTGCGCCGCCGGGGGGAGGAGGTGGAGAGAACGGGGAGTGGAGTTGAGGCGGGAGGGCTCCCCGGGGGGAAGCTGTTCTCAGGCTGGGTTTTGCTTCCTCATAGCCTTGTTGTGATTTGATGGGTAGCAGGTGACATTGGTTTGGTTTCTTCCCCAGGTTGAGCCTGTCTTGTGACCGTGACCATAAGCGGGGAGTGATCCCTCCCTGTCCTTAAATTTGATGAGCTGCAAGTCAGGTATTCTGTTCTTCAGGGGTGGGGAGGAGATCTGACTGAAGGGTGCTAATTGTACTTTGTCAGTGGAGCTGGACTTAACAGATGAGGATGGGTTCTCTGAATGACATGCAAGAGGCACCTGGTGACTCTTGGAAATAAGTGTAAAAAGACCATCCATAGAAATATTTTGGCATTTGAATGTCTGCTGGGAAAGGTTGCAATTTCAGCAGAAAAGAAGTATGTTTTTTTGATAGGAGTCCTTCAGTGATATCTCAAATCTGTAATTTAAGCACTAAGAAACTCAACGATTACTGTTGTATTGATCTGGTACTCTGTTTTCTGGTTAGTGCTTTGGCTTCAAATACAGCCACGCCAATACATGCTAAGGTATAAGTTAATGTGGAGAGGAGGGTTTTTACTGAGATGTGAAAACTCCCTGTTCTGTAACCAAATCTTTTTATGGGAAGCATTGCGGTCTTGGACTTGGAAGGAGCTGCAAGTTAGTGCTTATTTCCACTTGGAGCTTTGTTTTGGGTTTTCAGGCTTAATCCCAAACTGGTGGTGATGCAAAGGTAAAAAGTTCAGAGAGCATCTTTGTTTTGCAGACTGCTGAGAGGCTGGACAGTAGGCCTGTGAATGTGTTTTGCTGACTGTCTGGTTTTGCAGGGTCTAAATGACAGAACTGCTTGTGGAACACCATTATCGGTGGGCTGACCGGCAACCTCAAGGAAAGGCCAAAGCCGACCATCATCGGTGACCCTAGACCTCCTGAAGAAAGCTTAGCGGATGAACTACCAGCAGTGGACAGTCCTGAGGCATTGGTGAAAACATCTTTCAGGTCTGGCGGATATGAGCTTACTTTGTTTATCCTTGAGAGGATATGTTTTTAAGATTAAGTCTGCAGTGTGGGTTTGGTGGGAGAAATCAGTCCCGAAGGGTTCCGCAATGCTGCGTATCTGTACTGAACAACAGTGAAAAAAGAGGTCCATAAATAATACTGGCCGGACTTGTCCTTTGCTTCTCCTTCATCTTTTAGGAAGGCTAATGAGGTCGAACTAGACAGATATAAAGTCTGTACCTAGCCAAAATGGTCAGGAAAGACAGCTCCTTCTAGGAAGATGTCTTTGAAGGTTGGCACTGTTTCTTCTGAAAGTGGTTTAGTGATGAAGACTTGCACTTTAGGTCAGATGATGTGCTTTATTGATGCGAGGGAGAGCTAACCCTTTTCCTGTTGATGTGATGTCTTGAGAACTGTCTAGCATTAACTTATTTTGCCAAGGAGAAGGATTCTGGCCAGGGTCTTGCAAGCAAGCGGTCGCTGCTGTTGTAAAGCGTGTGATAGACCTATTGCTGGGTTTTCCTACCTCTTATTTAATCATGTGGACGTACCGTTGTCCGATGTTTCTTGGAGGCATGTTTTCTGAAAATGATTTTCTCAAAGTGAGGTAAACCGGAGAAGCCGAGTGATCTTTGACCAAAATGTGAAAATCGGCGTGCCCAGCAAAAGCGGAGTGAGTGGCAGAATATATTTTTTCCAGGTGTTTTTCGAGCCTTTTTTTGGTCACTGTTGAAAACCTATGCTCTACTTTTCTTTTACAGTAAACATACATGTGTGCAAGCATGAAATGGTTTTTGCTTTGGATAAATTTCTCTTGACTACAGTGATTTTGATTATACCTCAGTCTGTCAAACTTATTTCAGTCTTGGTATAATTGTGATTTTGAAGGCGCTGAAGTTCAAGTCATTGTATTAGGTGGTAATTTCAGCTACCTTGTTTATACTGCTTGACATTTAAAAACACGTTACCGCAAAGTGAGTTTGTCAGTCTATATAAATGAATCCTGTAATTCCATGGGGCATTTTCATCCTTTAATATTCCCATGGAAATGATTCAGGACAAGTGTTTCAGAACCTTTTATGGTTTTATGGTGAGCCGTGGTATTGAATGGCTTTTAAACGCTTTGTGTCTCTGGTATTTCAAATGTGTAATTTCAAGAGATCTAACTCTTTTTCAGCTTTCACTTCTCATACCAGATTCTGGGTATCTGCAGTCCTTAGGTTGCCGTTGTCACGATAATTTCAACCTTTTTATATGCCAAGATAATGTCAGAGCGTTTCAAGTGGCATGATTTGATCATGTGAGTAGGGGTGACTCTTGGAAGAAGTGAGCTTGTATATAGCATGAAGGGTTGGAAAATGTAATTAAGCAAAATAGTTTTGCTCATGCGGTTTAAGTGGCTTTATAAACATTACCGAACCTTTGTATTTCACCAGTAGAGCAATTACTGTACAGTGTGGCATTTTTGGAGGCTTTTATAGATGGGAATCCAAACAAATTGTTGTTACAAAGTAGATTTTAATTGTCTAGTTTCATAAAGAAAGGAAGCCCCATGTGCGCTTGAGCTGTGCAGGGGAGTGGAAGAGAAGAGGGTACGTTGCAATTACTGTCTAAAGACGCGAGAAAATAAAAACACTGTGGTGTTTTTACTGAGTTTGGGATCTTGTTGATATTATGGTGCAAACTGGGGCTTAGGAGGCAGTAGCATCTTTTGTATGATGGGCTGCATGTTTGATTCATCAAGGTCTTCTGTGGGTGGTGATCTTCAAGTGGTTCCGTGACAGAGTTTGCCTGGTGTGTCTGAGGGTAAGTGATTGCCTGGCAAGCATGGGCTTTCCTTGTTTCTTGTTTAGTAGACACTAGTGGAAGATCTTGCTACCCTGTTGCCTTTTGGGGACTGAAATGTGCTTTCCAAGTTGTCCAGTTCAGCATGTCTTAATTGGGAATCTGGTGGCTGAATCTCAGGGGGTGCGTGGGGCCACGTTGGGCTTGCATGAACTGGTTTTACAGAGAGAAAAACCAGGCCTTGCTTTCGAACGTGACTGCTACGAACTCTAAAAAGCAGCGACTCCCTTACTAGTTGTGATTCACTGCTGTTGGAGCAGTGTATGGCGAAACTATCCCTTCCGTGCACAGCTAGAGAGAGAATGCCTCTCCAGTGTCAGATGAGTGACGCTTGCTTGTGATTGCATATCTTTTGATGTGAATACATACAAGCAGCATGAAATCCCAGCTGCCACCTCTTGTATTAGATCTTGTTTTCTACTGTGCGGTACTTACTGTTCTGTAGCTTGGAAAATTAGGAGGAGATCTATGTTTGATTTTGTTCCGCTTCCAGATATGAGCTTGAAACGCATTTAAACCTTATGGAAGGAGGAATGTGACTATTTCACTCATTTCGGTTGTACTTTTCCTGCGGTAATAATCCATCTGTAAGATGTAAAGCAAAACCCAGATGAAACCAACCCCCTCTCTATACCTGGCATAAGTCTAGTGCGTGATCCCTCCCTAATGAAAAAGTGTTCTGATGGGTCTTGATTGTCTTATACAATTATTTTACTATCTCTTTTCTGAAGATACCAAGAACCAGCACCAGATTGGTCTAAACAAGGCTGATTACCTTTCTAAAGAGAGAGTTGAAAGAGTTTGTAGTATCATCTTGTTTGGAATATTGCAGTGAGCGAGCAGTTGTAAGTAATTTTGTGTCTTGACTAGTTCTGCTACTCCAGTGCTTAAAATGTAGATTTAAAATCCATTCTCACTGGCATTTAGTCTATTTGCCTAGTAAAGGCAGGGGAGGCCCCAACTTGAATTACATTTGAAAATACAGTGGGATATGGAGAATGGTGGATTATCCCCTTTTGACAAGGGAAAAAAGTATCATGAGACACATAGAAGTGATGAGCTTCTTGGCCCACACTTTATGCAACAAACCCGATATATCGGCTGTCTTTCTTTGCACCAAGATGCAAGTTCACAATTACAGGGACTGTGATCCCTTTCTTTTTGAATAGCTGTGCGTGGATCAGCATCCATGTACGTACAATCGTTGGCAGTGGCTGCGGACTGATGCCAGTGTGGAATATTAGGTGGTGGGCGTACGGCCTTGGCAGGGCTGCGTGATCTGGCTGTTGGCTGGAGATGTCAGCGGTTGCTGACACTGAAGCCTGTAACTCAGAAGCTCTCTTCCCGGATCTGCTTTTTGATCTGCTTGGTCCCTGTAAAGAGTAGTGGTGCTATTGGTCTTGGTAAGAATGAACAGTGGTAATTACTGAGCTCTTTGGGAGACTGTGTCGTAACTTTACAGCCTGCTTTAGCTTCTGTGTGCTGCTGCCTGGCAGCGCTACCCAAGCAGGCGTTTTGATAATGCTGGGCTGGCACCCAGCAGAGGGAGCAGAGAAATGAGGGACAGTTTGGGTGCTGTTCTGCCAATACCACCTAGAAGTTTGTGGAAGTGCTTTATATTGGAGGACAGGAGAGAAACTGCTGCATTTGTTCCCAGACTGCTGCCTGGAGTGAAGCAATTCACCAGGGTGGCACTGTTCCAGCTGAAAACTCGATGTGTCCAAGACGTCATCATTTCTGCTAGAGTTGTTTGGTTTTGATGTACGGGAGAGACGGGCTGTTCTTTTGAGTCCGAAGACCTGGGACACTGGATTGGGGTATATGACTGTGGTGGTGCTTATGGGATGTAATGGCTGTGCTGGATCTTGTGGCAGGAGAGATCCCATGGTACAAGGTGTCGGTGACATCCAGGGAGGAGTGGAGATGCTCGTCTGAGACAAAATGTTCAGTGCAACCTGCCATCCTGGTCCAGGGCCTGTGTGACAGCTGAAGTTGGTCTGGAATCGTGGAGTAGTCCAGCTGGCTCCATCTAGCACGTGGGGGCTTAGGGCAGCAGTGATTCCAAAGTGATCAGCCAGGGTAGCAGGCAGCTGAACAGTCAGCAGGTGAGGCAAAGACCCTCTGTCCTGTACCAGACAAGCCTTATGGGATACCTATGTAGCTATACTGAACTAGGAAGTGATGTATATCCTCTGTTACTGAGGCCATATGTCCTGGGAACCAGCAAGGCAGATTGAGTTCCTTCAAGGTCAGAGTGTTTTTAAGCTCAAGGCTTGCATGGGTTCTTAATTGCTGTCACCTTTCAAAATACTTTTAGCTTGAGAGTGGTAACACCCCTGCTTACCTTAATAGCTGCTTTTCCTGTGTCAGCTGCAAAGTTTCTTTATCTTTCCAAGGATGGTTTGCTTTGCTTTCCTTATCTGGTTCTGTTCTGCTTTGGGAGTCTTAAATCGCCCTGGCAGCTAATCTTCCTGTATTTCGGGTTTGGTTGTGAGTGGTGTAAACTGTTGCTCGTGCCAGCGACTGGCCATTTGATCAACAGGATAGAGAGGATCCTGCAGCGCTCCAAATGCGAAAACTTCAGTCACAGCAGCACGTGCTGGGAGTCAGCCCACGAGGCTCAATCATGTGGGTCAAGGTGGCATCAGTGGGAATAAGGGGTATGAGCCAGCCTTCCCCCTCCCTTGCCTGAGTCCTAGCAAGAGCGCATCTCTAGTGACCTGGTGGAGAGGGACCTACAGGACTCCTTGAGCACCTCTCACGTTTTGACACTCTCTGGGCAGCACCGAAGCTTGGCTGTAGCTACCTAAGGTAGTATGTGAGGTCTGAAAATCAGAGAGGGAGGTGATGCTATGCGGGAGAGCTGTGAGCGTGACCACAGAAGAACAGGAGTTGAGGGCTAGTCGTGGGGTAGAATAAAGCCCGCCTTCCCTGCCAGGTCTCAGTATTTGTTTATTGCCTTTTTCATTTGGATTTTCTTCTTGTTTTTTTAAAGAACACACAAAAATGAGAGGTGAATCTCACTTGCCCTAACTTGGTAAAAAAAAAAAAAAAAAGACACTTTCTCATTGTTTTTTGTACCCATCTACTGCAGATTCAGGTCTCGCTAAAGATTAAAATGTAAGCAGTCTCTCTGAAAACCACCCTTCTCAACATCTTTTTCAATCCAGACTTGTTATAAGGCACTTCACTTGCATTAAACTTAAATTCATCGGTGTTGTATTCAAACCTGTTGCTTCTTCCTGTTATTTACTGGTAGTCATTATGACGAATAAGAAGGGAAAAGTGTTCTGTTCATGAAGGAAATGGCTCCCATATTATTTGTCTGTCTTGTCTCTTCTTTTAATTGTGCCTCCCTTCTAGGTGCATGTCATGCTTTGTGAGAGCTGTGCACTATTTTCTTGGTAGATTGAGACTTATGAGTCAGAGGGGGAATGATCAGAGGAGAAAGATTTATCCCAGTTACTGTTCAAAGGCTGCATTCTCTCTCTCTTTGGGTATATGCACAGAGGTGCAGGAGGCAAGTGTTTTTTCAGGCGGTTGAAAGAGAAATGGACTTCTCTGTCTTTTGGGTTGGGGTTTTTTTGGTGTCCCAGTCTTCTTGTTCTTCATAGGATAGATGTATTATTGATGGCAAGCAAAGCCAGAGATTCTGTCCCTGTAAATATGAGACACATGAAAAGACCCAAGTTGAGAAATTCAGACGGACTGTGGGTGTCCTAACAGAGCTGTGCCTCGGAAAGGCAGGGAAGAAATCCACTTCCAAAATGGGAATGAGAGTTTGAGCTGAAGCTCCATGGCTAAACAAAGTCCTGGTAGTAAAGAAGTCCTGCTTTGAGGACTGCCCAATGCCTCTCCTTGACCACCCTTCTCCGCTTGACGTACGTCACGTGAATCTGGTACCATAATAAACTCTGAGCATTTGTTTTGCAGTTGTGCAAGGCTTCCAGGTCTGTCTTTGTAAGCATGCAGATCACCCCCAGTCCTTGACATGGACTACAGTACCCCCACCACACACAGAGGACAAACATATTTTTAAATCCAGATGGTGGTATACCTCTGTAGGGTTCGGCGTTCGGAAGATCTCGCGATGTCACGGAAAGTTAGAGGGTTAGTCGCAGCCTTATGACGTATCTGTAATCCCGCCTACCCTTGTTAGTGTAAAAGGAATTGACTGCGCAATAAAAGGCGGAAGTTGGCGCTCACACTGTGTGTGTTATCTGTCTCTTTCCCTGGTCTGGGGGTGATCAGTGATCTAATCGTGGCACCCTGATATGTGGCAAACGCTACATACCTCTCCAACCCCGTGAGTCTCAAATGTCCGTGCGGCACTCCTGTGGGTATACAAGGCTGTTCCTGGGTCTGTGCTTAGTTGCTTGGCTTACCAAAGTTGCTAGCCCAGTCTTCCTTCCTTTTCAGAAGAAACTGTATATGATCAGGGAGTTACATATAGGAAAAGACACTAATTTAAGGATAGCCTTTATTCTGATAAGGAAGTGTTTAAGAATGCACTATTTAGTTGTCTCCACCATGAGCGATGAAAAGCCTCTACATACTAATATCAAACTGGGATGCCTTGCAATTCCTGTTGACATAATTTTTAGCCTGGTTTCCTAAGGAAAACTGGCTATCCTTTTCCAAAGGAAATTGCTGTATATCTCTCAGTCAGCCTTCCCGTTAAGTTCTTAAGCATAGCTGAACTTGATCAGTAGCTTAACAGAATGGTAGACATCTCAAAGGTATTGTTGTGGTTTAACCCCAGCCAGCAACTAAGCACCACGCAGCCGCTCACTCACTCCCCGCCCCCCCATCCAGTGGGATGGGGGAGAAAATTGGGAAAAGAAGTAAAACTCGTGGGTTGAGATAAGAACGGTTTACTAGAACAGAAAGGAAGAGACTAATAATGATAATGATAACACTAATAAAATGACAACAGCAATAATAAAAGGATTGGAATGTACAAATGATGCACAGTGCAATCGCTCACCACCCGCCGATCGACACCCAGCTAGTCCCCGAGCAGCGATTTCCCTCCCCAGTTCCTGTACTAGATGGGACGTCGCATGGTATGGAATAGCCTGTTGGCCAGTTTGGGTCAGGTGCCCTGGCTGTGTCCTGTGCCAACTTCTTGTGCCCCTCCAGCTTTCTCGCTGGCTGGGCATGAGAAGCTGAAAAATCCTGGACTTTAGTCTAAATGCTACTTAGGAACAACTGCAAACATCAGTGTTACCAAGGTTCTTTGCATACTGAACTCAAAACCTAGCACTGTACCAGCTACTAGGAAGACAGTTAACTCTATCCCAGCTGAAACCAGGACAGGCATTTAGTTTGTCTCTGCTTTGTGAAAACTGATGGTAGGATAAGAAAGGGTCCCGGTGAAGGAATGGATAGGAGAGAGAGAAGCTGACTTCCCAGAGTTGCTGTCTGGCTGAGCAGTGCTAACATCCTCTCTATGTAATCAGCACATCTGTAGCTGTGAACGAGGCGCCATATGTGACCACACAAGCAGGCAGGGCGCTATTTGGAGGAAAAGCCCAAGGAGAGCAGAGCAGCAGGAGAGACAGCAGATCAGAGAATGTGTTGCTGTGGGGAAGGTAGGAAAGATGTAAAGCACAAGTGCCTAAGAAACCAGTCACAGCTTGTGCTGCAGCTTTGAGTACTCGAAGTGCTGCTAATGAAAGGTACTCTTGTCACTACTGTTATGCTATAAATCGTGTGTAATCACCCTGGTGGAGTGGACCACATATCTTATTCGGGTTAATTCTATGCCATGACCCCCTGGCCTCTTGGCATGTGGTGACACCCAGCGTGGTCTTTCTGTGCACATGCAGAGGTCGAGGGTTTCCTGCTGTGAACTGAGTGTCCTGGCGTGTCACCTAATGGGGAGGAGCAGCTGGGTTTTCAGGCAGAATAGCACTGGAAGGGGGCTGGTGGCCACCTGGCCTATTCCTCCAGCCTGCAGCTTGCCCTTGAAGGGCACTTGGGAGGAGGGGAATGCGGGCTCTGGAAGAGATTTATTGTCCTGGCAGTCTGTGCGTGTCCTGTGGTCCATAAGTTGCTCATCCTGTTATTGAATTAAGGCTGTCATGGTGTATCTTTGATTCCCAATGAGAAAATGGGATAGTGGCTTTCTTAGTCTTGGCAGTCGGAGAGAGTGTGATGAGCTGAGCTAAGTGTCTTTGATGAATTGCTGAAGCTTTGAGTTCTTTAATTTGCATAAGCAAGAAACCTTAAGAAGGCACTCCAAAGGAAATTCCTATACAGTTTCATCTGCTTTTAAATGGCTGGCTGATGGCAATGAAGTTACGTGGTACGTTGTACTGTGATGCTTTCCTAAAGGATGTGGTAAAACATTCTCCAGATCCAATCCAATCAAGGACAGATTTGGTTTGGTTTTGAGACCACAAAACCTGCAAGTAAGAGTTCAGGAATATTTTGAAGGGAATAACAACAATAGCAATCATGCAATGACCCAAAATAATCTTAAGGCTGATGGATAAGAGCTTAATCTTTGCTAACGTCCTGCGTTTCTTCTTTGTGTGAAGAGCTTTGAAGGAGGAGGAAAAAGGGATACTTAGCTCCAGTTAATTGAGTATGACAATCAGATCTGGAGAGAAAACTGTGTTCCGTCTTGGGAAAACACTAGCCATTTATGGCTTGAAAGATCAATTTGAGATTTGTTTTTTTGATGAAACCCAAGAGAGAATCTATGCTAAACCTTTCCCTGGGACACATTGGAAATCCCCATAGCTGTTGCAGGTGTCATGCATTCAATGGATTGAATTGTTGATTCCCCCAGGAATGCTATGACTCCCAGCTATGGGTTGCTTGGAGTCCCCTGTTTGCACCCCCCGCTCTGTGTATCTCTCTTTTGACCCTGTGCTTTCTGATGAAGGTTTTGTCTGGTTTGCCTCCCCATGCAGAATGATTTTTGGTAACTGCTGTATTTTGCTGGAGATTCTTTTGCCAGAAATTCTAAAGCCCAGCCTAGCAGTGCCTTTGCAGATAGATAGCAAGGTGTAGGTAAGCTGCCGTGAAGTGTCAACACCCCTTACCCACCTAACTTGCTAATGGCTGTTCTTTATCTGGTTTTTGCCTGTTAGGCTGCCAACTGGCAACTTCTAGAAACTCTTTTATGTAACAGAAAGGTCTGATTTGGAAGTTATCACACTATCCATCTGAGTACTCAGCACGTGCTGATGTCAGAGCCGCTGTGCCTGTAGTTTGCGGATTGGGACATTTATTTGTAGTTGTAATAATTTTTGGATCTGAATCTACTGAAGTGTTTACAGCAAGACTGCTAAAGCTATCATGTGTTAGCTGGTTTCCACGTGAACTTTATAAATGGATCTAAACTTTATAAATTGACTCCGGTTGTTTTGAAACCAGGCCTGTAGTTTAAATTTGCTGTCAGTGCAGCACCAGTCCTCTGGCAAAGAGCAATCTTGTATCTTGTTTTGATGGAAAGGCCTTTATTCTGAGGTGTGGCAATTGACCCAGGAATGTGGGCTTTGGGTCCCCATTTGTGCCCAGGGCTTCCTTCTGTTATGTATGTAGCTTTGATCTGTCTCTTCTTTCATGTGAGCTCTTGCAGTTCCTTGTCAGAGCAACTTTTCCCTCAGCTCAGCTGAGAAAGGGCTAGACCTGAAGTTGTGTTTCTTTTAAATGAGAGCTACTGAAGAGCATTTCTTGTAAAAAGGAAAGCTCTCAGAAGCTTCTTTTGCTTCCTCTTAAATGATGTGCGCAAGCAGCATTTAGATCAGTGTGAGCATCTGTAGTTGGAGTTTCTAAGAAGGTGGTAACATTTCTCTTTGCAGTACTTGGAACCTCAAGACTGATTTTTGTCATGTAATTGTCACCAGTAGTATCTGGTCCTGAATCAAAAAGATGCTTGTTATCCTACCGGCTGCTTGTAGCAGTTACAATTAAGTCTGCCCTAATTCCAAACAGTATTACTCAAATAAAGTAATACTCAGATTCATTCTGAAGATGTTGAGAAAGTTGGATTCCTCTTCTGGCACTGTACCTCCTTGTGAGAGTTTCTTTGCTTCCTAAAGAGTTTTAAAGTTGCTTCTAATGTGATTACCTGCAATGTCTGCAGTACTTGAGTAAAAGAATGAGAGAGTGTAGTAGTGTAAATGGGGTGGGCCAAAATTGGTGTAAATTGGCATAAAACTCAGTTGACTTCTGTGGAGTTATACTGATTTACTGCAGGTGAGTGTGTGGCTTGGTATTTCAAAGCAGTGCTTGTGCACTGAAAGGTGCCTCTTTGTGGATTAATGTTAGAAATCTGCTAAACTTGGCAGAGTGTTTTTGCTGAATCATGAGCGATGCTGTTGAATGATGTGTTAGTCAAAGTGGCCTGGGCTAGATACAGCAAATTCCCGTCTGCGGAATGCCCACTGGCTTTCACAAAAACTCCGTGAAGCTTGCAGACTTGGAATCAGTATGGCCTTTAACTGTTGACCTTTTTTCTCCACTGCTTTAATGCTGATTCTAATGTAGCCAAGGCACTTTCTGAGCACCTGAGGATGGTGTTGGCAAGCCATGAGCTGACATGTAGGTTTTCTTTGTGTTGCTTGGGCTTTGCGTGTTTGCTCATTGCATTAGTTCTCAGAAAAAAAAATGTGCTTAGTGCTTTTCTGCTTTATAATTCATTATGTAATATAAATAATTGTGTTCTCCTGATACATCAGCTCTTCTGCTAGCAAAAGTGTCTTAATTTCTTACAAAAACTGCCGGTTGGTATCAACGGAATACAGGCTCCTTAGTTTTGTGCTGCAGCAGAATATCAGCCGTATTGCTCTCTTTTTTCCAAACTCATTTCATTTTTTTCTGAATTGAGGTTAAACTCAGATTTGTCATCTTCTGTATGTCATTCTTTTTGAAGCAGCGGTACAATAATGAGTGAAAATTTTATAATAGCAGAAATTGATTCAATCTATTTTACACAGATTGGTTTCCGCCCCGGTCGCCCGTGCCCCAGCATGGCTGTGTTATGGCCTATATAACTGTGGTTTGTGCTGTTTAACATTAATGACCTGGATGATGGGGCACAGCGCACCCTCAGCAAGTTTGTAGATGAACACACACACACACACACCCCCAACCCCCCCCCCCTCAAAAGAGGGGGTGTGGTTGTTAGACCTGGTGGGTGTGTTGCCATCCAGAGGGACCTCCACAGGCTGGAGAACTGGGCTGACAGGAACCTCATGCAGTTCAGCAAGGGGAGGCACAAAGTCCTGCTCCGCGGCAGGGAAAAACCCCACGCCCCAGTATGTGCTGGGGGCTGACTGACTGGAAAGCAGCTTTGCTGAGAAGAAGCTTGGGGTCCTGGTGGACAACAACTTAGACCATGAGCTGGCAATGTGACCTTGCAGCAAAGGCGGCGGCCAACAGCATCCTGGGTGGCATTAGGAAGAGCGTCACCAGCAGGTCCATCTTCTGCTCTGCTCAGCACTGGTGAGGCCACATGTGGAGTGGTGGGTCCAGTTCTGGATTCCGCAGTGCAAGAGAGACAGGAACATAGTGGAAAGAGTCCAGCAAAGGACCATGAAGAAGATGAAGAGACTGGAGCATCTGACATAGAAGGGGAGGCCAGGAGAGCTGGGACTGCTCAGGCTGGAGGCGAGAAGGCTTGGGGGAAGCTTATCAATATAAATACCTGACGGAAGGGAGCACACAAGATGGGGCCAGGCTCTTCTCAGTAGTGCCCAGTGATAGGCCAAGAGGCAGAGGGCAAAAATGGAAATTCAGGAAATACCATTCAAACATAAGAAGCAGCTCTTTTTTTTTTTTTTTCTTAAATGGTTTTTGGGTTGGATTTTTTTTGGTTTTGGGGTTTTTTTTACTGGGAGGGGTAGCCAGACCCTGGCAGAGGTTGTCCAGAGAAGTTGTGGAATCTCCATCCTTGGAGATATTCAGAACATGATGGGACAGAGTCCTGGGCAACCTGCTGTAGCTGACGCTGCTTTGAGCAAGGGGGTTGGACTAGATGATCTCCAGAGGCCCCCTCCAGCCTCAGCATTTCTGTGATTCTGTAGTGGGAACAGCGAAGCTGAATTATCACCCTGTGAGTAAAATCCTAGCGTCTGATCCGCATTGCGGATCTGTTGTCTGCATTGCAGATTTTTGTTGCATTGTCTGCACACATCTGCTGGGTGGAACTCCCTCTAACATCAGTACGAAGTAGAGGTCTGCAGTGCAGATTGACAGCTGGGATTTTTCTCTGGAGCGTTTCCCCATCTGTGTTTGAGACAAACCAGGATAACATATTTTAACTTTTTTCCTCTGTAAACGGAGTGTTTTGTGAGTTGAGTGTTCCATAGAGAAGTTTATTAAAAGGCAAGCTTCATCTCCCAGTCCTGGAAAAGAAGTGGCACTGAGTTCACAGCTCAGATGATAGGAAAGAAGAAACTCATGTGACGAGATACTAATACAGGTCCGCAAGTGTAATTTAAATTTGTCTGAACAAGTTTCCTCTAAGGAGGGAGGGGAAGTGCAAATGACAGAGACAACTTCCATAGAGAAGCAGTGAAAACTTTTTTATCAGTTCATTGTGAGTTGGGTAATGGTCTTAGTGAGATTATCTGTAGCCTTAGAAAGCATTAGTTTATTTCCAGGGTCAGCCAAATGCTTTGATCTGTTTTGAATCAAAGCCTGGTCGCAGAGGTTGCTGCTTGTTGCTTCTGCAGAAGCATTTCTGGGGGTCCTGCTGAGCTTTCTCTAGGTCTTAAGAAATACTGCTTAAATTTTGATCTTTGCAGAGATACTAGACTAAGGTGGCATCTATTTGTAACCAGTACTCTCTACTAATGTTGATGTCAACAGAGAACTTGGCCTAAAATACTACATGGGAAATTTTCTAGTGTATTTCCTCCAGCCCTGAGATAAGACAAAGTGATAGGAAAGCAAATAAGCCCATTCTCTCATTAATCTTTCAATTGCTGAATTTGTGTGTCTATTGATGTGCAAAATGTGATTCTACTTTTCCTTTGTCTTGTCAAAGGTGAAGTCATCTTAGTGACACTCCTCTGTCCACAGACACTTTCTTGGGAACTACCTGTTAAATCCTTTCAGTAGCTGGCTTCTAAAATTCTCTATTTTTGTTTGGTTTTGTTGGCCCAGGCATGGCCTCAGATGTGAGAGCAGATTCTCTGCCAGTTTTATCCGTGCAGTTTTATCAGAGTACCTGCCTTTAGCAGGGCTGTACCAGTATATGCCTAAGGCAACTAAGATGTCACAAGCTGAATGGCATTAGCTAATGGAGTGCAATTCAGATGGAGAGCAAGGTAATCAATCAACCAGTTCTCTGTTCTCTTCTGAGTGCCTTCATACTTCTGTGGGAATTTCAAGGACTCTGGTGATAGAAACAAAGCACCAAAAGCTAACTTGACTCAAAATTTCGGATGGGTAGCATGAACAGCGACCATCTGTGGTGGTTTTTTTTTTTTTTGAACAGGAGATATTTTGTGGAGAGGAGGTGAAAGAAACAGGTTTGCTATGTGACCAGATTGAGATAAACAGTGGCTTTGTTGAACTCTGAGACAAAATGCTGGCTTTTGAGGGCCAAGTATGTGCAATTTGTAGAGTAAGTCCCCATGGCTGTAGCTCTGGCTAGACAACTGCACCCATGTTCATGCTGTTTGACATCCCCAGTACAGAAAGGCTGAGTGCTGCGAGGGATCCTTGCTATTCCACAGCACCTGACTAGGGTCTGCCTAGTCTTGGAGAGCATTTGTGCCATACTTGACTTCTCTGTAACCATGCGGACCCCAGGGCCACCTCACTGTTACCTTTGTAAGTGGCTCTGCCCCGTGTCCTCCTTGGCTGTTCTCTGGTGACCACGGAGAGATTATTTTTCAGTGGGATGTTACTAACAAGACAGGAAAGGCAGGAGGGGTTCAGCTGTTTTGTGCGGGACAGCCAGAGCTGCAGGTAAGAGAGCTGAGGTGACCTGCGGTGACCTCCTCGTGGTCATGGATAACCAGCTGGTTCACATGCAGGGGTCTAGCTCCTGTGCCAGTTTTATGTTGTTGCATCGTGAGATTTTGTGTGATTTTTTTTTTTGTTGTTGTTGTTGTTGTTTTTGGGTTTGTTTTTTTTTGCGATTCTTACTGAACCAAGGCCTGTCACCTCAGGCTGTTTCTGGCAGAGTGACACCAGCATCCCTTGGTAGGACTGGATTTGCAGGACTGGGCTGTGGGCTAACTGAGCTGGCAGAAAGTCTGGAGTAGTGCCAGGTCTGGGATGAGCTGCCCAGTCCAGGAGGAGAGGGTGGTGGTGGTCATCCTCTGCCTGCACTAAACTCGCATTACCTTGTGGCCTTCCTCGCTTGGCACCAGCCTGTTCAATGTCAGCATTGGAGCGTGCAGGTGTGTGAAACTACAGCCATCTGGCTTGTCCTCGACTTAGCGATGAAACTAACAGTCGCTTTCTGACAGAAGGCCATCCTTGGCTGGGCTGGGCATGTCCACGGGTTCCCTGTTGTGTAGCATCTGCTGGAGGATAGTGTCCATTTGTGTGGCACTTAGCATTTTCCTGGGATGACTGCCATAAGCATTCCATTTATGCTAGTGTCGCTGATCAGGTCTACGATTTCTGCGTGTTTTAGGGCTTTTGTCTGTCCCGAACTTGTAAGCAGTCAAGACCCAGGTGTTAGTTTAGTCTTGTGAAGCCCAGTGGCAGTTACCTGATCAGCAACCTCCTTGCTTGGTGCCCGTGTTGAGATGACATCATGACTGGTTACGGTGAGGCATCGTTGCCTCTAGTTTTCTGGGCCACACTGGCTATAGCATCGTGCTGACCTGGCCATGTAACTACAGTGTTTTGGGCTATGCCTCTTCTCCAGGGGTACATTGACTAGCGATGCTTCAGGTGGCTTGCATCCAGAAGATGCATCCAAACTACATATGAGTGCCAACTGGAAAGTGCATCAAAAGCCCACTATTTTCAAAGCGTTACTGCTTGTTGAACAAAGGCTGGTGCCTTGCTGCAGCCTAGGCAGTGTGGACATATGGCCAACTTAGCCTGCGAAGCGGCTTTGAGAAGATCGTCTCAATAGAACCAATGGAGAGTTGAGAGAGGATCGCTGAGTTCATTTTATACCCATTTCCTGAAACTTCTTCTTCTCGGCTTCATTCTTCTTGGTCATATATTCTTAAAATGAAACTCTTCTTTATGAAAAAAAAAAAGAAAAAAAATTCTGGCTCTGTAGTTTCCAGGCAGCATGGATTATAAAATGAAATAACCCAACTGTATATTTAGAAGCATGCAAGTAAATGTCTCGTAGCTAAACTTAATATAAAGGTACAGCTAATTGGAAGTAGTATGTTAACACAGAGAATAACGGTGTACTTATTTCCCATTTCACAAGGTAGGAAACAGACTTCAGTTAAATGAAATTGCAGTGAAAATCATTATTATTTTGTTGTATTTCTGAGGAAGAAAGTAAACCTTGGAAATTTCTCAGGTGATTTTGGAACTTTCTTCTATTGTGGGTGTTCTTTCAACTTTAAAACATTTTCATCAGCATTTTTTGATGCCTGTAAAAATAGTAATAACGTAGGAGACTAGCAATATTAGATAAACAATTGCCAATTAAATCAATCTCACTGTTAAAACACAATATGAAAATGTACACTGCAAAGCAGCATGAAAAGAATGCATAGAAAAATGGTAATGCATGATTTTCAGAATCACGTGCTTTGTGTTTTTTACATGCCTGTTTAGTGGTTTGTCATAGTCCTTACCAAAGAGTCGTGTAAGGAACCAGCTTTGCCAAGGACCTTCCTTGCAACACTGTCCTTGGGATACCTAGTTTGTGACAGCAAAAATGGGAATGCCATGGAAAGGAAAATGAGGAATGAGAGTAGATGGATGGTTTTCCGTGTGTGTGCATGTGTAGGTAGGGAGAGCCCTGGACCATTTCATGAATGTCAGGCCAGGATCCTGCTGAGAGATGCTGGTGGTCCTGCAGGATAACTCAGCCCCGGATTGTCTTCCTTCTTCAAGTGCTGTGCTCTGTGAGAAGCCTGAAAAAGGTGGCATATGTTGGAAAAGCAGGGCGTGTGGTACCAAGTACCTGCTTTTTTTTACCCTGATAGGAGAGGAGGATTTGTGGCCTGTCACAGACTGCAAGTTTCCTCTCTAGTGTCAGCAAGTGGGAATTTTGGTCCTTCCAGGGCAATATCGTAGGTTGAGACCTATGAAGACACTGCAACAACTCAGCCAGGTGGGAAGCCTGAAACCATACTGAGGGACAAAACTTAGCTGCTAGAAGAAGCATTAGAAACTGGCAGTGAAGTTTGTCATGAACAGGTCCAGTGAGGAACCCGCTATGTTGTGCTCATCTCTGAGGAGATGCAAAGCCCACAGCTGAATACTAAGCAAAAAAGGGGGAAAAAAGGAGGAGGAAGAAAAAACCAAGCAGCATCGTTTGGAGGAAAGCACGCATTTTTCACTCTCGTGTAGAATACAGGAAGTTGGTTTCAAAAGTTTTGTTGTTGTCATTACCTCTTTGATAGGAGTAGTTCATGCTGCTGCAGGAGAATCACAATTAAAACTGATGACGGTGTGAGGGTAGCGTCCATGATAGGAGGCAGCGCATTCCCCTCTCTCTGTGTTGGCTTGCAGAGCCTTGCTCCTCAGTGAGGGGGGCGGGCTGCCACACCGCTCTGAGCATGGAGGCGGGTGATTTTGATGCTGAAGGTCATGCCCAGCTCCTCTTTCATGTGCCACAGGTCTGTGACTAGCTGATGAGTGTAGCTGCCCATTACGTATATGCAATGGGAGAGAAGAGGGCTGTTTTGCTGTGGCTCTACAAAAGCTGTGGACAAGAAGACCCAATGACAGAGGAGCGATAGCTCTGATAAGCCAGACCTCTACGCAGTGTCTAATGTTAGTGTTTATCTGACCAGTGGGTAACTGGAAGTGTTGTCAAATGGCAGATAAAACCCTAAAAACGTGCACTGTGACCATCCTTTTACCATTCGTTGCAAGTAACCATGGGGCTAGGGATGCAAGAAGTCCGTTTTTGTTTCCCCGTTGTTCAGTTCAAGAGTGAAATCAGGAATAACTTTTAAGTGAGAGTCAAATGGACTCCAAGCCTGTAGATGAGACGAAATACAGGGATGGAGACTCTGACCTTGCCTATCCACAAAATGGCAGTGATTTAGAGATCAGTTTATGAACTTCTTACTTGCATCTATTTAATTTAATTCAGTAACTGATGTGTGCAGCATTCCCTTCCTGGCACACCTGGGTGGAAGAAGATGTTATCCTGCCAGTTCAGGCACTCATGCAGCAGCAGGAAATCATGAATAGAATAGCTGTTGTTTTCTTCCTTCCCTTCCTCTAGATGAACATCTGAAGTAAGGCAGAGGGGCATCTTTCCACACTGTCATTCTGTGCATTTCTCTTTCTTCAGCCTGTTTCCATTGTACTTTAATTTTGTGCAGAAGTGATGGCTTGCCCATGACACCTGGCTGATGGTTGTCCTCTCATTTGGCCCTTGTCATGGCAGAAGCAGGTGTACTGTGATTGCTTTACTCACCACGTTAGGCTATCAACCAGCATTTGTTGATCACTTGTGTGCTTGCAGATTTGAAGCTGTCATTCTTTCCATTTGCCACAGTTCTCTTTTCTTTTTTCTTCTTCTTTTTCTTTTTTTTTTTTTTTTTAAAGCTTCTGGCACGGGACACAGCCCTCACTATACTTTAAGTAATCCTCTCTGCATCCTTCCCAAAATTCGTCATGGCTATTATTCAAGAAAGCAAAGAAGGGTTCAATGAACAACACTGAGACAGAAAGAATGAAGTCCTGACAGTTTATATTTAATGGATGGCATTTTTTAAAATTCCTAATGAAATACCACAACCTTTTCTCATTTCAATTGTTGGCAATAGTTTTGCAGTAGCCCAGTGTGAATTTACCGTTCTCAGGCAAGAGAGGAGCCCTGTTGGTGGGAGAATTGTGCGGGTGGTGTAACACATAGAGCTTCCAGCTCACCTTCCTGTTATTCAGATGCCAGAGTCTGTGATCAGTTGTATACAGCAAGTTGCCTATATTTGTGTTTCACATTTTGGTGGCACTTGCAAGATACCTACTGCTATGTATTAGTCTTGTATTTTGCCACTAGTAGGAGATTGCTGCTGAGCTGATTCATCCTTGTGGAGAATGAAGTCATATATGTAAAAAGTAAATTATTTGGCATGTGCTTGACTTACTACCCTGACTTTTTATGATGTTGTGAGTCCAATTCAGAGTGTTTGTCCTCACCTTCAGTGATCTGGATTGCCTGTAGTTGAAGCTGCAAACAAAGGCTGTGGTCAGCAGCCTTCTGGACAGTGGAGCTTTTTCTACAAGCGTACCGGTCTGTATGGAAGATGGAAATAACTTTAGCTTTCAAGCTTTTTCTGCATTTTAGTGGAAACTTACAATTCTGAACAAATCCTGTGTGCAAAGGTGGCTGGGTTAAAATCTAAGAGTGACTCCTAGGCACACAAGAACAAGGGGAAGTTTGACAGAAACTGGTCCAAATTCATGCAAGCATTTGGATGAGTTAGCACAATTTTTTTTTTTTTTAATAAACTTGAGGAGATCTTCTTGGCCTCGTTAAGGTATCTTTCAAGGTTGTTAGTTCCTGCAACAGAGAGGTTTCCGTAGTCATCCTAAGCCCTTTCAAGCATGGGATGTTTGGCTGAGCAACATTAATTGAGGAGTGAGGAGTTTGTGGAGTCTGCTATTAATAGATGAGTACTAATAAGGTGATCCAGGAGAATGTAATAGTTTATGAGGTTGCGGGGGGGCAGGGGGGTGTATAAAAGAGGTGCAGGAGGGGAAAATATTCCTCAGGTGAATCATTCTGATTTAGATAAATGGTTCTCATTCCACCTCCCAAAATGTGGGTTAAATATTCAGAACAAGTAATTGTGAAGTAATGGACAAAACCTGGCATGTACCTGCTGCATCATTTCTACCTCTTAATGAACAGTAAATGATGCAGCTGCTTTGCCACTCTGGGTGTGTTTAGCTACAGAAATGGGGAGATGGCAATAGAGAGCTCTGATGAGGCTGTGGTAGGTTTCTGTTTTTTACAAAGGCTGCCAAATGTCAATGTGTAATTTATGATCATTTCAATAAAGGCTGCTTTTAGATTGAATACAGAGGGGAAACAGGCATGCCTGTGTGGCAGATTTATGCCCGAAGTCCTGTACTTTTAAGAATATAAGTGAAATTTGAGAACAAGTAATTCTTAAACCATATTTACTCTGTCCGCTGTAAGTTAGGAGTAAGTAGGTGCGTATCAGACTGATAAAGGAGAAGTCAGATGCTGTCATCTGATTTTACTGAATGAACCTAGTCTACAGCGTCTCTCTTGGTTCTTCTCCTAGAGACAACCTAGTGCTCTCTTTTTGGCATCTGCATGGAGATACTGTTGCATTTGTTTTTTCCTTGATGGCAATTTTGTTGCCCAGTTGACAGCTTAAGAAAATGTCTTCTCTAAGCAAATTACCTGCAGTTTGCCAAGGGCAGGACTGAGGTTTGTGTGGGAAACCATCTTGGTTGTTGTTCATTGCTGATTTTGTTTGGTGTCAGAGGTCTTTGCTGTGCTGGAGGTCTCAATTTCAGGACAGAGTGACAATTAGAGCAGTCAAAAATTCCCTCCTCCTTTTGAGGTTCCTTGCATGTTGATGCAGCTCCCCAAACATTTTCCAGAGGCAGCCAGCCATATAATTTCCTGGAAAAGCAGTAAGGCAACCTTCTAGGTGCTCTCTACATTGCTTGTCTTCTCATATCTCTGAGAAGGGATTTGATGGTGGGGAAAAGAAAGCAGACTAGAAGCAGGGAGTACGTGTCATTTTTGTATAGCTTTTTTTCGTTACCGTGGTTCTAGAAGAGGGCAGGGTGTGATGTGTCAAAGCCAGGGCAGGTAAAATGTTAGTACACAAACTTCCTAATTTGTCTTTCCTTCCTGTACAAATAAGCCAGTACTTTATCATGCATGAACACAGCTAATGTTGATGAATGGTGAAACCGTGTAGCATGGAGGCAGCAGTGTTTTGGGATTACCATATTCCCCAGTGGATATCTGCAAGTGCTGCAAAAGAAAGAAACAACACGGAGAAAATGTAGGATGTGACTGATGCGCAGTTATCCCACGTGCTGCCGAGCAGACAGTCTGTGACTTCTGTGTCCAGAGGGACTGTTTATTAAGGAGAAAATGTACAATTGTTTTGTGTCTCCTTCAAGTGGCTTGGATTATGCGGCTTTGCGTGCTCACAGCAGCATAATTCCTCTGGGAATGTCCACCCAAGGAGAACCGATGTGGATGTGCAGAGCTCTGAGGTGTCCTGGGAGTTGTGGAGTGGCAGGGCTGCAAGGCAGCAGGAGCATTTCTTGGCTCCCGCATAATGCAGAGGCTGCATGCAGAGACATAATAGCAAATTATAGATCTTTGTGGGTCCCAAGCAGTGTGAAAAATCTGCCCGTTGTCCTTTTAGGCAGTAGTGGGGTGGAGGAAGAGATCTCCATAGCCATACCTGGTCTATGGGTTTTTTCCATGTGGGCAATGAAAGGATATGCCTTGGCATTTTTGAAATCAGCATTTTCTACTTGTGTGGTTTTCCATCCAGCCTGAATTTTCAGTGATATTAAAGCATCTTTTTACCTTCCCTGGTAATGGAAAAGAGTCTACACTGGCACATATCGCATTGTGCCCACCTCAGGAACATTGTGCTCGGTGAAAGACCTGTGATGTAAATGAGCATCAGACTGGCGGATTTACAGGCGAGGGATGTTTTGGAGTTGCACATACAACTGGACTGCTGTAAAACTTAGAGATGTTTTAAAACTAAAAAAGTGTTCACCTCCTGTCGTTTAACCCCAGCCAGCAACTAAGCATCACGCAGCCGCTCACTCACTCCCCCCCATCCAGTGGGATGGGGGAGAAAATTGGGAGAAGAAGTAAAACTCCTGGGTTGAGATAAGAACGGTTTACTAGAGCAGAAAAGAAGAAACTAATAATGATAATGATAACACTAATAAAATGACAACAGTAGTAATAAAAGGATTGAAATGTACAAATGATGCACAGGGCAATTGCTCACCACCCGCCGACCGACACCCAGCCAGTCCCCGAGCGGCGATTCCCCGCCTCCCCCTCCCCCCCTTCCCAGTTCCTAAACTAGATGGGACATCGCATGGTATGGAATACACCATTGGCCAGTTTGGGTCAGGTGCCCTGGCTGGGCATGAGAAGCTGAAAAATCCTTGACTATAGTCTAAACACTACTGAGCAACAACTGAAAACATCAGTGTTATCAACATTCTTCACATACTGAACTCAAAACATAGCACTGTACCAGCTACTAGGAAGGCAGTTAACTCTATCCCAGCTGAAACCAGGACACCTCCTCCAGAGGGAGTAGCCCAAAAGGCCACAGTTAGGAAATGGTATGCATACCTAGGAGGGGTAAGCCAATTGCTCCCACTAAAGGAGGGTCCGACTAAGATTTTCAAACTACAGCAACCTGTAAACCCTGACCCAGCCTTGCTGGGTCAACCGTATAAACCTTCTCCGATTGAGGAGGCACCCGAATTTGTGGCAGGCTTGGGTGTGCAGGGCGTGTAGTTCGCAGATGCATCTGCCTGTCGAGTGGGATCAAAATGGCAATATGAAGCAGTGGCGTTGGAGGTTGGTACTGGGAAGTCAGTCAAAGAAGAGGGTGAAGGTAGTGCACAAGTAGGAGAACTACGGGCTTTATTACTGGCCATAGAGAATGGTGCTACCATCGTCTGTACTGACTGTTACGCAACCTTTAAGGGTGCTACAGAGTGATATGTCAGTGGGAATCTAGTAAGTGGGAAGTAGGTCATGCGAAAGTGTGGAGGACAGAGGACTGGCAACGTCTCCTGGCAAGAGGGAGATCCCGACCTTTAAAGGTGGGATGGGTGAAGGGACATGCTTGGGATGGAACCCCAGCTGCGAAATGGAATCGGCAGGTGGACCACCTGGCCCAAATCAGGATGGTCACCAGTGAGAAGGAAGATTCGGATAGACTAGCAGAATGGTTGCATGTCAAACAAAGCCGCTCAGGGAAAGGAGATCTCTATTATGAATGCCGATCTCGGGGTTGGCCAGTGTCTATGAAAACCTGTGAAGCAATTCTTACAGCTCGCCCACAATGCCGAATAAGGCTTAAAGCTAATCACCCAAACCAAGCTGCGGCCCAGCATGTCAGACAAGGCAAGGCTCTCTGGAGCACGTGGCAGGTTGATTACATTGGTCTTCTGAGACCATCTCATGGGAGTGGAAAGACTCCCCACATCAGTGCCCGGTGGATAATACTGGACTTCTAACCCTGTGACCTGGTTTTAAGACCGAGGCCTAGTCTGTGCTTTTTTACAAGACCATGAAGGAACGAGTCATTCCAGTCCTTTTGCTGACAGTGATGACGGTGACAGGCGTGGATGGTGAAGATCTGGATGATAATGTCGTGGCAAAATGATGGACATTAATATATCACGAGTCCCTGAGCTCGCGTGAGAGCAATGTGACAATTATAGTTGGAGTTTCAGACTGGATGGGGGAGGAGGTTATACTCATGTTGTTTATAGTTGGTCACCAGGTGCAGTAAATGCTAGTTCAGTATGAAACACCAGACGTGACTATATCCTCCAACTAACCCACGGGATCACGGGGTGGAGTTGGAATGGTACTACACTATGCCCTGAAATTCCATGGGGGCAACTGTGTGTGGTACTCGAGGAACATCGATAGAGCACCCTAGAACTGAGTTCACAGCTATCAACCTTAGCCAATGCTACATCAGCCAATTTGGGGACTCTCAAATAATCGGTTGTAACATATCGGTAAAATGGCTATCAAAAATTGGGCAGTATTGGATTAGATGCCAAAGAAAGAGAAGGGTATATGTAAAGTTTTGAACATGTCAGTGGACACCTGCTGTGTTCACTCCAAATGTGTCAATGTGGCTTCAAGACTAAATCAACGAGAGAATACGGCAAGAGACTCGGAGGCAATTGCTTCTGCACCAGGGACCAACTGGTTGGGAAAACTTTTGATATGTTCAGATTTTCTTTCACGGGGCAGGCAACCAGCCCTCTCTAATCTTTAATAATGCTTGTAGTTATGATTACTGTAATCTAGACCAGAAGGGAACAAGGACCCACAAGGAGCGTCAAACTCACCAAACTGCACCCCCTTTTAACTTTGGAGGCAAGAGGTGACTGTACCACCACTCCAGAGAAACCAGTTGAATCATGACTGTGGTCAAGGGGTGGATTGTGGCAGTACATTCTCCCCCACATCCCCCCCGGCCCCCATCCTGCCAGCAGGAAGCAAAACTTCTCCGGGAAGAGAGAAGGGGAAGGAAACCCTGGAGGCTGCAGGTTGAAATTTGAACTGGCCGATGGAGATGTGCCAGGTACAGCGAGGTGGCCCTCTTGGCCAACAGAATTAAAAGACCACAGCTCAGATTCGACAGGGGTATGAACGGGGTCGTGCCGGAGGACATGTGGGAATCAGTCCTCCTGGGAGCAGGGGGTCTGCAGTCAGGGAGTCCCCCTCGGGTCGGGGCACTGCCTGAGGTAACTCCTCGAGGGAGAGAGCCCTCAGCTTTTAGGGGAGTGATATGTGCGTTTTGAGCCATCACTTTAAATCTTGGGGATTCTTAAGTCGGCCGTGTAGCATTAATTCTCTTTACATCATTGAGCCTGTGGTTTTATAAAATGTTACCGGACTTCTAGCTAACTTTTGCTGAAGAATAAATCTGAGTTTTAACACCCGTAGGATTTGGTTAGTCGTGCATCCGTAACAGTGCCGTTGCACGAGGCTAGCGATAGCTCTCTTTCATGTAGGTAATTCAGGTTTCATCCTTTGTCCCCACAGGCCCAGCGGCACAGAAAGCCACAGCGGGCTGTGTTTGAGCAACCTGCTCCGCTGGACTCGTGGCAAACGTCCGCATCCCTGCTCTTCTGTTGTCCATGTAGGGTCCTGGTCAACAAACCGAGCTGTTTTCCCTGGAAATGACCACTGTGGCTAAAGACAGACTCCTCTTTGTGGACACCAGCCCAGCAGTGGGAATGTCTCTGGCACACATGCTGCGCCAGCTTGCAATCCCCAAGAGAGTGGAATTGAGGCAGGTCCAACAGGAAGAAAATCTGCATTTTTTACTGAAAGAGGGGAGCGACCACCGGCACTGAGGAGCCGTTCATCTCCTGCTGAAAGCCACACGGACATGAAATGTCTGGTGATCTTAGGCAGGAATACTCCTGCCCGTGGAGCAGCATGCTTGGTTATTAAGGCTTTATCACACTTGGGTGATAAGGCTTTATCCTTGGCTTTCCCACTGTGCTGACCACTGTGGCTGCTGCCTGTTCTTTCCTGCAATGCTGGCTGCACCCGCCTGTGCGGCTGTCCTTGGGAAGGGCACCAGAGCCGAGAAACCTCCTGGGAGAGGGGCGCGGAGAAGCTCTTCTCCAGAGATTTGCCAGAAACTCTCCCGAGCATCCATTTTCCAGCCCATGCGATGCTCTGTGTGGCAAGGGAAGGTGCCCGTTGGTCCAATGGATGAGGCCCTGCAGGGCTCCCATCAGCGTCCTTTGGCCTACAGCCATCTTCCAGCCACCAGTCCAGGGGCCGGGGGTCTTGTGGAGGTCCCCTGACGTATTTATTCCCTAGCCCCAGTCAAGGTGTGGTGGGTTGACCCTGGCTGGATGCCATGTGCCCACCAAGGCCGTTCTATCACTCCGTCTCTGCTGGACAGGGGAGAGAAAATATAACAAAGGGCTTGTGGGTCAAGATAAGGACAGGAGAGATCACTCTCCAATTACCGTCACGGGCAAAACAGACTCATCTTGGGGAAAATTAACTCAATTTATTACAAATTGCCCAGAGTAGGGTAATGAGAAATAAAACCAAATCTCAGAACACCTTCCCTCCACCCCCACCCTTCTTCCCAGGCACAGCTTCACTCCCGGATTCTCTACCAACCCTCCCAGCGGCGCAGGGGAACGGGCAATGGGGTTTACGGTCAGTTCATCACATGTTATTTTCTGCCGCTTCATCCTCCTCAGGGGCAGGACTCATCACACTCTTCCCCTGCTCCAGCGTGGGGTCCCTCCCACAGGAGACAGTCCTCCATGAACTTCTTCAACGTGGCTCCTTCCCACGGGCTGCAGTTCTTCACGAACTGCTCCAGCATGGGTCCCTTCCACAGCGTGCAGTCCTTCAGGAGCACGCTGCTCCAGCGTGGGTCCTCCATGGGGTCACAAGTCCTGCCAGAAAAACTGCTCCAACGTGGGCTTCTCTCTCCACAGATCCGCAGGTCCTGCCAGGAGCCTGCTGCAGCGCGGGCTTTCCACAGGGTCACAGCCTCCTGCGGGAACCCACCTGCTCCGGCGTAGGGTCCTCCACGGGCTGCAGGTGGAGATCTGCTCCACCGTGGACCTCCATGGACTGCAGCGGGACAGCCTGCCTCACCATGGTCTTCCCCACGGGCTGCAGGGGAATCTCTGCTCCAGCGCCTGGAGCATCTCCTCCCCCTCCTTCTTCACTGACCTGGGGGTCTGCAGGGCTGTTTCTCTGACATGTTCTCACTCCTGTCTCCGGCTGCCATGTCTGTGCCCCCTGCAACTTTTTTTCCTTCTTAAATATGTCATCCCAGAGGCGCTACCATTATCGCTGATTGGCTCGGCCTTGGCCGGCAGTGGGTCCGTCGTAGAGCCGGCTGGTGTTGGCTCTGGCAGACATAGGGGAAGCTTCCAGCAGCTTGTCACAGAAGCCACCCCTGTAATGCCCCCACTACCAAAACCTTGCCACACAAACCCAATACATGTGCTCAGCAATAAAACTGGGGGGGGAGGTTGGCAGGGGCTGCCCTTGCTCAGGGGATGGCTGGGCATCGGTCGGCTGGTGGAGAGCAAGTGCATTCCTTTGCATCCCTTGTTTTTCACGGGCTTTAGTTTCCCTTCCCTTTCTAGGTTGGTTTTGGGTTTTTTTTGAATTTACGATTTTTAATTTAATTATGAAACTGCCTTTACCTGAACCCGTGAGTTTTCTCCCTTTCGCCCTCCCGATTCTCCCCTGCCATCCCCCTGGGGGGCAGGGAGCGAGCGGCTGTGTGGTGCTCAGCCACCGGCCAGGCTTAAACCACCACAACCTGTGAGCAAAAGAGTTACCTACCGATGGACGGGGAGAGCGCTCATCCTTCCTCCTCCCTCAGGGCACGGGTGTCCCCTGTATCACACCGGGGTGCACAAAAGCCTCAGCGATCCGGCTGCTGTTGGAGCCGCTTCCAAAGCTTTTTGGGGCGAGCTGACGCATTCCTAGCGCCCAGCACGGCGGTTGGGTTTATACCGTTGCCATGAGTGAGGCGATTCTGCAGAAACTGCCCGGCACTCGCTGTGCAAGGGTGACGGCCGCAGGGAGCAGCAAGCTGCAGGTGACGGTGGCTGCATAAGGACCTTCAGCCCTTCCTGGCCACCGTGTCTGCCTACGTCTTGCCCTCGCTCGGAGCTCATGGGGCTGCTCCTCCGAGATAGCCCAAACGCACCAGGACGTGGTCCTGGGCAACCTGCTCTAAGGGAGCCTGCTTGAGCAGAGGGCTTGGACGACCTCCACAGCTCCCTTCCAACCTCCACCCTCCTGTGCAACTCTGTGCCTTGCTTTCACTCCTAAAGCACCTGAACTCAGCCCTCATGCCCGCCGGCAAGGATGCTGGGTCAAGGCACGATCCCAAACTCCTCCCCGAGGGGTCATCCCCAAACAGCAGCTCCCCGCTTCAGAACAGCTGATGGCGGACACACTCAGAAGAGAAAAAATATCGTTTTATTGAGAACATCAACTGCGGTGGGGGGTCAGCAGTCACAGCGGTTCAGCCAGTGAGAACGAATCAGAACCTGCAACGACAGGGTCGGAAAGCCCTGATAAACCCCTAAAGGCAGGAAGAGGCAGGGTTTGGTTGCCCTCTCTTTGGGGAACACCGTTGACGAGGAATTGCTCATAGCCCAGAAGAGAGTGAGCTATGGCTGGCATTGCCGAGGGGAGGGCTCTGGTGCCTTATCCCCACGGGGAATGCCCTTAGAGAGCTGTGCGTGCGCAGAGATGCACAGGGCCCGTGCCACGCAGCAGGGCTCGCTGGGGAGCCCCTGGGGAGCGGCCACGGGGTTCTTGCCAGACCCTGCGCAGCACCATCCCTCACGGGTTCAGGTAAAGGCAGTGCCATAATTAAATTAAAAATCATAAATTAAAAAAAAAATCAAAACCAACTGTCACGACCCAGACTGGACAGACCAGGGAGTCCTGTTTAATTCAGAATTCCCTCTGGCTAAGTTGAGGTGAAACGACACCAAATGATCAGTTAAAGATTTTATTTAGGACAAAAGCAAACGGAACTGGGGAGGCGTGGTAGTAGGTGGCAGGGTTTCTCACAACAGAAATTAGCATCAGACTACTTCTGTAAACCGTGTAACCATATACATCAGTGCAGGGAATAAGGAGACCCCTTCCTGTTGAGTCACGAGGTTCAGAGCAGACCCCTGTCGTCGTTTAACCCCAGCCAGCAACTAAGCACCACGCAGCCGCTCACTCATTCCCCCCCCGCCCCTACCGGCTGGGGTGGGAGAGAAAATCAGGAAAAAAAGTAAAGCTCATGGGTTGAGATAAGAACGGTTTAATGGAACAGAAAAGAAGAAACTAATAATGATAATGATAACACTAATGAAATGACAACAGCAATAATAAAAGGATTGGAATGTACAAATGATGCGCAGTGCAAATGCTCACCACCCACCAATTGACACCCAGTTAGTCCCCCAGTGGTGTTCCCCAGCCCCCACTCCCCCCAGTACCTATACTAGATGGGACATCACACGGTATGGAATACCCTGTTGACCAGTTTGGGTCAGCTGCCCTGGCGCTGTCCTGTGCCAACTTCTTGTGCCCCTCCAGCTTTCTCGCTGGCTGGGCATGAGAAGCTGAAAAATCCTTGACTTTAGACTAAACACTACTTAGCAACAACTGAAAACATCAGTGTTATCAAGGTTCTTCGCATACTGAACTCAAAACATAGCACTGTACTAGCTACTAGGAAGACAATTAAGTCTATCCCAGCTGAAATCAGGACAGCATGGCACAGGTAGAGTCTTCTGCTGGTACCAAGTAGAGGCAGAATGTCAGGCAAAGTGGCTCATTGAATGGGAATGATCTAGGGAAATTTACTTGGCTGTTACAAGCCCCATTGCTCTACAAGTTGAATCTTTTTTCTCTAGTCCTGTCTTTTTTGGAAAGGGGTGGCGGGAGGGGCATGGATAATTTATCTTCATACCTACAAAAACACGCATTGTAGCAGTCAAGGTAGAATAGGCCTTTCTCACGTACCTTTTCTTTTCTGAACAGGGTGAGTTCAATCTGCTGACCAATAGCCCACTGAGTTCAACAGACACCTTGGATTTTTACCCTTTGGCTCAAGAGCTAGATGCAGCCTCCTGTCATTGGTGTTAGCACGACTAATGCAGTAATCTGCGATCTTCTCCCTAATAATCTAGGCTACATACTACCTAACGCTCTGTGCGAGAGTATAACCCGACCCAATGTTGCACATGACATCAGCACTGTGAAGAGCTGTGACATTCAAAGGAGAAACGAGACCTATTTTGAACACCTTTTAATAGCTTGCAGGAACAACAAAGGGGAAGCAGTGTATAAATAATACAAAAACCCAACATGACTTTCCCCCTGCCCCCATTGGTTTCTGACCCTGCTGTGACACAGGATGTCCTAGGCACCCCCTGGGCTGCACTACGGGGGACCTGTTCACATTCACTGGGATCTGGGAGATGGGGCAGAGCGGACCCTCCGGCAGCTTGCAGGTGGCACAGAACCGGGAGGAGAGGCTCATGCGCCGGAGGGTCCTGCTGTCAACCCGGGGGATCTTGACCGGCTGGAGAAAGGGGCTGACGGGAACCTCCTGTAGTTCCCCAAGGGGAAGAGCAAAGTCCTGGAGACCTGGGGACGAAGAAGCCCTTGCGCCAGTAAGTGCTGGGGTCACCCAGCTGGAAAGCAGCTGTGCAGACACCTGGGGTGATGGTGGACGCCAAGTGGACCGATTTCGAGCCAGAAAAGTGCCCCTGGGGCAAAGGCGGCTCACTGCCTCCTGGGCTGCAGTAGGCAAAGCGTTGGCAAGAGGTGGCGGGAGACGGTCCTTCCCCTCTGCTGGGTCCATCCAGCCCGCCCGGGGCTCCCCAGTGCCAGGCAGACGGCCATACTGGAGAGAACTCTCGCCCCGGTGCCCCTCCCACTTTCCGTTGGGCTCAGAATGTTGGTCCGTTGGGCTCGGAATGTTGGTCAGTTGGAGGCCACAGCCACCAGAGACAGCAGCACGGAGCTGTGCTGGCACGCAGGAGCGCTGGGAGGAGGCAGGATCTGGCCGAGCAGCACCTCGCCGGCACCGGCACCTCGCCTCCCATCCCCGCTGTCGCCGACTGGCCCGCGTCCTTGGTCCACGGCGAGGGTCCTCCTCTCCCGGGCAGGATGGGCCAGGCCAACTGCTGCTGCGGCTCCAGGTGGGCTCTCCCTGTGCCTCGGGGGCACGGCCGGGACCCGCGGCAGCGGCGGCGGCGGCGGCCTTTCTCATGCCCGCCGCTCTCTGCTCTGCAGGGAGGCTCTCGCCGACGCCGAGCCGGTGCTGAGCACGGACGTGCGGCTGACCCGGGGCCGCAAGAGGAGCGAGAGACGCCTTCTCCTCCTCCAGGAGGAACTGGTGATCGCCAAGTTGCAGTAAGACCCTCAGAGCCCAGCTGCCTTTCCCCCAGCCCCGGCCCTGGCCCCGGGGCAGGGACACCCCGGCACCAGCCCCAGGCCCTGGCACCTTGGTGGGTGCTGGAGGCGCCCATCGCTGTCCGTCCGTCCCAAGGGCAGGTGGGGGACAGGGCTCTGCCCGGGGGGACCCCCAGGAGGCCACCTCCAGCTCACCGCCGGCCTCTCCTCTCTGCTCTCTGCAGACGCGGCACCAGCGTGCGCCCACAGCTCCGCCTGGCCCTGGACCAGCTGTGGGTGCTGAGCGGCGGAAAGGAGGCGGCGGGGGATGAGGAAGAGGAGGAAGGCGGCGATGAGGACAGGACCTCCATCCTCCTCGTCTGGCCCAGCGGCTCCTGCGTTGCCACTTTCCCGTGAGTGCCACGGCCGGGCGGGAGACGTTCCCAAGCACGCCCACGCCATCGTGAGAACGGCCTTTGCCCTGCGTGCAGAGCCTGGGCAGGGAGCAAGCAGCACGCCGGCAGGGAGGGATGGGGGCATGGGCAGGTCCCGCATCCCCTTTGGGTCCCCAGAAGGGGAGGGCGAAAGCAGCTGCTCTGGCAGGACACGGGGAGCCAGGGCTCGGGCAGTGCCTCTGTCCTGCCCCACGGGGCTTCGTCCCGCTCCGGCGTCCTTCCCCACGGGGCAGGGCTGCGCAGGCGCCCGCCTCTGCCCACGGGCTGGGGGGCAGCGGGGCCTGACGCTGGTTCTCCTCTCTTTCTGCAGCTCCCAGGCGCTGAAGGAGCTGTGGGTGGGCACGCTGCTGGGGTAAGCCGCGGGGATGCTGCAGGTGCAGCCGGATGGGGGAACACAGCTCCCCAGCTGGGGAGAGGTGCCCCCGCGGCTGCCGGCAGCTCTCGCTCGGGCAGAGCTGCCGCACAAGGGAGAAGAGGCGGCTTGGGGCTCAGCCAGCTCTCTCCCTGTGCCTTCCCGGCGCACAGGACACCAGAAGGAGCCAAGAGAGCCCGGGTGACGCCTGTCCCGTCAATCAGGCTCCTGGAGAAGGAGCTGGGCTGCCGCCACGCCGTGAGTGCCTGCCCGGTCTGGGCTCTGCCCCCGAGCCCTGGTCCTCCAGCCGAGCGAGCGGCAGAGGCATCGCTGCTCACCTGCCTCCGCTCCTTCTCTCTTGCCCAGTGGAGGACATTCAGCGCCGGGAGCCTGGAGAGGCTGATGGAGGGCCAGGCCGAGGTGAGAAGGGCTGCCTTTCGCCCACCTCTGGCTGTGCCAGCACGTGCAGCCAGTGGGGTGAGGGATGGAGGGAAGGGTGGTGCCACTCGGGGAGCGGAGAGGGTTGGGGAGCCACCGGGAATGTCGGCACATCCTCGCTGGCGGTGCTGGGGGGAAACCTGCCCCGCGGGGCAGAGAGCCCGGGAGGGCAGAGGGTCCCGGCTCTGCCGCGCTCAGGCTGCTGGTGCCGGCTGGCAGCTCGCCGGCGGCCCTTTGCGCTGTGGGGCTGCTCTCTGAGCACGGCCTGGTTCTTGCAGGCTGGTCCCAAGCAAGGGCCTCCGACGGTCCCGCCGAGCAACGGAGGGGGACTTTGCCACGCACCGGGTGAGTTTCGGGAAGAACGGTAAGCTCCTGCAAGCGCTGGAGCTGTGCTCACTTGTCCCTCGAGTGTCGCCATGCAGGTTGGGCAGCCCGAGGCAGGACGTCACCTCCAGGAGGAAGGACACCCGCTGGGCAGCGGCCGCTGGACGTGGTTCTGCGGGGACACGGAGCCTCTGCTGCTGCCCATGGCTTGGAGGAGGACAGGGCGAGGGCTGGGCCAGGCTCTCCTCTCCTGGTGGCGTGCCGGCTCTCAGGAGCCTCCCAACTGGAGCTGCTGAGCCGGAGCTCAGAGTTCCAGCTGCTGGCTCCCTGCCCGTCCTGCTGCACCGCTCAGCACCACGCTGCGGGCAGGGCAGGCCCCGGGAGCGCTGGCCTGGCGGTCTCTGTTGACAGGCTCTTACTCTGCTTTCCTTTGCAGCAGGAGGGAGCAGCAGCAGGAGGAGGAAGAGGAGGGGGCTGCCCTGGCCCTTTGCTCATCGGAGGACCCCGGCCACTGCCCAGGCGCCAGGGCAGGCGGGCTCCGGCTGCAGCAGGGCGCTCTTTGGCCAGCCCCTGGCAGCCCTCTGCGGGGAGGACGGCTCCCTGCCCCGGCCCATCCAGGTAAGCCAGCCTGGCCGGGGGGGTCCCCAGCCCTCCAGATGCTCCGTAGAGGCGGTGGGAGCCCTCCCTCCGGCTGCTGCACAGGGGACATGGGCGTCCCCAGGAGCTCCGGGGATGGCGGCTTGGGCTCTTCACCCCCACCAAGGAGCCCGCTCTGGGGCAGTGCTCTGGCCACCGCTGTCGGAAGGCAGCTCCTCAGCCAAGCAACTGTCCTCCTGCCTCTCCTGCAGGAGCTGCTGGCTGTCCTGCACCGGGAAGGACCGTCGACGGAGGGGATATTCCGAAAAGCCGCCAGCGGGACGGAACTTCGGGAGCTGCGGGAGGCCCTGGACCGCGACGCCAATGTTGACCTGGGAAGCCAGCCTGCACTCCTGCTGGCCGCCGTCTTGAAGGTGAGCGCTGCTGACCTGCGGCTGGAGGAGCTCCTGGCCGGCCTGGAAACTTCAAAGGCTCACCCGGAGCCCTTGGCATTGCAGGACTTCCTCCGAAGCATCCCCGACAAGCTGCTGGTGACCCACCTCTACGAGGACTGGGTGGCAGCCATGGAGAGGACCAGCAAGGAGGAGAAGGTCTCCGAGCTGAAAGCGTAAGTGTGGGCAGCAGCCTGCCTGTTGAGCAGGAGCCCTGACCGCTGGCTGAGAGCACCTGGAAAGCTGCGCAACTCAGCCGCTGGCTCCCCCCTGCCTTGGACAGCAGGCCTGGGCAAAATCTGCTTTGTCAACCTGGTGTCCCTGTTCCCTCAGGGTGGCCGAGAAGTTGCCTGCAGCCAACCTCTTCCTCCTCAAGCGGCTGCTGTCCCTCCTCCAGCACATCGGCCACAACGCAGCCACCAGCAGGATGAGCTGCAGCAACCTGGCCATCTGCCTTGGGCCAAACCTGCTGAGCCCACCCAACGAGGACCTGCTCCCGCTCCAGGCCATGCTGGAGGTGACCGAGAAGGTGCGCTGTGTTGGCAAGCCGGCTGCAGCCTTGCCGGCCCATCCGAGCTTGGCTGCTCAGAGGTCCCTGGCTGCCTCCTCCCTTGAGCAAATGCCGGTGGGGTGGCTGCCCGCAAAGGCAGCCCCACAGCCACAGCCGTCTGTGCAGAGGCAAGGGTCGGGAGTGGGAAAGGCTGCTTGGTACAACTTCAGGCAGCTGGGTTGAGACCAAGGGTTTGATGTGTGCAGGTGAACACGCTGGTGCTGTTTATGATTGAAAATTGCGGTGACATCGTTGGGGAGGAGGTGGCTGGCCGCTCCTGTCCATCAGCTGGGGAGTCGCCAGCCCCCACGGACGGAGCCAGAGGTATGAGGAGGAACTGAGGGCTGTCCCAGGCTGGGGCTCTGGATACCAGAAACCTCAACATCAAGAAGAAAACCAGTGTAGGGCTTGGGGTGGGTTTTGCTTTAGGTGTGCCTTACTTCCAAAGGCTTCACTGCTGCACATGGTTTTGCTTTCTAGACCTGCGTTTGGAAGAGCAAAGTGGCCCTGCAGGCAGAGGAGACCAGGGCCACCAGGCAGAAGCCATTCTGCATGCATCCCCCTCTCTGGACGTCCTCAAAGGAGCTGGGGGAGACATGGTGGCGGAGTCCAAAACGACAGAGGTATGTCAGCTCTGCTCCACAAGCACCGTGACAGCGTCTCTCGGGTAGGAGGGTAGTTTCTGAGGAGGCCAAGTAGCTGCTGGGCCTCCTCCGGCCAGCCGATGGCTTGTGCGTTTGGGGTTCCTCCTCCTCCCCCACGGAATCATACATTGTACGGAAAACTGGAAAGGTCCTTTCTCAAATGCATTAGGCATGTGCTTAATCCAACCAAATACCTACAAAAAGACAGCGGGGAGTAGCTGTCAACTTGAGAGGGCTTTTGCTCAGATCCTACTTCATCACAGTTTCATCAAGTCTGTTTTGGGGTGGGTGGACTGTGCAAAATGTGGACGATGCGAAGCAGCATCTTCCCCGGAGAGCTAAGGTGGCAATTTGGCAAGCAGTCCCTTACTACTCCAGGCCGTCCCTTGCCACCCCTTAACTCCAACAATTCTGGTTTAGGCACCTCCAGCTTTGCCTCCAGCCACCCTCAAGAGCACAGCAGAGCCCCTGCCACGCCCGCAACAACTGGGCAGCGTTTCAGAGGAAAGAAGGTAAAACGAGTCACTTTGGGTTAAAATCAGAACTGTCTCCGCTGGATCGTGGCCTTACCTATCTAAGCACACTGTGGGATGGAAAGGTTTGCAGGCTCTCCTCGGGACAAGGAAAAGAGAAGAAACCGAAGGAGGAAACAGGCCTGGGGAGACGAAAGCTGTGCAGAAAAAGAGGAGGAAGAGAGAAAACGTATTGGGGGATCGCAAACGGAAAAGATGCAGGAAGGTCCGGCAGGTCGAGAAGCCCAGGTGCGTACCAGGCTCTGCTGCTGCGCAGGGTCTGGCAAGAACCCCGTGGCCGCTCCCCAGGGGCTCCCCAGCGAGCCCTGCTGCGTGGCACAGGGGCCCTGTGCATCTCTGCGCGCGCAGAGCTCTCTAGGGGCATTCCCCGTGGGGATAAGGCGCCAGAGCCCTCCCCTCGGCAATGCCAGCCGTAGCTCGCTCTCTTCTGGGCTATGAGCAATTCCTCGTCAACGGTGTTCCCCAAAGAGAGGGCAACCAAACCCTGCCTCTTCCTGCCGCTGTGCATTCAGCAGTGCTCTCTGACTCTGTCCTTGTAGGTGCCGTTTTCCTGTTACCGGCTGAACCCCTGTGAGTCCTGGGCCCACCCCCCACCGCAGTTGATGTTCTCAATAAAACGATATTTTCTCTCTTCTGAGTGTGTCCGCCGTCGGCTGTTCTGGAGCGGGGAGCTGCTGTTTGGGGAGGAGTTTGGGATCGTGCCTTGTCCCAGCATCCTTGCCGGCGCGCATGAGGGCTGAGTTCAGGTGCTTTAGGAGTGAAAGCAAGGCACAGAGTTGCACAGGAGGGTGGAGGTTGGAAGGGACCCATGGAGCTGCAACTGGTCACCCAGCTCCTGCTCAGATTTTGGCTAATACTCATCTTGTGCTAAGGCCTGCCGTATGCTTGGAGCCATGCCATTATCTCAGGTAGAGGGCAACATGTAGGTACAGCAGGTTGGCCAAGAAGGGCTAAAGCTCCTTATGCAGCCATGGTCACCTGCAGCTTGTTGTCCCCTGTGGCTGTCATCCTTGCATACCGATTGTCTGGTAGTTTCTTCAGAACCCCCTCGCTCACACCGATAATATATAAATAATATATAAATGGTATAAACCAAACTTCCACACTGGGCACTATAACTACTCCTCTCAAATGATGCACCTTTTATTGATCACAGAGAGCAACAACAGGAAGGTTTGATTCAGTTTGCACAGAATAACTGAACTAAATATTCTGCTGTCTATGGAAATGCAATTTTAAAAAGGGGCTTAAAAAACCCAAGCTCTTTGGAACTGCACTAGGTTCTTTCCCCTTGACAGGAACAGCAATGCTCCACACTTGAAGTGAACCACTGACAGGGTGCATTTTCATGTTAATTGTCGCAGACACTGGCAATAGGAAACAAAGCACTGTAAATATCACTCCTTTCCTGCCTTTAAGAACTTAACAGTGATAGTCAGACATGGCAAGGGGAAAAAAGTATGTAGCAGAAACAGAGCTATGAGGGTGCTGAGGGCTGGGGACCTCAAAAGTCTAGGCTTGTGCTTTTGCACATCCACTCAAGCTAGTGCTGGCTGAATACAAAACACAGGTGCTGTGATTCTCTGGCATTCCCTGCCCATTGTGCATTTTGTATGAGGGGCTTCGAAAACAAGAATTAAGGGAGAGAGTCTCTGGCATGAAGGTGGAGAATTGATGTATGAATACAGCTTTCCCTTGAGAAAGAAAAAATGACTGTTGCCCATGACAAGCAATCAGAAGGATGCATCTGGTACACTATTAGGAGACGGGTACATGGGATAAAATGAGACTAGATATATGTGAGACTTTGAATAAGATGGAGAATCCAGTGACGGGTGGAGCAGTTGCAGAGGGAGACCTTCATAGCAGCATTTTGCACAATATTACATGTGAAGACAAGGAGAAAGGGGGGGGCAGGGTTGATTTTCTTCCATGGTTTTGGGGTTCTTTTTGGTCTTTGCATCTGGGGGTCTGTTGAAACCTCTGTGTCCGAACATGGAGAGATTTTCATTGAAATGCTGTATACCTTTGAGGGCAACCCAAAGCATAGCCTTATACTTACATATCTGGTACAAAGCATAGAAATAACAGACTTTGAGAATGGCCATAGTAACCAGACAAGATACAAAGAGTTTCTAAATCCCAGTAGCCCAGTGGATAATAACGCTGGAGGCAGGTTCATGCTGTAATTTGTATTCAAAGCCTGAACACTACAGAGAGACCATTTCTTGTACCTGGAATTCAGAACAGACCCACTATGAAGATACAGCTGGAAGTTAACAAATAGGTGTGATCTCTTATCACCTTAATATCTGAGATGAGTCAGTTTGAGTTTTCATTTTCTCCAAATAATATACAGCAATCTACGGGAGGAAGTGAAAACTGCAAAAATGAGTAAGGAAAGATTGTTTGCTCTTTCTTATACACGGGAATTAGCAGGCAACACATGAAATTATTAATCACAATAAAGGAAAAGAAGAACATCTGCACACAATACGTAATTAAATTGTGCACCTCCTTGCCACAGGATGTTTTGGATAGCACAAGTATGAATGGGTTGAAGAAGCAATTAGACAGAATCAGGGAAGGAAGGTCTCTCGTGGGCCATTAAGCTCTAGGAAGCAGGAACAGCCTCCAGAAATCCCTGAACTAGTGACTGTCGGTATAGAGGGTACAGCAGGGGAAGGAGCATGCTATGCTTATTGCATTTCTTATGCTTTTTTCCTACACATCTTTCACTGTTCAGATTCAGAGACAGGACGCCGAGCTGAACGAACCTTTGGTATGACCCCGTGTGGCTATTCTCAGGAATTATACAAGACACAGTCCCCTACATGCTATGGATGCAATTCACATTCACGCAGAGCACTGCCTTATGGCCTTGCAAATTCTGCTGAGTATTTACGGTGAGAATTTAAGCAGAACCTATGTGGCTGAGTTCATGCATAGACGTGATCCCATTTCACCCTATCTGAAATTACATACTGCCTCCTCTGCGACGGGTTTTTGGCTTGGGTGCAATTTGATATGCAATTAGTCAAACATATTCTCCTGCGATATCTGTCCTGTGGTGAACAATTAGCGTTGCATAAGGGAATACATTCTGAGGCTTGAATCCCAGGGACTCCTGTCAATTTGCACTGACAGCATGCTTACAAGGAAGGAGCTGACAGGTCCAGCTGGAATTGAGTGTTAGCAGCCACAGAGGCGGCCACACACCAGCCCACAGATGGTCCACTTCTTGCTCACATTCTTAGCTTTGCCTGCCTTGAGTGTCCTTTTGTTTTGATATAAATGTTACGCAAGCTAAAGAATGTGTTTGAATTTCCAGAAATGAACTTCCTAATGTTTCAGCTATGGGCTAAGACCACCATCAGAGTTCTTTGATATTTTAGTGTGCAACCCATGGGAAGGAAATCGTCGGGTTCTTAGTTATACACAGGATGGCTTCTTCTTGTCAGAGAAGAGGGGACCAGCAGGTAGGAGGCTGACCTGGTGTTGTTCCCAGGATGGCCAGGTTGCCTGAGAGCAAACTCCACCTGAAGAAGGGACAACCTGACTTTGCAAGGAAGATCGGTTTGCTTCTAACAGTGGTTCTTCAAAAAATCCTGCTTCATGGTGATGAGCACAATAAGAGCTTTAATTTAACACGTTCTATGTTGCTATTGAGCAGTATGCTCAGATAGGAACAGGCCATGAGATCTGCTGAGTGAAAACACAGCCTCTCTTTTTGATTATCTGAAAAATTAGACCTGATATTTCACTTAGCGTGGGAAACTGCTTTGACTTTTGACTTCTTTTTTTTTAAATAGAATTGTAATGTACAGAGATATTTTGAAATAAAGATGGAGTCTGTTGCACTCAGAAATGCATCTCTCAGTTCCCATTAGTTACTTCTTTCGTGTTTATTTTTTCCCAGGCTTTCCAAGCATATGTAAAGTAATTCAGCAGTTCGGTTCTGCTCTTTGTTAGGAATCCATCTGGCAAGTAGTCTGGATGCAAGAAGTTAAAGCTAATGCATTTCATCTCATGGGCAAAGAGCGTGCACAGTCTGTTGCTGCAGCTCAGCTGCCACGCACTACCTAGGTAAACCACAATGGCTTGATTGTACAGACACCAGCTTAAACAAGGCTTCAGGCAGCCTCTGCCAGCTTAAGAGCCAGGATCGACGTCTCCCCCAGTTGCCAAAGCAAGGACTGGTTTTAAGTAGTGCCGTTCCATCTGCGCACAGAGAGCTTATGCCGTCCAGCTCATCCATTTTCTGTAGATCATGAACAAATACGTGGAAGGTCTCAGGGTGAAAGCTGCGCTCCCTGCTCTTCACGCTCTGCCTCTCCCTTTCCAGTCTCTGGTACTGAAAGCTGCCCACAAATGTAGCAGTCATAATTCACAGCAAAATCCCTTTAAATGGCCCACTGGGTTATATATTTGGCAAATTTCCACTGGTTGGTGGAAGTTTGAAGAAGCCTAGCATCTACAGCATAAATACAACCAAAATGGAGAGATGATTGTGGGTTATTACTGGATTTATATACAGTCCTAATTCTTGTGAGGATTGTGCAGTTTTGCTGAAATCTGTAACGGTAGATGAGGCAGATTAAAATACTTCAGAAGCTTACTCCCCAAACAGAAAATGTGTTGCACAGTGTCATTACCAAAAAGAATATAACTCTTCGTTACTGTTATAAATCACACTAAAACAATTTCCTCCCTCCTTTGGGTATGCTGTATTTCAAAAGTAAGTGTGACAAGATGTGGGTTTTGGTGTCAGATTAAGTTTGCCTGATTACTGATTAAATAAAATTTAAAAAATGCTGAATTCATCCATATTTGGAGTATCTGTTCTTGTACTTCCTCCATACCATGTAGAACACCTGATAAAGTTGAGACAGCATCCCTTGCCACCTAAGAGAAAGCTGAGGTGTTTCAAGCCACAAATGCATACAAAGGCTTTGAGAAGTATCGGTTTCCTCAATTTTTCCATGGGATCCAGTCATTTTACCTCAATCTTCACTCCATTTCCAGTTAGGCTTATGCGGTGTACTGTATGCATAATTGTATCTGTGACATAGGAAACATGCTGAGTTTTAAGATGTACAAGGACATATGCATATATAGTTATCTTCATTAAGGTAGCTGAGTCATAAGGCATTATGTCTAGTAAGGCATCAATTAAGCTGTAGGGTGGATTGTTTTATGAAGTGCTGGACGTGCGAGAGGAGCTCAGCTTTTGTATTTCCCTTAGAGAATAAGGCACAATTGATAACGTATTGCCTAGTTGGCATTTTTTCTGAGAAAGTCCCTTGTCAACTGAGTTTAGGAAATCAAGCTTAAACTTGCAATAGAAATGAATTAGCTAGGCAGGAAGAAGAGTGAAGTCCCTAGAAGAATCCTTCAACCCTCTGTTTCCATTTAATCTAAAGCCCAGGGTATGTTTATGTATGTGAATGTGTTCATGTGGTGTGTAGGCTCTGTCCTTCATCACAGCTCCTTTCTGAGTGGCACGTGGAGTACGTGCAGTTGTGCTTACTCGGGCAAGCCTAATCCTAGCAGAGCAAAACATTCAGGTTGCTCCTCCAGGAGACTGCTTCGACAAGGGATAATAAGTGACATTGCTCCTTGTCTTAATGGCGGAGTAATATCTGGGCTAAGGGGGAAGTTGCCTGTCCCTTCTTAAGACAGCTACTAAACATGAGGTTGGCATTTATCCTTTTAAACTATTGTATCTAAGTCCTTTAGCCCTTTATTTAATCTTAACTTTAACAAAACAGTATAAAGTTATCATTTCTATAACCGTGCCTAGTTTCAACATGATGCTGATAGGGCACAAGATGCTGCATTTTATGAGAGCAGTAGGTCTAAATGCGTGGAGGACCGGCATGCTTTGTGAGTGGGAGAGATCTTCAGGTCAAGCCATACGCCTCACACCACGTAGCGATATCTCAGTGTGGGAATTCGTGACTACCCGCGGAGGTCACTCCTGCCTGATGTGTGATGATTGATGCGTCTTTGGTGAGCAGCATGTGGGCTACGAAATGTCTTGAGTCAGAAATCAGGAGCAGAGATACTTCTTTTCATACTGGGAGCAAGTATTTCTTAACAGTAAGACAGATCAGATCAATGCCAGCCTCTCTGTTTTTAGGTCCAGTGACACATCACAGAAAATTAATTGCAGGTGAAGAAATTCCAGAAGGTAGCAGTGGGTTTTTTTCCAGGAACATAAAAAATTAATTAGAAGATGAAAATTTTCAGGCCATGGTTAGGGCGGACTATGTAAGAGATGACCAAGTGTGGCAAGATGCTTTCTTGTCTTTGGATTTTATAGCCTAAACTCAAAAGGCCTCATGGAGAACAACCCTCAGAATGAAAAGCAGCTGGGCCTGGCAAAGGATAAATTCAATAAGTGGGGCTTTGAGAAGGGGTTTAAAAGACAACTGGACATGAATGGGGAAAAATGGGAGGATAAGGTGTCGTAAAAAGATAATTCAAACCTGAAAAAAACCCCAAAGCAGCTGGAAGAGGGTTGCCCTGGGGAGAATATAGAAGAAAGGTAGGGTGCAGGAAAAACCGAGAATCGGGACGTATGGTGAGGAAAAACAAGACGAGGGGTTTGAACTTCACAAAGAACAGAGAGGAAGCCAGTGAGGGGAACCGGGGCTGTGCCCTCACCCATCAGGGCACAGTCCCACAGGGTCTCAGCAGGGCTGGGTGCTGGTAATGGGGTCCATCGACAGCCCCAGACACAGCCAGGGGATGAACCAGGTCCAGGGCCCACCCAGTCGGAGCAGCAGGAGGCAGGGCTACAACATGGGTCCAAGGTCCACCCAGAAGACGGGGCCAGAGACAGGGCTGGAGACAGGCCCAACTACAGCATAGCCCAGGCGAGGTCTGGGAGCCCAGGGCTGAGCTACCTGAAAACCCGGAGCTACCTAAAAAAGTGCCGAAGCCGAGCCGAGCTTTGCCGAGCCGTACCGAGCCGAAGGCGAGCGGAGCTTTGCCGAGCCGTACCGAGCCGAAGCCGAGCCGAGCTTTGCCGAGCCGTACCGAGCCGAGCCGAGCGGAGGCGGTCGGGCGCAGCGGCATGGGCGGGCAGGGCGGGCAGCGCTGCCTGCGGGCGCGGTGCGGCTCCTCCAGCCGCAGGTGATGGTGGGCAGGAGCCGGCCCCTCGGCACCGCGCACCGGGCGCTGCAGCTCCTCGTCCGGGGGAGCGCGGGCGCGGAGACCTCCTGCCCACGGCAGGGGCGGGCGGGCAGATGGAGAGGGACACTGCCAGGGGCCGGGGAGCGGCCCGGGGGGCCCCGCGTCTCTGGCAGCGATTGCCCCGGTGGCAAGGACACCGACGCGAAGGGACCGAGCCGGTGGCAAGGACACCGACGCGAAGGGACCGAGCCGGTGAAGGGACCGAGCCGGTTCTCGTGGCTCCGGCGCTCCGCAGCGGCGCCGAGGGCCAGCCAGGACTCAGGCCGCGCCAGCCCTCGGCTGCACCCACGGCAGACTTTGCCTCGGGCTCGGCGCTGCTGGCCAGCCTGTCCCCGCCGCCCCTGGGCTAGCCCCGCTCTCGGGACGGCACGTCCCACGCGTGAAGCGGTGCCTGGGCTTGCCCTGGGAGCGGCACGACTCGGGAGCGTTCTCCGGCTGCTGCGGCTCCCGTCCGTGCGATGGACGGAGGCGGCGGTTTCCCTGGCGGCTCTCCGCTGGTCTCGGCCCGCGGGCCGCGACCCCTCGGGCTCCGTTTGGGCAGCCCTGCCCCGCACGCTGGGGATGGAAAGCGGCGCGATCCTGCTGCAGCTGCCGCGGGGACAAACCCACGGGGGAGAAGGGGTGGGTGCCGCGGAGGGGAGGACGGCGGGGCTGGGTGGGCTCTGGGCAGCACCGCCCGGGGCTGTCCCTGGCGGGGGTCTTCCCGGCCGGGCCCCCGGGATGGCTGAGGAGGCCGGTGCCCGCTTTTCCAGGGAGGAGCTGGCCGGGAGCGTGAGGAAGGGCAGCTGCCCGGCTTTGCGCTCCCCGGGGGCCCTCGGGGCTCCCAAGGGGCCGGGCCGGGCTTTCCCCCCTGCCCCCCCGGTTCTGTCCAGCTTTGCGCTCTGGCTTCACGCGGCGCTCCGGCCTCGATCGGATAAGCCTTGTTTCCCGCCCTGCAAGGGTGACGCTGGCTTCCCTCTTACGGATGAACAGGACTCTTTCCTGGAGCTGAGAGCAGAAACTCCGTGGGCTTTGGCACTCGGATTTTCCTAGCTTGCTGCCGCCAGCGTCCGAGGGGACTCTAGATTTCGCGGAGCACCGTCGGGACGTTACTCTCGGGGAGAGGCTTCGGTCCTGTTTCTGGACAAAGATGGTGGCGGCGGGGGAGTGAGCGAGCAGCCTCGTGGTGCTTGGTCGCCGCCTGGGCTGAAACCACAACAGTCCTTCTTTGCTGACATCATCGCAACTGGGGAGAGAAAGGGCTGAGCTACCAGGGCCACTGCCAGCATATTGTCATTAGGCACCAGAGTCAACGTTGACTCGAGGGGCCTGGGCAGAGCCCAGACCCCCCGAAAGCAGCTGCAAGACCTGCCACGAGGTACAGGCCAACTCCTCTGATGCTTCGGGCTCACGCTGGAACCCAAAGCGCTCCAAGCCCCAAAATGCAGCCGCCTCCGCAGCGCAGCAGCAGCAGCAGCCAGTGCAGAGCAGCGTGGGGAGCTGGAGCAGAGGGAGGGGGCGCCCGGGCCGGGGTCGGCTCCCTTCGGCTGGGCTCGGCTTATTTCGTCTGGGCTCGGCTCCGCTCCTTTCCGTTCGGCTCTTGTCGTTTCGTCTGGGCTCGGCTCCCCTCGGCTCGGTTCGGCTCCTCTCGTTTGGGCTCGGCTCCCTTCGGCTCCGTTCGGCTCATCTCGTTTGGGCTCGGCTCCCCTCGGCTCGGTTCGGCTCCTCTCGTTTGGGCTCGGCTCCCTTCGGCTCCGTTCGGCTCCTCTCGTTTGGGCTCGGCTCCCTTCGGCTCGGTTCGGCTCATCTCGTTTGGGCTCGGCTCCCTTCGGCTCCGTTCGGCTCCTCTCGTCTGGGCTCGGCTCCCCTCGGCTCGGTTCGGCTCATCTCGTCTGGGCTCGGCTCCCCTCGGCTCGGTTCGGCTCATCTCGTTTGGGCTCGGCTCCCCTCGGCTCCGTTCGGCTCCTCTCGTTTGGGCTCGGCTCCCTTCGGCTCCGTTCGGCTCCTCTCGTTTGGGCTCGGCTCCCTTCGGCTCCGTTCGGCTCCTCTCGTTTGGGCTCGGCTCCGCTCAGCTCGGTTCGGCTCATCTCGTCTGGGCTCGGCTCCCTTCGGCTCCGTTCGGCTCCTCTCGTTTGGGCTCGGCTCCGCTCGGCTCGGTTCGGCTCATCTCGTCTGGGCTCGGCTGCCCTCGGCTCCGCTCCGGCCGCAGCCCCGGCCCGGCCCCGCCTGAGGCAAGGGCGGGCGGCGGGCGCGGCGGGGCCGGTGGCCGTGGCGGGGGCTCCTCCCCGTCCGTGGAGCGGTGGGCTGCCCGGCGGGCGCCAGCGCCGGGGCTGCCCGGGGGCCTCGCAGGCCGGCAGCGGGGCTGAGGCGGCGGCGGTGGCGGCATCTCCCCTCGCGGCAGGCCGGGGCGCCGGGTCCCGGCCTTCCCCCCGCAGGCCCGGCCAGCCCCGGCCCCTCCCTGCCGCCCCCGGGGCTGCGGGGGCAGCAGGGGACTGCCTGCCGCTGGTGGCTGTCCGGCGGAGGCCGGCGGGCACCGCGGAGACGTGCGGCTGTGGAGAGAAAGGAGTTTCTGCCGGCTGTCCCCGCAGGGACCCGCAGCCGCCGGGGGTGTCCCTCACAGCCTGGCGTCGGTGGCGGGCTGCGACGCAGTCCTGCCCGGGCGTTCTTGGCAGCCCCCGGGGCAAGAGGCCTGTCAAGCTTCAGGGAGGTCGGCAGCGGCGTTTCCAGAGCAGTCGCGTCCCGTTGGCTCTCCTGCTTCCTTCCCTAGGCTGGGAGAAAGGAGGACGTCCTCGAAAGCAGGTACCTGTCGGTTGCCTGAAGCCAGGTTTCTTCATGCAGGCAGGCGTGTGTACGGACTTAGAATCGGCAGGTGAGCGTGTTGAAGCTACAGCCTGCAGTGTGGTGCCTGCCGGTAGCCGTGAGTTCCTAGGAGACCCTAAATTCCGAGGGGGGGGGCTGCTCTTTTCCTGCCTTCTTTCACTGACCGTGAAAGCGGTCGCTTCCGAGTGGCTACTGCGCTTGCACGGGCTGAGCATCGAGTAATGGGAGCTGTAAAAAGCGCTCCTGTTTCACTGCCGTGCGTGGATTTCGTGCTTCAGTGGGAAAAGAGGCTGGTTTTGCTGACGGTGTTTTGCAGTTTTGTTTAAAGCGTTCAGCTGAGAAGCTCTAGAGCCTTTGTGTGTGAAGCCAGGACTGTTTTTCCCCACGTGCACCACTTTGTACCTCTCTGCCATTTTATTGCTCCGCGGCCGAGTCTCGTAAGATCTTTCTGTGGTTCTTTGCTACCTGCCCTTCTCCTTGTGTCAGTAATCTTGTAGGCTTTGCAAGCTTTCTCACCTTGCTGCTCATGCCCCTTTCCCTGTCACGTCACGCTGTTTTTCTCTTCAACTGCTTGTTGGGCTTACTAGAAAAGCAGAAAGCCTAATACTGGAGTGAGTGCCTATTGTCATTTTTTAAATGAGACTTTGAAACATGAGTACAAATACAGATGAAGGGTATCTATCTTGTTGGCTTAGAGGGAGGTACTAAAACCCTGCTTTCTAATGAATTACTTGAGCAGCCATTTACAAGCTTGCTTCCTTTTTGTGACTTTTGGTAAACTCAGTTCTTACCCGTTTGACTTATTTTTAGAACTGGAGCCGAGCGTGTTTGCCATACGAGTAAAGCAAAGCATGGATTTGAAACGGTAAGCTACAGAATATTCAGAAAGAGACAATAGCATCTGTTTAGTCCTAGGTTCTTAAAGTGGCAAGCATAAAAATGCCTTCAGGTAACTTTTTTTCCCTTTTCACCTGCATCACCTGCATGGAGACCTTTGTGATTCCTGCTCATCAAACTTAGCCACGGGATGAGTTTTACCGGGACCCAACAGAGGCTTTTCTGACTGTGAAGCTACAAGCTCTAGGGGTGAACTCAGCCTCTCGGAGCTGAACCTGAAGGTTGCCCTGCCTTGTCCTCAAGAGACTCCAGTCCTCTTTTACCTCACATGCTCCTTTGTGCAGAACTCCATGAAGGGCCAACAGTGGGTGCTGACACCTTGACACTGGCTTCGGTGCGAGTACTTGCCACTCCTCAGCAGTGTCCTTTCTCTGTGCAGATGGCCTTGCAGGCATCTCCCTCTTCTTGACACAGTGTCATGTTTTTTTCTCGCTATGTCATCAGAAGGCAGATTTACGACAGGATTGTTCCAGAGGGATTGGCAGTTGCTTTCTAAACCCACTGTTCTCCAGAGACCTTGTCAGGAGGGCAAGATTCTTTCTCTTGTAGCCCACAAGCTAAAAGGCTGCTCTGACAGAGCTGCTGTTAGGCACACCCTTTAGGTAAGAGGGTCTTCCCTCACCCCCCTGTTCTCCTCCTCCTGGCTGTTGCCCATCCTCCCAGTGCATTTCATCCATTTTCTGGATCCTGATAGCCATTCTGCATGTAGTTCAAACCCCTGCCGTGCTATTGCCTTCCTGGCCGCCTTCCCTCTCCAGCTCTTTGGAGAGAGTCTTTTCTGAGGAGGCAAACTTATTCCTCTTGGGGTTGTCCACAAAGGGAAGTTGCCTGGTGGTATAAAAGGAACAGCTTCTTCTCCCAGTGTTCCTTGGGAGGTGAACAGTTGCATCAGATGCCCAGGTTTCTGCGTGCTTCTGCATGATGACGTGCTGCCCCCATTTCAGAAACCTTTTGGACCTCTCCACAACTGGCTGAGCCTTTACGCAAATATCATCTGTGGGCTTGCTGCCTGCTGGCCAGGGCATGCTGCCTGCTTGCTGCTGTAGGCCTGGTTTCAAAGGGCCAGTCTCAGCATAATTGCTCTGCAGGGATCCCCTGCATGTACAGTGGCCTGCAATTTCAGGTGCTGCTAGTTGCATGGTTCCCTTCAGCCTGCACAGGTAAACCCCTGTATTGAAAGAGCCCTCACCTTGTTGTAAGCCCAAAACTTTCTTTCAGAAGCGGGGTTTTTGGCAGGTTTGTTGGATTTCCAAGATAGGAAGGACACTGCCTGGTAACTCCTCGGGAGCCTTCAGTACAGAAGAACTTCTCTAAAACAAGTAGGCTGATTTGTGTCTAAAACCTGTATCCCTTTTTTTTCCCCTCAGCTCACCTTTGCAGGATTAATGACAGGTCTCTCTACACATGCCCTTTCTGGCTTCTTTCCTCAGGTGCTCCAAACACTCTCTTGGTGGGATAAGGTCATCCTCTGAAAGATGCTTTTTTTAATTCCCCTCTTTGCTATAATCGCTGTCCCCAGAATGCCTCCGCTCCTTGTACAGTGGCTGAATTTCCCAAACATGAGGGTCCTTGGAAGCTGGAGCTCCGGGTTAGCATGTTGGACCCTGAGAAATGATGTGGTAGGTGGTAGCCATCACCGTAACCTCCTAGTGTGTTAACTGATGTGGGAGGACATGTCCTGAGCTCTTTCCAGGTAGTCTGGAACTATGATGAGTGAATCATCAAGTCGGCAAATACCAGTTCAGGTGAGAAGAACCTTCTCCAGAAGAGATGCCTGTGCCACCATGACTCGTACCTGCAGTTTGCACTAGTCAGGGCACTGTTACACTGAGAGGGAGCTCCAGACACAAACTGGTGTCTTTATGAATACCAGACCAGATGTCAGGAGCACCGCATGGAATCCTGAGCAGATGACCTCTCCCTCGTGTGCTTTTTTAGGAGATCAGAGCCAGGTGCTTCTGTGACATGCCTTCCATTTGGTTTGCTTTCCATTTGTTTTCTTTTGGTATTCAGGATGAGAAGAAAGATCAGGTTTAGGAAAAAACCATCTCAGTAGCGCCTGTGCTTTCTCAGGATTCTTCTGGTCATTCCTCCAGGGCTCTTGTTCAGTTTATGAGCAGTGTATGACTTTGGATCCAAATCCAGCTGGTGTTTTAGAGTGCATCTCGAAAAGGGAAGGCTCTTGTTAAAACATGAAGGAAATCTGTCTGCTTAGTATACACGTAGGACTGACTTTACAGCATCGGCACTCAATTCAGAAGGAGGAGCATGGAAGTGCCACAGTCGCATGGCTGTTGAATAGATTGCATTTTCAGCTCTCATCCAAATGCCTTCCAGGCCTGCGATTTTGACAGGAGGCTGTCTGGTCAGGATGACTGGAGTTGAGCCTGTGCATCTTTCTGCTTACCAAGAGCACCAGTAGAAGTCCAAGGAAGAAGGAACTGGGAGACGCTCAGCCTGTCACTGCAGATAATTTTCCTACCTTAGTTAATGCTCTGAGACTAAACTGCCAAGATCTCTGGCCATCTAAAGTTTGGAATTTCAGGTGAACCTGAGCTTAGTGCAAGAGAAGCACCATCAGAGAGGGATCTATTCTTCTCTTCTCTTATCTCTGTGACAAAGTTGTTTCACTTTCTCCTAAAGAAGCTTCCAGGGTGGTTTTGTTGTTTGTGGTCCTTTGTATTGCTGATAGCCTTGCGAATGGGTATTCCTGGCTCACCTCTTGCTTCTGGCACTTTTCACTTTTGTCCCTGCCCTGTTACTCTGCTTCCTATGAGTGTGTCTTAGCAGGGCTGATGCCTAGGGGCCTGTATTGTCCAGCGGCTGTTATTTCCCACAGCACCTCTGTCGATGTTTTTTAAAACCTCTGTCTGTGCCATAGCTGGTGTTCCTCTTTCACTATCTGCTATATTAAAGCCTAGTCAATGAATTCCAGCTTTATGTTAGGCCTGGGAATGTCCTGAGGAGGGAGGGGCAGAAAGCTATTGGTGAAGAAAGTCCTCGCAGTAGCAGGCAAGAAAATAAAGTCACAGAACAAGAGAGCAGACCTTGCCTTTTAGTTCTTCAAGCAAGCAAGCAAAGAAACAAAGATCTCCTGTAGAATAGAATTTTACATGGTGTGAAAGTTCTTGGGTTCCTTTTCCTTTCAGAATTCCTGCAAAGAAGATGAGCGTGAGTTTAGTCCAGCATCCCTTACTGTGGGCTGTAACCGGGTGAGTTTGTGTAAGTAAGGAATTCCTGGCTTGTTTCATTCGAATTGGTCATATGAAGTCAAAAGCTGCAAGGATGACATCGATAATAGTTTTCCTTTAAAAGTGGTGTTTGGTATTTTCCAGCACGTGAGACTAGGAATTAGAACCACCATAGAGCGGCAGGTCAGCAATGATTTTGGCTGTAAGCGATTCCCACCCACAGAGCCGGGCTACGTAGCTCTTTCAGAGCTGGGCTGTGAGATGGGAGCCTACCTCCAAACCAGTCTGCACTGTGATTGCTTTGAAAGCTCCCAGGCGTGATGTCAGTCAGAGTCTGGACCGACCTCTGGGTTTCAGGGTCTTGCCGTTGGGTGGGCAGGGAGTGTGGAGAGAGCGAGCTTGTGTTTTTGTTCTTGCTGCTGTTTCTGACAGGGGCGCCTGTGGGATCTAACCTTGAACAAAGAACAGGAACCGGTCAGGCTGAGGGTGCAGCTCCTGCAGCAACTGGACCAAATGGTAAACAAAGGAAACGTGGAGTCAGAAGGAAGAGGCCTGTCCAGGTTCTGGAGAAGGTACGACTACTGCAGCTACGAGCAGATGCAGTCCTGGCTCTGTCCGAGCCTGTGCCTGATTCTGGCAGTTCAGGCGATTCTACGTTCTCTTGAAGAATGGGTCCCCCTTTTCTGTGTTTAAACAAAAAAGTCTGCCAAGGCAAAGGAGCATTCAGGGGTGTCCTTTTGTCTTGTGGTAAGGTGCAGCATTGCCAGGAAATGTTCCTCTTCTGGGCTGTCTTTGGGGAAAAAACTGCTCACGGGGGGGAGGGGGGGGAATGGAAGGGGGGTGGGGGGTTGGGGGGGTGTTACTGACCTCAGTCACAGCCCTCATAGGATGTGGCTTTTATCAGCTGTGGAGTGCCGCTTCCAGCCCGGTTTCTAAAGGACTTTTACACACTCCCCCTTCTCGAGGGGCCTTCCTGGGAGGGACCTTCAGTCCCCTTAAGGCAAGTATGGCCTTTATTTGCCCGCTTAGCAACTGTGGCCTTTGTAACTTTGACTCCCAAAGACACCATTTTAAACCGAAATGAAAGTAGCCCCGCCAACAGTTGCTGGGCATTGCTGACTAAAGGAGTGCTCTAAAGCTGTCAAAGCTGTGTGCCGCAAGAGTGGTCTGTTCACTGCACAGCACGTGTTGAACGTTGGCAGTACCTGTTTGATAGGTGGATTAGTTTTGGAAGGAATAAAGCTCCTTGTTAATCATAATGTATGCTAGTCCCCTTAACTATTGAGACTAGACCGTTATGGCACAGGTTGTTCTCTATGTTTCCTCTACTTTTTCGGTCTTCCTCTGTATTATTTTGTGCTGGGGTTGTGTCTTTCTGGTGGACAGAAATTACCTTGTTGTTACAATTCTCAGAGAAGTACTTTAGGTACAATGTGGGGGATTTTTGTTGTTGTTGTTTCCCCAGCATAATCTTCTTGCCACTACAGCATCTCTTTGTTGGAAAGAACTGACCTGGAAGTACTAATGGTTGTGGAAAGGTAAACTTGTAGCATGAGTGTCGGGTTGTATTGTTTCTTTTGTAATTCAGCTTTACACATTGCTTGTCTCCGCTATTAAATGCTTTAAAATGAAATTCTACTTTGTTTACGTTTTCAAATTAACATACTGAAGATGTTGGGTTAGAATGTCTTTTTCTTCACAACCTAGAGGTTTTGGAAAAAAGAGCAACAAGCTTTACGATGTTGATCCTTGAGTGTCATAAGTCGGGAATTTTACATTTAAAAATCATTGTATGAGACTCTAATAAAACAAGCATCAGCTTGGCACTGTGTGTTATTTTAATCAGTCTTACCCTAGCAGAAAACACTCCTTCCCTCCAAGAAGAAGAAGTAGAGGTTTCTAGTCTTGGATGGACTGCTGCCCTATGCTTCAGAGCATTAAAAAGGTCAAAATTGGTGAAAATGTTTTGGATTAGATTTTACCACTCTGCTACAAGTTGTGTAATTATTTATGCCTTTGATAGGTAGTGAGATGAGGCTGGGAGTTAAGATTTCAGATGTGCCTAGGGCATGCTCAGGCAGCTTTTTGCCATCAGGCCAGCGCATTTGCAATAAACCATCATTCTTCAGCCCTCTCCTGAGCTGAGGCACCGTCAGCACCTACACGCACAATGCTGGTCTAGCACATAACACTGTGTTACTGGTTGTTACTTTAGCAGTAGTGACGTGCGGCCGTCTGACGGGGTAACGTGTCTGGCAGAATGAGGCGATGTTCTAAAAGAGTCAGATGATAATGCAACATGGGGTCCGTTTGGCTTGTTCCCACCATGGTGCATGGATTATCCACCCTATCTGCCTCTGTATTCATTCCCGGACTCCCATCAGCAGTGTAAGAATGCTTTCCCTCCAAGAAGAAATGGGGTTGAGAGACTCGTTCCATTTACGGCGTTCTCCTCAGTCCTGTCCCACAAACCGTGGTACAGGCTGAGTGCACCAGGGTTCGGTCCCTTCTGCTGGGGGGCTGTACAATGAGATGGACAGCGGTGAGGACCAGGGAATGGCTAGCGAGTTGACCAGATGGAGAGCAAGCCATAAATCAGGGAAGATATCCATGAGCTGATCTTCTTTAGCACTGGTTCTGTCAGGAGGAGGAGGATGTCCCACTTCCCTGATCTTAGATGCAGCTGCATAAGAAAGGGCCTTTACCCTGCAAGAGCTGGGCTGGCTGAGGCTACAACCTACACACAAAGACATTTTGATGTCTCAGTCCGGAAAATGCCATTACGGAATTATGGGCAAGATGCGCATCCATTTTGGAAAATCATTTTAGACGATAAAGAACATGGGTTAATGAAATTTAAACAAAAATGGTTTTTATTTTAACTGAGATGATAGGCATTCTTTTAACTTTGAGAAAGCACCTTGTTCTTTAAAGTAGTGCCCGCCTGCTAAAAGGAAAGGGAAAGGTACTTAAAGAAGAACAAGCAGAAACAAGAAGCTCTTCCCTCTCTTCCCCTTGGCATCCCATAAACCCTGGAAAAAGCCACACGCTTGCATCTGTTGTCCTAAAAGCGGATTCGGTACACGGTGTGCAAGAGACCAATCTCACACAGGCGGGAGAGATACTGTTTTATTCTGCGCAGGGTGCTCCGTGGACTTTGCACAAATCAAGCAGGCCGGATTTGTCAGTTGTGTCCCTTTTATACAGTAACAATTGCATCTAATTTATTAAACTACTCCTACCTAATACATATTCAAACTATCTGATGCATGTGCCTAGCATTGCATAACCCTGACGCATCAGATGCCCTCTCTGCACGCGCGGGGGTCTCGGCTGGCCTTCGGTGGTCTTTTGAGGAGGTATCCCCTCCTCGCTTTGACCGCTCAGTCGCTCTGTATCAGGTCAGCGGTCCGTTTTCCTGCCAAGAGGGACGCAGCATCCATGAGGAAGAGCAGAAGGGATCAGCAGTGGTGCTCCAGGTGAGGCACCGTTAAACAGGAAGACTAGAACAGATCAGACTGATCTTGGCTAACTGACTAAATTTAAACCAGGACTTTCTAACCTACCCCAGGGTTTTCTGTATCTGACATCACTTCCAGCGGCACCTGGGCTCGTGGCACCGGTGCCGTATTGCTGGCACTGGTGACTGTGGACCTTGATGCTCCTAGCTGCTGAAGTCAGCGTGATCAGGCCGGAGAGCTCGTGGGTGAGGGAAGTCGGAACTGGGAAAGGCTTCTCCGTTTTTCCTCCTCCCGCAGGACGTTTTTGTGCTACTTACCCGCTCCCTCCCCAAGAGGGGGGATCTCCTCTGCCCCGGTGCTGCTTGTCCTGCTGCTGGCTTTGCTTTATTAGCCATTGACTTTCTTGGGGAGGATAAGTTTGTATGAAAATACTGTATAGACACCCGGTGCTCCTCCCCGATCGATGGTTGCTGTTACGGCTTGTTGGCAATTACAGTTGCACTAGAGAGAGAGCTACCTCGCTAGATGCACAGTGTCCGTGTCCCCCCTGGTCCCCCCCACTGCACACACACCCCCACACCCCGAGGCACTCTGTGGCAGAGCGGAGCGGTTCAGGGGAGGAAGCCCCCATGGCCGTGTGTCGCAGGGGAGGCGAGGGACCCCCTTTTGTCTGCCGCCCCCCCCCGCCGGGGCAGCTCCCCAGGGCTTTGTGCGTGACGCCGCTGTCAGTCAGTCCCCCCCCCGCTGTGAGGGCAGCGCTGTCAGTCAGTCCCGGGGCGGACCAAAGGGGGTCCTCCCGTGCCCCCGCCACAGGGGGGTCGCCGCCAGGACAGAGCCGGCCCCGGCCCCGGCCCCGGCCCCGGCCCAGCCCTGGGGCTCTCCCGCTGCCCTTCCCGGGCACCAGCGCAGCCTGCCGGGACAAGGGGGACCCGAGGACGGACGGACGGACGGACGGACGGAGCGGCGGGTGGCTCCCGGCGGAGAGAGCTTCCTCCAGAGGAGAGCCCTCGTCTCCGGGAGCTTCCCTGGAGCAGCCTGGGGCCGCTGCCCGGCTGTCACTGCGACTGGCAGTCGGTCGCCGAGGCGAGCTGCCCGGAGCCGGCCCGGCCCGCAGCGGAGCGGAGCGGAGCGGAGCGGAGCGGCAGGTCTCGGCCCAGGGGCCGCGCCACCCCCAGCCCTTTCCGAAGCGGCCTGGGGAGCGCCGCGGCCAGAGCGGGCAAAGAGAGCCGGGGGCGGCAGTTGGCGGGGAAGGGCGGCGTGCCCCTGCCCGCTCCAGAGGGGAGTTCGGCCGGGGGAAGGAGCCGGGCGACGGTAGCAGAAAGCCACGTCCTCTGCGCTCGCCAGCAGGGACGTGGCGACCCGGAGAGAGCTCCCACGCAGCCTCAGGGCGTGCGAGAGCCTGGCCCTGGGAAGGGCTGGCAGGAGCGGGACCAGCCCTGTGAGGTGGGACCGAGGGGACGACCTGCTCAGCTCAGCTCAGCTCAGCTCAGCTCAGCCCGCCGGCAGCGCTGCGGGAGGCAGCAGGAAGGGGAAGGCGCACCAGGGACTCTGAGAGCCTCCGGCTGCTGGACCCGTGCTCTGCCCTCCCCGAGGCGGCAACGGGCGCCAGAAAGCACCCGCGAGCCGGGGGGCCCTGGATCCTCCCGCCGCCGGGGGAAAGGAAAAAGGGAAAAAAGGGAAAAGGAAAAAAGGGAAAGGAAAAGAGGGAAAAGGAAAAAAGGGAAAGGGAAAGGGAAAGGGAAAAGGGAAAAGGAAAGGAAAGGGAAAGGGAAAAGGAAAGGGGAAAAGGAAACGGAAAAAGGGAAAAGGAAGGGGAAAGGAAAGGGAAAAGGAAAGGGAAAGGGAAAGGAAAGGGAAAAAGGAAAGGGAAAAAAGGGAAAAGGAAAGGGAAAAAAGGGAAAAGGAAAAAAGGGAAAGGAAAAGAGGGAAAAGGAAAAAAGGAAAGGAAAAGAGGGAAAAGGAAAAAAGGGAAAGGGAAAGGGAAAAAGGGAAAAGGAAAGAAAAAAGGCAAAGGGAAAGGAAAAAGGAAAGGGAAAAGGGAAAAGGAAAGGAAAGGGAAAGGGAAAAGGAAAGGGGAAAAGGAAACGGAAAAAAGGGAAAAGGAAGGGGAAAGGGAAAGGGAAAAGGAAAGGGGAAAAGGAAACGGAAAAAAGGGAAAAGGAAGGGGAAAGGAAAGGGAAAAGGAAAGGGAAAGGCAAAGGAAAGACAAAAGGAAAGGAAAAAGGAAAAAGGAAAGGGAAAAGGAAAGGGAAAGGGAAAGGAAAGGGAAAAAGGAAAGGGAAAAAAGGGAAAAGGAAAGGGAAAAAAGGGAAAAGGAAAGGGAAAAGGAAAGGGAAAGGAAAGGGAAAAGGAAAAAGGAAAAAAGAAAAAGGAGGCCAGGCTGGGGGCGGCAGGCGAACCCCCTCCTCGCCTTCCCAGGTGCCTCTCAACAAGAGGCGTGAGGCTCCGGAGGCAGAAGGCCAGTCCAGGGAGGATGTGGAGCTCGGGCCAGCTGCGCCAGAGGTGTTGCCACGGTCAGAAAGGCCTACCCCCGTATCACGACCACCTCCCCGAGGAAGCCAAGACGGCTTAGGGGTGTGGGTGACTCCCTTCTGAGGGGAACAGAGGGGCCGAGATGCCGGACAGAGCCTCCTCTTAGGGAAGCCTGCTGCCTCCCTGGGGCCCGGGTTCAGGGCAGCACTGGGAAACTTCCCAGCCTGGGACGGCCCGCGGACTATTGCCCACTACTGCTCTTCCGCCTGGGTGGCGACGAAGCTGCAACGCGTGGTCCAAGGGCGATTGAAAGAGACTTGGGGGCCTTGGGATGGTTGGGAGGGGAATCTGGAACACGGCTTATTTTTCCCTCTCTCCTTCCAGCTGCGGGCAGCGACACTGGAAGAAAGAGACGCACCCGGTCTGTTAATACGTGGGTTGTGGCTGGTGTCCCCACCAGAGTTTTGGGTTTTTCGATAGTGGGGTGGCCAGCACGGCCCCAGGCCTGCTGGTGTCAGATGGGATTCGCCTTTCTCAAAGGGGGAAGGGGGTCTTGGCTCACGAGCTAGCGGGGCTCATTGGCAGAGCTTTAACCTACACTCGAAGGGATGTTATGGAGGCACACACAGTCAAATCCAACAGGTGTTAAAGCTCAGCTTTATTCTTTCGTAAAAAGTTAGTTAGAACTCCAGTAACATTTTGTAAACCACAGGCTCAGTGATGTAAGGGGAATTAATACTACACAGCCGACTTAAGAACTCTTAAGATTTAAAATGATGACTCAAAATGTGCGTATCACTCACCTAAAAGTTGAGGGCTCTCTACCTTGAGGAGTTACCTCGGGTGGCGTCCCGACCCAAGGGGGAGTCCCTGACTGCAGATCCGCTGCTCTTGGGAGGACTGATTCCAAAATGTCCTCCGGCAGGACCCTCTTTACACCCTTGTTGAATCTGATCTGTGATCTTTGATACTGAAAGCAGAGGTCAAAAGACTGGGAGATGCCTGGGAGTCACAGGTGGATCCCGGAGGGGAGAGCTTCCTCCAAAAAAGAAAAAAACCTCAAGGGTAGCTTCCTTGGAGGAGTCTGGGGCTGATACCTGAGATCTTATGTAGGTAAAGCAGAGGACAAAAGCCTCTGGGAGATGACTGGGAGGAGGCTCAGGCAGCTGCCGGAGTTGAGCTGTATCTAAAGGAGAAAAAAAATACCTGGAGTAACTTACTTGGAGGAGTCTGGGGCTGCTACCTGGGATCTCTGGTCCTGAAAGCAGAGGTCAAAAGACTCTGGGAGATGCCTGTGAGGAGTCTCAGGTGGCTGGCAGAGTTGAGAGATTTATCTAAAGGAGAAAAAATATTTTGAGTAACTTACTTGGAGGAGTCTGAGGCAGGTAGCTGCAATCTCCGGTACCGAAAGCAGAGGTCGGAAGACTCTGAGAGATAACTGGGAGGAGTCTTGGGTTGATCCCGGAGGAGAGAGTTTCCTGCAAAAGAGAAAAATCATCTTGTGTACCTGCCTTGGAGAATCCAGGGCTGCTACCTGGGATCTGAGGTCCCTATAAGAAAAGGCCAAAAGACTCTGGGAGATGCCTCCGGGGAGCCTCAGGTGGACCCTGGAGGAAAGAGCTTCCTCCAAAGGAGAAAAATCATCTTGGGTGGGTGCCTTAGGGAAGTCTGGGGCTGCTACCCGGGATCTCAGGTGCCTAAAAGGGAGGTTAAAAGCCTCTCGTGGTTGCTGGGAGGAGTCACAGGTGGATCCTGGAGGAGAGAGCTTCCTCCAAAAAAGAAAAAAAAATCTCAAGGATAGCTTCCTTGGAGGAGGCTGCGGCTGCTACCTGGGATCTGATGTCCCTGTAAGAAAAGGAGAAGGGTGAATGTTAAATTTCCCTGAGCAGAACTAGCACAACAGTCTAGGGGGGGAAAAAAAAAAATTGACACTGGGACTATAACGGTGTAGGAGACTGAGCCGTTTCTCAGACAGGGCTCTGAAATTTAATAGAAGCTATTAGGGCATGTGGAGAACTAGGGGTAAATTGGTAAACTGGACTAAAAGTGCAAGAATGCAGGCAGAGACCTGATGAGCATCCCAGTGATTCTGGGGGACTCAGACAAGCTCTGCTAACAAAATTTTAATGATGCACTTGCAATTAGTGTCCTTGTGGGTCAAATGGCCCCTGATAGCAGAAACAAAAAAAAAAAAAAAAGAAAAAGAAAGAGAAAAAAAAGAAGAGGAGCAAAGCAACAAGAGGCTGATTTATTGGCAGTTGCTTTTGCAAGGAGTTTACAAGTGAGATAAGGATTAGGAAGAAAGATGATCAGGTACAGGGTCTGAACTAAGACCTAGAAAAAGAGAAGGAGAATGTGAAGGAACACTAGAAGAAAATGTTACTATTGTGGAAACCTGGGATATGTGCACCAATAAACATATTTTTCTAAACATGTCCCTGAATGACCAGGGAAGTTAATGGATGAGGTAGTGTGTTTGGCTACAGTGGTCAAGAAGAGGAAAGGGTTAAGGAAGAGGGATGTTAAAGGAAAGAGGAATCAAGTGTATTTGTGGCTGTGCTGAGAGAAGCCTTTGAAGTAAGCAGGGGGAGAGGACTGATGGGGACCAGAGCAACCTCTCCCAGCAGAACCTCTGGTTAAAGCAAAGCTGGGAGATGAGGAAACAGAATTTTTAGTCAACACCGGGGCTACGTATTCGGTCTTAAATACACTAGAAGGAAATTTAAGTAACAAAAGCATAAATGTCATTGGTGCGACAGGGACTCGTGAGACCTGGCCATTTTTCAAATCCCTGAAATTTAAACTTGGAAAACAATGGGTTACTCGCCAGTTTTTATATTTTCCAACTTCTCTGAAAACTTTTCTGGGTAGAGATTTACTTGAAAAGGTAGAAGCTGAAATCAGATTCAAAGATGGGGAAGTTGAAATTTTAATCCCAGAATCTAAATATGTCGAAGCCATAGCCTTGTTGTTACAGGATACAAATCCCAAAAGGGACACGATACCTTGAGAAACAGAAGATGCAGTGATCCCCATCGTTTGGGCAGGAGAAGTTCCAAGAAGGTCTAAGAGAGCGGAACCAGTAAGAATTGATCTAAATCTAGGATCATCACCGGTAAGAATTAAACAATACCCTTTAAAATCAGAAGCGAGAACTGGCTTGGTACCAATAGTTCAAAAATTCTGAAAATATAACTTGCTAACAGAATGTGAGCCAAAATATAATACACCTATCTCACCAGTAAAGAAAGCTAACGGAAAAGATTACCGTTTAGTCCAGGATCTTAGAGCAATAAATCAGAGAGTACAAGATATACATCCAGTTGTTGCAAACCTGTGTACGTTACTAACTACCTTCACCAGTGAACAAAGCTTTTTGCTTTTGAGTGGGAAAATCCTGAACCAGGGCAAAAGACACAATATACTTGGACGGTTCTACCACAAGGCTTCAAGAATAGCCCAACTATTTTTGGAAATCAGCTGGTGAATGAATTAGAGATTTGGAGAAAAGAAAATGGACAGGGAACTGTATTACAATATGTAGATGACATCTTAACTGCAGCGGAATCTCGGGAAATTACTGTGTATGTACCACATACGGTAGTCACAGTTTCGGAACAAAAAGGGGGGCATTGGTTGTCCCTCAGCCGTATGCTGAAATACCAAGTGGTACTACTAGAACAAGATGACATCGATCTCAAGACCACTTCAGTTACAAATCCTGCAGTGTTCCTCTCCACTGATTGAGCGGAGAGTTCACCAGAACACGATTGCTTACAAACTGTAGAGGAAATATATGCTAGCCATCCGGATCTTAAAGACGTTCTGTTAGAAAATCCAGACTGGGAGTTATATACTGACGGCGGTGGTTTTGTTCGCGATGGGAAGAGACTGTCAGGATACGCTGTGATGACTTTAGATGGCATAGTAGAGGCACGAGCCTTATCTCCCAAAACATCAGCCCGAAAGGCAGAACTAATAGCCTTAACTCGAGCATTGGAACTGAGTGAAGGGAGAAAGGTTAATATCTGGACAGAGTCTAAGTATGCTTTTGGAGTTGTACATGCCCATGGAGCCATCTGGAAAGAGAGAGGACTACTATCAGCACAAGGAACTGAAATCAAGCGTGCTGCACAAATACAAGAACTATTACAGAGCAGTCAAAAGCCGATGGCGGTAGCAATAATGCATTGCAAAGCCCACCAAACAGGAAAAAAACCCACCAGAAATAGGTAATCAATTGGCACATGAAGCTGCCAAAGAGGCTGCAGAAACAGGCATCATGGCATTATTACCAGAAAAAGAAATAACTTTACCGGAAACACCACCTAAATATGATAGTAAAGATGCTAACAATAAAAGCCTTACAGGCACAAGAACAAACAGATGGGTGGGCTGTCACACCCACAGGGCAAATAATAATCCCACCCTCAGTAGTGAGAGAAATTGCTAAATGAGAACATTGCTAAATAAAGAACATCGGGGAACTGAAAATTTAGTAAAACATCTTCAAAAGATAGTTATAAGCCGAGCAATGACAGAAATTATCCGATCTATCATGGAAAAATGTGAAATTTGTTGTAAAAATAACCCAAATACCAGTAATAAATTAATATTGGGGGTTACAAAAGGAGGAAATTCCCCAGGAGACTACTGGCAAATTGATTTTACAGAACTGCCTAGAAAAGGGGGATATAGATACATTCTTCTTCTAGTTGATACTTTTACTGGATGGCCAGAAGCTTTTCCCTGTCACACCAATTAAGCTAGAGAAGTAACTAAAATCTTGTTGAAAGAAATTATCCCGAGGTTCAGTATCCCTTTAGGAATGTCCTCAGGCAGAGGACCACATTTTGTTGCTGAAGTTATAAAACAGTTGAGTAAAAACTTAGCCATAACATGAGGTCTCCATACCCCTTATAGGCCACAATGAAGTGGAAAAGTAGAAAGAATGAACTATACACTTACATTGCAGATCGGGAAAATATGTCAGGAAGCATCAATGACTTGGATACAAGCGCTACCTTGAGCGCCGTTAAGAATTAGAATACAACCTCGTGGTAGAAACAGCTTGAGCCCTTGCAACTTACTTTATGGAAGGCCTTACCAGGCCCCACATAGACCAGGAACAATTCACATTAAAGGGGAAATGGACTTGAATAATTACTTAATGTCTTTGGGAAAGACTGTACAGGAATTGCACGAGTACGTGACGACAAGCAGGCCCTTGGAACTGGATACACCAGCCCATCCATTTCAACCTGGAAACTTGGTCTACATCAAGTCGTGGAATTTGGAGCCGCTAACTGAGAAGTGGAAGGGGCCATTCCAGGGGCTCCTGACTACTTATACAGCTCTCAAGGTCCAAGGGAAAGGCCCGTGGATTCATTATTCCAAGATGAAAAGGGCTCCAACCTCATGGACAGTTGAACAAGAGTCTCCCCTTAAATGGAAATTGAAAAAGTTATGACTGATTTTTATGATTTGTTTGTAACAATTACGGTAGCAATTGTGCCAGATACCATCTTGGGATCAGAACCTCCATTTAATTTTAACACAGAATATAGCTCAAATACTCCACAAAAGTGATTGTTGGATTTCTACCCAAATGCCAGGCTCTGGACAAAGCTAAGTCCTACCCTTGATAGGAGTGCCACTGCCAATAAATGTATCATTATTTAACAATCCACAATATGGTAAAGGACATCAGACAATGCATGGTGGCCAAGCCTCTCCGGAAAAAGACAAGAAGGAAGGTTACAAGTTACCATCACAAAAGATAACCTAAATTCCACTGTATGCTTATATGGGCCAGATAATGACTCTCTAAGCTCCTACACCCTTAAGTCTGGAGAAGATGGGTGTGATGATTACACTGCTAGACGAAATGACAAAACTTTTGTAGGATGTTTCCCAGGATGTAACAGGACCAGATCATGCTGGAGGCCCGCACTAAGTCATACGGACACATCAAATCACTTTGGCCTCCAAGTCCCAGAAGGAAGCGGTTGGTATTGGTTATGCGGAACATGTGCTCGAAAAGTACTGCCTCCCAATTGGCAAGGAGCATGCCCACTAGGAGCCGTAGTCCCCAATGTAACAATAATTGACAGATTGCATGAACAGAGCGGATGGGTAAAAACTTTTCTCAAACAAACCAGGAGGGTTCATAATCCCATTATAGATCATTCCTCAGGATACCATAGTTTTGCCAGATGGTTTATCCCTTGAATTGGAGTTAGTGAATTGGAAAAGGCAATAGTAAATACATCACCTGTTATAGAGGACATTGAAAACAGAACCGCCGGTGCCATACAGGCATTACAAATCGAAATATCTAGTTTGTCTCATGTAGTAATGCAGAATCAAATGGCTCTTGACTTAACTACTGGCTTCACAGGGAGGTGTTTGTACAATTGTTAATACGAGCTGCTGTACATACATAGATCAAAGTGGCAGAATTTCTACTCATCTAGCAGAGATTTGGAAACAAACAAAGATCTTACATCAGGTTACGAAGGACAATACATCCTGGGGATTTGAGGACTTATGGCACAAACTTACCTCATGGCTACCTAATTGGATTTGGTTGAAAAATCTATTCATTATTGCAATAATCGTAATCTGTGTGTGCATCTTAGCCTGCATAATGATTCAGTGCTGTAGCTGTTATAATCAAGTGTACATGAAAATTAAGATTGGGTATTGAGGCTTTGGATTTGTAGGTCCAAAGTCTCAATAAAAGGGGGGGGGAGTTGATGCCTTGAATAAAGGCATGAGAAGGAAAACTTCACTGTATCGCTGGAAAACTTCACTGTATTGCTGCAGTGACGGACATTTGCTTGCTTGAATAACTTTGAAATTTTGGTACGTACTAATTAGATAAGAAAACCTTGAGCTTTGTCAATGGTATGTGCTAAAGTCGCCAACAGACAGGAGGCCTCGGGCCTGATATGCGTCAACAGAGAAGAAGTCTTGGGCCTTGATGATAAGCTTTGAGTTCTGCTGAATTTTTGTAATTAAAACTTGCCAAGGCCAGCTAACTAGGAAGAAGAGATGACCTGCCCCGCGCATGACCAAAGGGCGGGCACTATGTAAATGATAATAGGAATTTGTATATGACTGGAACAATATAAATTTTGCTTGCTGTAGGTAATGGTGTGCAAGCTAGGTGGAGCGATCCCCCATGCACCCAGTGCTGCAATAAAGAATGCCTGCTTTCTAAAACTCCAAAATTGAGTCTTAGAGAGTTTCTTTGGCCGGCTTTTTCGCTAACAGTCTTGCCGCACCCGATGGGGAGAGGAGAACTGAGTGGACTCCAGCGTGCACCGACCCGTTGATCGGGGACTCCATCGGCTCCTCTCCTGCAGTCAGGCGGTAAGCGCACAATGGTGCAACGCTATTGGAAAAGAGATATTTTCTGATAGATAAATAAGGGAAGAAGGAAAAGTCTCAGGGGGAGTAGCAAGCATTTGGGGACATTTTGTCCTCTTTGGGCTCTGTGTAAGATGCATCAGGAAAGTTATGCAGCAGGAGCATAATTTCCTTCCTACACATTGATTTGTAACAAAGGGAGACGTCCCTCGTTTTGGTGTATGAAACACTGGGTTCGATTCTACACATTGTTTCTGTAATGAAGGGAGACATCCCTCATTTGCTGTACAGAACGCTGGTTTAGAATTGGTACCGATATGGGCAATGCGACTTCCCAGGAGACTCCCCTTTGTTCTCCCTTAGGATGCATCCTGAAAAATTGGAACAAGTTTGGAGAGGATCCCCTAAAGAAAGATAAATTAAAAGCTTATTGTGCACAATGGTGGCTGATGTATGAATTGGAGGATGGAGAAAATGGCCAGAGAATGGATTGCTGAATTATAACACTGTTTTACAATTGACGTTGTTTTGTAGAAAGATGATAAATGGGGTGAAGTTGCGTATGTTGATTTGTTTTTTAAGATGTGATCATGAAAACTGTAAAAACGTAGATTGTTGGTGGATGATGCTTATGGAATGTATTAGCAGAAAGTATTAACGGAAAGGGAAAGAAAAAGAATTGTTGTACTGGAAAAGAATGTAAAAGGCAGTGTGTTAAGGATGGTGGGGAGGCTGAAGATGTGCAGATGTTGGTCCCAGAGGGGAATCTGGTAAATGTAGAAGGGATGAGAAAAGGAAATCGCAGGATAGTAGTGATTATCCTTTCTATTATTGTAGTATGCATTGCCATTAGTTGTGTTAAAAGAATGATTGTAAGATCTATCTCTCAGGTAAGGGTTCACCCAGAAACTCTCAGGTAAGGGTTCACCCAGAAACTGAGGAATACATAACTCTACCAAAGCAGACAGACACAACTTATACCAATACATCGGTCAAGGAGGACATACATGTGGTTGAATTGTGACGCAGGTCACGGGGTGGATTGTATGGATTGTCTGGCTCATAGCTCCCAAACAAGTTTCACCATGTCTAGTGCACACAGGCGACTCATGGGGGGTTACAAAAGCGACCCAGCCTTGGGTTGCCTTGAGGCCCTGTCTCTCTGCAGAGATGACTCACTCACGGGGAGCTGTGTAGACAGCTTAGCCCTGGGTTGTCTGATAAGCCCTAAACTAAACAGGGCGGTGGCTGCACCATTCAAAGAACCAAAACCTGAACTGAGCCTTGAAATCCCTTAACAAATAGTATGCCCTGAGTCTCTATCCAGCCACTATTCAGTTGCCCGAAGGAACAAAACCCAACAACAACAACAAAAACCCAAAAGGGAAAGGGAAAGGTATCCTGTGCACTATTTTTGGAGCATGTCTAACTTGTGCACAGGAGGAGGCACTGAAATCTGGTATGGCAAAGATAATGGGTGCAGCCGATCTCATTGAAGCTACAAAATTCAGTGCACTAGAAACTGAAGTGACCAAAACTGCTTTAGAGGCAGGATGGAAGATAAGTGCAGCCTTCAGTGTTCATAATGGACAATTGGAGGTTGAAAAGACATTTTTGAAAGATGAATTAAATTCTGAAAGGGAGAAGAATAGAAAACTGCTCGGAAAATTAAATTTGTTGTAAGGAAGACCAGCCCACTTCCAGGTCAAGAGCAGGGAGTGAGAATTTTAGCCCAATCTCAGGGAGAACGAGGGGACAGCATCCCATTATACAAGCTCCCTTGAGACGGGCAATAGGGCTGGAGGGACAGCCAGTATTTGTACATGTCCCGTTCACGACCTCAGATCTATTCAACGGGAAGCAATCAGTGGGGTCCTATCGAGAAAATGCGGACACAATGCCCACAGAAAGAAAAATTATTTGCTGAATCCTCAAGGAAAAGGGGGCCAGAATCAAATACTAACCTAATTATGCTAGGGACATCTGATACTGAGTAAAGGGGACTGGGGAGAATATTGAGATTTCCCCAGCCGATCCCCTGGTTCCCATAAAGCTGGGGAACAAAGTTACAAATTTCCTGATAGTTTTCATTAAAAAAATTTCATTCCATAAAACAGGGTTGCTGTTTTAGGGTGATTTCGCAGATTCCCGAGAAGGTGAACACACACACTGACTAGAAGGGGAAAAGCAAGCATTTATTAACTACAGACATGCATTATGCTAAGGGTATCTTGTAAAGCAAATTAACGTACCAACCCGAGGACTGTGAGGAAGATGGACCATCCGTACATTCTTGTGCTGTCTTGCACCACGAGCTCAGCCCAGCAATCGGTAGGTGCCGGCTTTACGTGGGCGTCCCCACGGAGGCAATGGTGGCCTCGCCGTACACCAGCCCCATGCTCTCCAGAAAAATCCCGGTATTTACACATTTGCAGAGGAATGGGTTTCGGCACACGTGGCCAGCGGGTGCCAAAACACGCCTCAGTTGCAACATAGGGAGCCTATGACGCATGCGCTCGCTGGCCAGGCGCGCTGCGCGAGCCGTAGCCACCCTGTCTATTGGTTCATGGGCTTTGTACACGTGGCATATTGTCATAATCCAGCAGTCACGCGCCGACCATGCTCACAGATGGACTGAACAAGTGTATTCCAGCAGACCACACCTACAGGATGAACCCCTGCCTGATGCAGAAGTAGAGCTCTTCACTGATGGCAGCAGCTCTATGCTGGAAGGAAAACGAAGAGCTGGATATGCAGTGGTAACAAATGCCCAACCGCTAGAGACTAAGGCACTGCCTAGCAACACATCCGCTCAAAGGGCTGAATTAATAGCATTGATGCGAGCTCTAGAACTAAGTCATGGAAAAAGAGTAAATATATATACACACACAGATTCTGAATATGCATTTGGGGTGGTGCATGCAATTTGGGGGCAATTTGGAAGGAAAGAGGACTGTTAAACTCACAGGGAACTCCAGTAAAATATGGGACTGAAGTTATGAGACTGCTGCAAGCGGTTCTCTTACCAAAGGTTGCAATAATGCATTGCAAAGCCCACCAAAAAGGAAATAGTGAAATTATAAAAGGAAATTGGAAGGCTGATTGTCTTGCTAAAAAGGCAGTTCTAAAGGAGCTGAAATTTGAAGAAGCTTTAATTCCAGGGCCTCGTTTAGAATTACCACCACCAAAATATACTGAGAAGGAAGATGAATTAGCAGAACAGATAGACTGCTCCAAAAATGGACAAGGTTGGTGGATAACACCGCTAACGCCATTATTGATTCCTGAAAGAATGATGGAAACTTCGCTCAAGAGATTACATCAGGAGATGCATCCAGGAGAAGACGCATTGACAATAACTGCAAAAAGAAATTTTTTTTGGACCAAAGATACAAAGGGTAGCAGACATGGTAGTAAAAAAAGTGTACCATCTGCTGTGCTAATAATCCAAAAATTGGGAAAAAAGTTATAGGAGGAATTGTGAAACAAGGAATAATTCCTGGGGAATACTGGCAAATAGATTTTTCAGAGCTACCTAGGTATAACGAATATAAATATTTATTGACATTGGTAGATACCTTTTCTGGCTGGCCAGAGGCTTTCCCTTGCCATGCCAACAAAGAGCTAGAGAGGTAATTAGAATCTTATTGAAGGAAATAATACCCCGATTTGGTATTCCAGAAGGAATCTCCTCTAATAATGGGCCTCATTTTCTTGCAGAAGTCATGCAAGAGATTTCTAAATTTTTACAGATTAAGTGGGAATTACACACCCCTCAGAGGCCACAATCAAGTGGGAAGCTAGAAAGAATGAATCAAACTCTTAAAAGGCAACTTGCTAAACTGTGTCAAGAAAACACACCTTAAATGGGTAGAAATTTTACCTATAGCTCTTTTACGAATTCGAGTAACTCCTAGGGTCAAAGGGAAAGTAAGTCCTTTTAAGGTTGTTTATGGGAAAGCATATCCCATGAGTCTTTCTAACATCACAGGAGACCAAATGCATATAAAAGGGCAGGCTGATGTTAAAGAGTATTTGATTTCTCTTTCGCATACTTTATCTTCACTACACAGGTATCTAAATCAGAAGGCCTCTCTCCTGTTGGATAAAGGTGGAAAGGACCTCACACCATGTTATTGAAAACCTGTACTGCAGCCAGAGTAGAAGGAATGGACTCCTGGATTCATTACACGCGAGTGAAAAGAGCACCAGAACCAGATCAGGGAAAGTGGACAGCCACAGACTGGGAAACTCAAATTTCAGCTAATATCTGAGACCATTGAACTCTGAGAGAATGAAGAACCTGAATATTATAATATCCCATTTGGTACTAGCAGTAGGTCAAGAGAATTTGGTTTTACAGCTTATCCAGTCCTTTGGGCAAATCCAGAATGTTAGTGTAACCGCTTGTCTCCCTCCATCTGAGCTGGCAGACAATCCTTTAAATTGGGGAATATTACCTTTCTAAGAAAGAAGAAGAACAACAATGGAAATAGGGTGGTTAAATAAAATATTACATGGAACAGGATCCTCCCTTACTGGATGGCTGGCAAACCTAATTTAAACTTCGACCACTGTTGTCATTATTACAATCATACTTTGTGTTGTTTTAAGTTCTATCAAGAGACTGGTTTTACAAGCCATGGCTAGAGCATATGTAACGATAAAATGAAGTAGTGAGACTTATGAGACTCATATGAAGAGATCTCATAGTCTCAAAGGGGGGTGTATTGGCTTTGTGTGGCAAGGCTTTGGTAGCGGGGAGGGGTTACAGGGGTGGCTTCTGTGAGAAGCTGCTGGAAGCTTCCCCTGTGTCCGACAGAGGCAATATCAGTCGGCTCTAAGACGGACCTGCCGCCGGCCAAGGCAGCACCTCTGTGATAACATATTTAAGAAGGAAAAAAAAGTTGCTGGGACAGACAGAAATGGCAGCCCGAGAGAGGAGTGAGAACATGTAAGAGAAACAACCCTGCAGACCCCCAGGTCAGTGAAGAAGGAGGGGGAGGAGATGCTCCAGGCGCCGGAGCAGAGATTCCCCTGCAGCCCGTGGGGAAGACCATGGTGAGGCAGGCTGTCCTCCTGCAGTCCATGGAGGTCCACGGTGGAGCAGATCTCCACCTGCAGCCCGTGGAGGACCCTACGCCGGAGCAGGTGGGTTCCCGCAGGAGGCTGTGACCCTGTGGGAAGCCCGCGCTGCAGCAGGCTCCTGGCAGGACCTGCGGATCTGTGGAGAGAGGAGCCCACGTTGGAGCAGTTTTTCTGGCAGGACTTGTGACCCCATGGGGGACCCACGCTGGAGCAGTGTGCTCCTGAAGGACTACACACCGTGGAAAGGACCCATGCTGGAGCAGTTCGTGAAGAACTGCGGCCCGTGGGAGGGACCCATGTTGGAGAAGTTCATGGAGGACTGTCTCCCGTGGGAGGGACCCCACGCTGGAGCAGGGGAAGAATGTGATGAGTCCTTCCCCTGAGGAGGATGAAGCGGCGGAAAATAACGTGTGATGAACTGACCGTAAACCCCATTGCCCATCCCCCTGTGCCACTGGGGGGGGTTGGTAGGGAATCCGGGAGTGAAGTTGTGCCCAGGAAGAAGGGAGGGGTGGAGGGAAGGTGTTCTGAGATTTGGGTTTATTTCTCATTACCCTACTCTGGTTGATTTGTAATAAATTGAGTTAATTTTCCCCAAGCGGAGTCTCTTTTGCCAGTGATGGTAATTGGTGAGTGATCTCTCCTGTCCTTATCTCGACCCACAAGCTCTTTGTTATATTTTCTCTCCCCTGTCCAGCTGAGGAGGGGGAGTGATAGAACGGCTTTGGTGGGCACCTGGCGTCCAGCCAGGGTCAACCCACCACAGGGGGAAATGATGTACTTAAGAAATTATGTACTTAAGCCACACGAAAAAGGCCACAAAGGTCTTGTGAAACAAGATCCCCTTTGTATAACCAATGCATACCTTGCTAACAACTGTGCCCCTGAAGAAGAACTAAAAGACTGAGAAGAAGGGAACATCCTACCCCAGGAGGCGCCAAAAAGTTGAATAATTGCTAATAGGCATGAAGTCAGAAAAATCTTCGAAAACTGGAGGAAAGGTAAAGAAAGGTGGCAGGGGGAGATCACGACCACCAACTCAATTCCACACCAAAAAGACTTACCCCCCCAACTCTCCTTGAGCATGTGCTGTAAAAGAAAAGAACACTGTACCTTTAATTCCAAGCAGGGAAACTTTAGCCCAATGGAAACTGTGCGAGATAAGCGACTCCCAGTAATAGTTTTTGGAAGAACTTTGGAAATTGAATATGTATAACTGAACTGTATAAATTGCTTGCCCGTTTAGGCATGAGGGGTGCTAGCTTTGCGGATTACCACCTAGCCCCCATCTTTGCGTAAACAAGAACTGGAATAAAATACCTCTGCTCTGTGTTTATATTGGCATTTTGCACACCGGGTGAATGACCCCACTTTTGGGACAACAGTGGGGCAGGCAAAGCACCGCATCCCGCAGGCCGAGGGGCTCAGGCACCCACGTCGCTGCCGGAGGATTGCCGGCAAGAGGTTTGGCATCTGGAGAGGGGCTGCTGGGCCAGGGTGCCCAGGCACCCACCCCACTCCCCCAGCCGCAGCCACGAGTGCTCTCAGTGCTGGAGCAGATGCCGTAGCAGCTGCCTGTGCCCAAGCCTGTCCCGAGCGGAGGGAAGACTTTGCTGGCGAGGAGCAATCCAGTGAAGGCATTGCTGAAATTGCTGGGCTTGAAGTTGCTGCCGGGCCAGGAGGGTGCCGCGGGGTCCTTGTGCAGGAGGAGGGGTGGCAGCGCCTGGGCACCGTTCAACTCCGGGGAGCTGCAGAGCAGGGAGTCCCCGAGGCCGTTGGGGAAGGTCGCGGCCACCGCCTGCGCTTTCCAACCCAGCTGGTCCATCAGCTCCTCCGCCACCTCCCTCTCGGCCCCAGCTGTCTTCTTGGAGCCCTTCCCGCAGAGCCGGACCACCCTGATGCTCTCGCCACGCAGACAGCTCTGGTGGCCGAGGTCCTCAAGGCTCCTCAAGGCTGAAGCGCTCCCCAGGCTCTTGTACTCCACCAGTGCGCAGTGCTTGCTCAGCAGCTCGGGGAAGTCTGACGTGTATTTCCGCACATCCGAGGGCAGCTTGCGGCCCGGCCGCAGGATGCGGATGGAGGCGATGGTGCCGAAGGGGCTGAACATCCTCGTGATGGTCTTGAGGAAATTCTTCTGGAGCAGCAGCAGCACGTCCTGCTCCAGGGTCAGCAGCTCCCAGGCCAGCAGCAGTCTGCTGGGGGGGACACTCAGCAGGGACTCGGGGATGGGGACCCATGATACCGAAAAGCCAGTCGAAGAAACTCTCTAAGACTCATTTTGGAGTTTTAGAAAGTAGGCATTCTTTATTGCAGCGCTGGATGCACGGGGGATAGTTCCACCTAGCACGCGTGCCACAGCTTCAGCACAAACAGGTTATATGGAGTAACCAATTACATATTAATCAGATTAGTATACATATACATAAAAGTTATTGTAACTGAGTATCATAGTATTGCCTACATCTGATCACATGCAACGGTTCTTCATTTGAGTCAAAGGGCTGCTTTTGCGACCACCGATCCATTTCAAATTCTGTTGGCTGACCTTCAAGTCTTGTTCGTCATCCTTGTTCTTTGATCTTGGAGCTTAACATGGTTTCAGTCATATATGGTCAGTTTCAATATTAATCTTATCTAATGTACAGGAACATCCAGTCATAAGAGCAAAGAACTGTAAAACTTAGGAGTAACTACCTCTACTAGTTAATTACTTGGCTACACTTCTGTCTCTTTTTTCAATCATAGTGTTAGTATAAGATTTCTAATAATTATTTACCAAATCTCACTTTTACAGTCACCTAGCAGCAAACCAGTTTCCACGGCTGGTACAAAATATTAAAACCAACAAATATTTAGACATACCATACAGAATGTATGGACATATGTTATCACCCACCGCCTCACTTTGGTGCCCTCCTCGTTCACCTCCAGCAGCTCTGAGAACCGCAGGGTGTAAAGCGTCAGCCACCAGTCATGCGTCAGGTATTTCACCTGAGGGACAGAGGGGGCCACTGTGTCACTGTGAGTCTCCCCAGGCAGGGACCACCCTAAACCCATCATCGAGGCAGGCTGCACCCCCATCAACCTGAGGTCATGGCAAGGCAATATCCCCCTTTCAGGATTTGTGGGAGAAGGCCGCCTGTGCTCCTGGACCATGGCAAGAAGACACAGCTTCCCTGTACATCACACCACCAGTGCTTCCCTGCAGTTTTTTAGTTAAGGCATGATCTCTCCCAGAGCAGCCTGGGGGAACCACGGGCAGAAGAGGTGAACCCAGCCCTGGGCTTGGGGTTTGAGGACCCCTCACCGCTTCCCCAGCCACCCTCCCTGGGTGGAGAACTGCTGCAGCACGTTGAAGGCAGACAGCAGGGCCCAGCTCTGCACCACCAGCGCTTTGCCGGGACACAGGCAGCCTGAGCAGAGCCTGGACCTCCCCGAGCACCTCACCGCAGACAGCCAGAGCACACCCAGACACTCAGGCATCCTCCACATGGAGGCCACTTCCCACCCTGGCTGGCCAACGCAACGGGCTGCCTACCTTCTTCAAGGACGTCAGCAGTTTGATGCTGACGAAGCCCATCTTGTTCTTCTGGACATGTTTCAGGAGGAAAGCATCCTTGGCCAGGTTCTCGTCAGAGAGGTGGAATTCCACCTGGGACGCAACCCTCCTGACCAGCTACCGGTCAGGGACAGAGTAGCTGCAGTCCAAGAGATCAGCCCCCAGAACATCGCTCGCATCGCAGAAGCTCCCGGCAAAGCAGCAGGGACACGGGTGTGACTTGGTGGCCTTTGGGATGTGCAGCACTGCCCGGTCCCAGCCACAGCGGTGCAGATGGCAGAGTGTTGAGGAGCGGGGTGGCTCAGCTGCGCTCTGAAATGAAACGGAGTTTTATGGTTTTAGAAGCGCGCTTGCCTTCACGCCCCCAGCATCGGTCCCTGCCACAAGTTACGCAGCAGATGGCCTTGCGCAATCTTGCAGCCAGAGGTGCCTCACCAACAGAGCGCCATCTCTTTAATTAACAGGATACAGGCCAGGAGAGATCTTTGGCCTCCGGTTCACGGCAGTTGTCCCGACTCCCCCAGGCCACACACTGTTCACACAGCGGGAGCGAGAGGCCTGTGTCCTTGGTACCAGGGGGTCCTTGCTAGTGCCGAATCCTCCAAGCACGAGGAGGGGATGTACTAACCCCATCCCTGGGGTCCCGTAGAGCGCAAACAGCCCCAGCGCCCCGACACCGGACGTTGGGCAGAATCCAGTCCTTTTCTGGGAGCACGCGGCGGCGGGTACCGTCTCCTCCTGGGTGTCACGCACCCAGGGAAAGCGCCGCCCCCTCCGAGGGGGATCCAGAGCTGCTGCTTTTCCCATCAGGAGACTAAAAGACCTGACAGCACTACTGGAGCGAGGGCTGGGGGAAAGCGTGCCACCGAGCGACACCGCGTGACCTTCCTTCGCGCCCTCGAGGTCCTTTTTCCTATTTCTGCCTCGCTCCGGTCAACGCAGCGAACAGAAGCACGGGCAACAGTCGCAAACGCATTTGCCATCTGGCGCAAGGAGGCTGCGGCTGCAGCTTGGTCCCCGCTCGGCTCGGCTGAATCAACTTGTTCTTCTTCCCCCACCGGAAAAATACTGTTGAAAGCAAAGAGGATTTGCACCCGCAGACCCTGAGAGCCGCCTGTAGGCCCCGGGGGCACCCCAGCCTCCCTTAACCCTTTCCCTCCCCAGGAGGAGCTGGGGAGGCTCTTGGGGGTGGGGCGGAACACAGGGAGCCCCCGCATTCCTTCCGGGGAGACGCCAAAGAGTCCTTGGCAGCCAACAGCCAGAAGGGACCATGGCGCGGCCACCAGTGCAGCTCCCACTGCCTGGGCCCTGGGGCCCCCCGGCGCCCCAGCTTTTCCAGCCATTCACGCTCCCCAAAACCTTCTACCCTCAAGGTAGGGACCGACCCCAACCCCAACCCCTGCAGCCCAGGGACGCTCTTGGGGGGCAAGAGCAGAGGTGACCGCCGGCCATCGCTCCTCTCTCTCTCTTAGGCTCAGCCAACCTGTGCCGCCTGCCCGCGCGGGAGCAGCCCTTCCCTGCAGCCCGGGCACCCCTGGCAGGGGGGACACCCCAGGCCCCCCAGGCACCACCAGCAGGTATGGCACCCCAGTCTGCTCTGGCACCTTCCCCATCCCCATCACACCCCTTCCCCCGGCACTTTTCACATGGGGGTTCAGCAAGCCCCGGTGAGCATCCTTGCCCTCGCCTGGGTGACGCATGCCCAGGAAAGCCCATCTGCAGAGAATTTCCCACATATTTGGGGCCACCTCTCCCATTTCACCTCCTAGATACGAGTCTCCTCCCCGATTTGCAACCCCGTCCCACCGGCACAGCAGCTCACCCTGTGGGGATCGCCCCGGCCACAAGCTCCCCACGCCCCTGGCCCAGAGCTGGGGGATGTCGGCCATCGGGGCCGGCTCGGCGGGTGCCCCTGGAGAGTCCCCCCGCACCAGCACGGCTCCCCCTCACCCACACAGGGCTGCAGAGGGCTCCATGTGGCTGCCTCTTCGACCCCCGCGTCTTCCGCATCCAGTGGACAACCACCCACCTGCCTCCGCCGGCCACCGCCACGCTCGGCCAAGGCGCCGCTTCTCTGCCGGGTGCTGCCCTGTGGGGTCCCGGGGGCTGCGGGGCCCCCCTGGCCTGGACAGCCCCAGGGACCCCCCAGGGCCAACCATAATACCTCGCACCCTGTGAAAATCAGAGGAGTGGCGTGGCCCCAGCCCCTCTGGAGCTGCCACTGTCCATCCCCGGCTACCAGCACAGCGAGGGGCAGTTGGCACAGATCAACATCCCCAGCATGGCCACCCCTGTGGGGGCACCCCTGGGCAGCGATGTCCCCCCCAGCCCCTGCGCTGCCAGCCACAACCAAGCCGTTGGGGACACTGCAGGCGACCTTGCAGTGTCCGAGGAGATGCTCCTGGAAGAGGCCCTAAGGCTCTTCAGTTGCTCCCTGGATGGAGTGGGGGTCAGCCAGGATGGTCCCAGCAGCAGCCCCATGTCTGGGGACCCTGCTGGCACCAGCGGAGCGGAGAGAGGGATGGCCCCAGCCCCCCCAGCGATGCCAACACCCATCCCCAGCTACGAGAACATCGAGGGGCCGTTGGCCAAGATCAACACCTGTGGCATGGCCACCCCTGTGGGGGCACGCCCAGGCAGTGACGTCCCCCCCAGCCCCTGTGCTGACCCCCACAATCAAGCCCTTGGGGAGCCTGTAGGTGAACTTGCAGCGTCTGAGAAAGTGCCTCTGCAAGAGGCCCTAGTGCTCTTTGATTGCTCCCCGGATGGAGTTGGCGTCAGCCAGCATGCTCCCAGCAGGAGCTCCATGCCCGGGGACGCTGGTGGCACCGGCGCAGCCACCCCCCACCGCGACTTCAGCTCGCTCTCGCTGCCTGAGGAGATGCTCACCCCTGACTACTGCATCCCCGAGCTCAGCGACGCCATGCTGAGCCTAGAAATATTCAACATCATCGGGATGGAGCCCCAGGAGCTGTGGGAGGATGCCGGGATGGACCTGCCACCATCCCCACCTGCCACGGCAGGCAAGCGGAGGAAGAGGCAGGCGCAGAGCTCCTTGCCAATGCCACCCAGCAAGCGCCAGGGCTCTTGCGGCCAACGTGGGGGTGTGAGGCGGGGGCGGGGATTAGACAGGGGTGAGAGGGATGGAGATGGGGGGAGTGGGGGATGGGAGAGGAGGGGGGGTACTTGTTGAAGGAGGGGCCGGGGAGGGGGGTGGGGAGGGGTTAGACCAACTTGGATGGGACCTTTCCTCTTGTCTTTTCAATTAAAAGCTCCTTCTCCAGAACCGCTCCGTGCCTGTGTGGGAGGGGGAGGGAGAGCAGGGGGCACCAAGAAACAGCACCCAAGAGGTGCAAAAGCCCCGCTGAGCCCCAGATCCGAGCCGGGCAAAGCCCCGAGGGGAACCGAGCCACCCCCAGGGCCGAGTCACCACCAGCGGGGCAGGCAACGGTGGGGCGGGACGCGGACGACTCCCCTCTCCCCTTCCCCAGGGGGAGCAGCCCTTTGGTGGGGAAGCCAGGACAGACAGCTCCCTGCAGGACTCACGGACACGGCCCCACGCAGAAAGCAGCACAGAGCCCCTGCGACAAGGACAGACCTCGGGGGCCGGGGGGGACACGGGCACACACGACAGCAGGGGCTGCAAGGCCTTCGTCTTGAACACCACCAGCGTCCCCTCCAGCGGGGACAGGGCTCGGTGCAAAGCCCTTCAAAGCCTCAAGACCATCACGGCCTTCCTCGGGTCCCACTGACCTCAGCCCCGGAGAGCCCAGCTTTGCCTCACTGACACACCAAAATAACCCCAAATCACCCCAAGAATGGCGAGGGAGGGAGCTGCAGGCCACGCAGGGACCCTCCTCCCCTTGTCTGGCTGCACCTTGGGCAGCTGCAAGACCATGAAGGGGAGAGAAAAAATCAGAAGGAAAAAAAAAAAAAAAAAAAATCACTGCACCAGCCAGAAAGTGCCTGGAAACTTCATCCCTCTTTATTGCCCATTTCCCATGCGAGCTCCACAACCTGGGAGCAACGCAGCCAACGGCACCTTCGAGAACCAGACTCACAGCCTGCTGCAGCTGACCCTGCTCGCGCAGCTGAGGTGGGCTGGATGATCTCTAGAGGTCCCTTTCAGCATCCATTCTGTGCTGCTGTGACTCTGTCTCCGCCGTGGTTTAACCCCAGCCAGCAACTAAGCACCACGCAGCCGCTCACTCACTCCCCCCCATCCAGTGGGATGGGGGAGAAAATCTGGAAAAAGAAGTAAAACTCGTGGGTTGAGATAAGAATGGTTTAATAGAACAGAAAAGGAGAAACTAATAATGATAACACTAATGAAATGACAACAGCAATAATAAAAGGATTGGAATGTACAAATGATGCGCAGTGCAATCGCTCACCACCTGCCGATCGACACCCAGCTAGTCCCCGAGCAGCGATTCCCCCCCACACTCCTCAGTTCCTATACTAGATGGGACGTCGCATAGTATGGAATACCCTGTTGGCCAGTTTGGGTCAGGTGCCCTGGCTGTGTCCTGTGCCAACTTCTTGTGCCCCTCCAGCTTTCTCGCTGGCTGGGCATCAGAAGCTGAAAAATCCTTGACTTTAGTCTAAACGCTACTTAGCAACAACTGAAAACATCAGTGTTATCAACATTCTTCACATACTGAACTCAAAACATAGCACTGTACCAGCTCCTGGGAAGACAGTTAACTCTATCCCAGCTGAAACCAGGACACTTTGAACCACTTAACATTCCATGAGAAATACCCCAAGAGCTCAAGAAGAAAGAGCAGAAAGACAGGAGACAGGTGAAAGCCTAGAGCACCAGCTAGACGGAATGAAAGACCCTCTTCCTTCTCTGAAGCTTCAGCAAGGCTTCCTTCACCTGCTTGTTCCTCCGACTGTAAATGACGGGGTTCAAACTGGGGCTGACGAGACTGCAGAAAAGGGAAAGAACTTTCTCCCTCCCAGAGGAGTTACCGCTCCCGGGCCCCGCGTACATGAAGATGGCGTTTCCATAAAAGACACCCACCACGGTCGGGTGGGAGCCACACGTGGACAAGGTTTCGTGCCATCCTGGCACAGAGCGGATGCGCAGATCGGTGGCCGGGGTGTCCAGGGAGGAAATCAGGATTAAGGCTAAAGGCAAGAGGAAGAAGCACACACAAACAGCAAAGATCAGGACTTTATTGGCAGGAGCGGCAGTGCAGGCCAGCTTTAAGACAGCAAGAACTTCACAGGAGAAGTGGACAACCTCGCAGGGGCCGCAGAAAGGCAGGTGTAAAGCCAGAGAGGCTTGCAGTGTACCAAATACGAACGCCAAAGCCCACAAAACCGTGGCAAGGCTGAGGCACAGCCTCCAGATCATGATGAGGGCATAGCGCGGGGGGCGGCAGATTGCCACGTAGCGAACATGAGACATCACGGCCAGCAGCACGCACGCTGTAAGTGCAAAGATTAAATAAAGATGGATCTGTGCCCCACACCCAGCAACGGAGAGGGTTCTGCCTTGTCCAAGGAGGCTCCTTAGCATACGGGGGACATTGCTGGAGGCGTAGCAGATGTCCCCGATGGAGAAGTGGCAGAGGAAGAAGTACATGGGGCTGTGGAGGCAGTAGTCCAGGCAGATAAGCAGAAAGACAAGTGCGTTTCCCATCAGAGTGGCAGAGCAGAGGGCAGAGAAAAGGCCAAAGAGGCAGCGCTGCAGGGCTGGGGTGCTGCAGAACCCCAGGAGGACGAATTCTGTGACGGTCGTTTCATTCTGCACGCTGCGCTGGAGGTGAGGCAGCACAAACTGCGACCACGGAGTTCTGGAAGCGAAGGAGCAAGGAAAAGGAAAGAAAAAGGAGAGTTTTCCTAAGAATGTTGTGTCCTTCTTTACTCTTTACGCTGCAGCTCCCTTCTCCCTGTTTTTCCCTCTGACTCCAGTGAAAGGTGCGTACCACCCTCCCCATGCTGAGCGACGTACATCTGAATTGCAAGCTCCAATCTCTCTGCAAACTTTGAGCAGTTTGACCAATCTCGCACAACTTTGCTGCCTAGCTTGCCCTTGAAGTCCTTCTTTTCCTGGGTTGGGTTTGGGTTTTTTTTGCAGGGGGTGGGGAGGGGCAGGGTGTGGTGTCGCTGTTGGAGAAGATAAGATGATGAAGATTGCAGGTGTCGATTAAGGTGAAGTCAGAACAACTTCAAAGCAGCTATTTTAAATTAAGTCCATATTAAAAGGAATGCACAGTTCACAGAATAATTCCAGTTTTATCATTAAACCAACCAGCGTTTCCAAGCCACTGCTGTGTCCTCTTTACCTTCGTGAAATGCATTCCTATTGAATCCTGCAGTTGCTTGATCCAACTCCCCTTCCCAGCAGGGAGGCTACTGCAGGCCCGGGAAGGTCAGGCAGAACGTCACCTTGGTTCCTGCTGTGCAGCTGCTCGCCGTTACCAGTTTCGCAGGGTGCTGGTCAAGGTCCCTGGGCATCCCCTGGCACTTGTCTCCACGCGGCTCTCTGGTCTCCAAGATCTTCCGCCACTTCCAGGATATTTCCTCCAGCCAGGATCTTCACCTTTTCCTTCCTGGGTCCCTTTCTTCTCTTCAAGATCCCTTCTTCTTGCTGGGAACCCTTCTTTTTGCCACCACCTCTTCTTTCTGGAACCCCACGCCCCCACTTTTCCCAATCTAAGTTGTCTATGTGAGCAGTACGAGGCCTGATCAGCCTCCGAATTAAGGCTTCTGGCTCCTAGCTCTGTATTAACTGTAGGATTCGGGACATGCCACTTTTGCTTATTCCAGGTGTTACCCAAATTTACAACCAGCCCACGCTGGCTGCGTGTAGCAAGAAGCAGGCTTCTGCTTGACAGCTCAGAATTCAGTTTCAGACATTCACACGCACAGACCTTGCCACACACGTGCACCCCGTCACGTCTTGCCTGGTAACCTTCACAGTTTGAGCCAGTTTTTTGTCTACGGCCGGGCTTCAGAGGCAGGGCATGGCCACAGAAGCGCATCCCCCCCGTCAGTCTGTGAGCTGAGCAAGGGAGACTCAATACTTGTCTGGTGAGCCTCATACCCAGGCAATGTGGGCGATCCCTCTCCTGCGACAGCCCTGGCAAAAGCCACAGCAGGGTGCTCCCTTGCCTCTGCCTAGGTCACTGGGGTTCCCCTGCCTGCCACTGCTCCTTTGTCCTCCTCTGTGTTTGTGGAGATGAACCTTCAACCACACAACCTAACACCTACAACGCCGGGAAAAAGAGAGGCTGCAGAGGGTCCAGCGGGGAAGGTCGCCGATGTAAAATGCTCTTTGTGAGAGGCAGCACACCCAGCTCACCTCCTTGCTCCTGAGCTGCTCTATCGGAAGCACTGCGTGCAGGACGCTCTGCTCAACAGGCTGTGTCTGTCTCTGACTGCCTTGTCCTTGCTACAGCACCGTGTGCTGGGGGAACGCCACGGAGAGCAAGGAGGACGCTCTTTCCCCAGGAGCAACGGAGGGTGCTCAGCTGAGTGCTGCTGCAGGGGCCAAAGTGGGGCAGGCAGGCAGGCAGGGGAAGGCAGGAACGAGGGAGCTGGGAGTAACCGGCCAGTCTGGGAGATGCCCGAGAGGCTCGAGAACCCTGTAAGCACAGGACAAGCTTAGAGGAGGAGGTTCAACGTGAGGCCCTGTGCTTAACCATCCCCTCCAGATCTGGACCTTCTCTGGTTCCCGAGTTACCGTGCAGTTTAACAGCCTGGTGCAGAGATCCTGACTGGGAGATCACTGTACCTCCAGGACTTAGGGATCCACCTAACAGTTAACCTGAGCGGGTGCAGGTCTGTGCTGCGCTGTACCTACAGCGTGGCCTTCAGGCTGTGTCCCTACACATGTCCCTTGGCCGCAGGATAAACGGAGCTCGTTGACTGTAACAGAGGAGCCTCCAGGCAGCTCCTGCTTGGTACCAGCGATTACGCCACCTGCGCGGCCCTGCCGTTATCTAAAGTACAGCAAGAAGTCCGCGCGTGAACATCCTTTATGCATAGAGTTGTTTTCTTCTAAGAAAAGTTGTATAACACCGTGAATGACCAAAAGGAGGAACTTCTCCACAGGCAGGATCTGTACAATGTGCCAAGGGAAAATCCATCTGGGGTCTGCCCAATGCTGCATGAACGCAGGGTCCCCAGCGTCTGAAGGGACCTAAGATTTACTTGCTACCTAGATGCCTCTTCTTGCTGCCTGTACGCCTTCTTCCTGGCTACCTCGCCTCCCAAGACCTTGCCCACCCCCCGCCTACTGGGGAGGGGGGGAATGTTAGAGAGACAGCCTCGATGCTGTGCCAGCACTGCTCAGCCATGGCCAAAACACTGCTGTGTTATCAACAGCTTTCTAGCTACCAGTACAGAGCACAGCACTACGAGGGCTGCTGTGGGGTAAAGGAACTCCAACTCAGCCAGACCCAATACAGAAGGGAAGTGGAGGAACAACAGAGGGGGCAGCCCAGGGACACAGAGCCCCAGGTCTCATCTGGCCGCTCCTGTGACCATACGGTGTATTCAAAATCAAATACCTGAAGTGCTCCCTTAGATGCAGTTTACAGCCCGGGGACAAGAAGGTGGCAGTTCTGCATTTTGCAGCTTCCAGGCTGATGGCAGAGCCAAAGCAAAAAAAAAAAAGAAACCAAACCAAACCAAACCAAACCAAGAGAGGTAAAACTGGAGCGCAGGGAGCAAATGCTTTTCTTTCACCTTAGGCCAACTGCTCAGACGCTCTCTATGCTGCCCTGCCACAGAGGGCATCCCTCTCGTACCAGTAAGAGACATAAGAGTGAATTAAAGCCAGGACCCCAAACCAGAACAAAAACCCGGTCGTGATGAAGAAGAAAGTGGAGAATGCATCAAATATAACAGAAAATTATTTTGGACGTTCCCAGTTTACATTTGGAAAAAAGAGAAAAAAAAAAAGAAGAGGAATTAGGTATTAAAAGAGCAGCACTGAATGATAAAGCAGTAGCAGTCCCTCTACCACTACAAACCCACACCCCCACATGCACGTACGCATGCAGACTTAACACCACCAAACTCCCATTGACTGTGACGTTCACCTCAGCTTGCTGGTCTAGAGATACTGAATGCCTGAAGCACACCAAGGATAACTGAAAACGTCTGCATGGCTTTAATGGGAATCCTCCAACTGAAACAAAGCGCTTTCTCCCTCCGTCTCCGTTGGCACATCCCCAAGTCACGCTCTCACTCCTCTCCTTCAAAGTCAAGATTCCTAAACGTGAAAAGCGGGAGTGGGGAAAGGCGAAGGGAAGAGAAAAAGAGGGAGAGCATCATCAGTGGAAGACCTGCCAGCTGCTGCTGATTCAGCCCTGTTCGGGGGACCACCCCAGCAGAGAGGAGCTGGTTTGCATGCCACGGTCCTCACTGCCTGTTCCCAGGGACAGGCCGTTTGCTCAGCCTTGCCGGCCAAAGCGTGGGAAAAGCGTAGGCGTGCACCGTCACTTGCAGAGGAGCACGGTCACGTTCACGTGCAATCCTTTACCTTTTTCCTCCCTGGATTCAAAGGGTTTCTGTCTTCAAAGTGAGAGCCTTCCATACGGTCGTTTGTGACATTTCATCCAGGATAATAATCTCAGAAAGATCAGTCCTGCAATAAATATTTTACATAGCAATCCGTGATTATGGGAACTGATGCCACCAAGGGCATTAGCATCAGCAAGAGGAACAGCAGAGCCCCGAGAATCAAAGCTCCGCATAAGCGTGGGAGGTTTTGCTGGATAAGGAGTTTTGGGAGGCAAGCCGGGGAGCTGCAGAGCAACAGCTCTGTGCAAAGGCTCTTGCTGGGGTTTAGCCCCGGTCCGGGTTCCTAAGCCACTGCTGGTACAGATCACGCCTGCAACTCCGCATGTGTAAGCATGAGGATCTCCAGCTACCGTAAAGGCACTGATGATGCAAGCTTTGGGGGTCAAACGCGAGTGCTGCAGCCCCTCTGCTTGGGGTCAGAGCCCTGCGATCACCTCCTGCAGCCCTGCCCCCGAATTTGATTTTCCCACCAAGCTGCCTGCTGGTTTCTGTGGGATGCCCCACAAAGAGGCAAGTGGAGAAAACTCTGCCAAACACCTTCAAGCTAATCTTGCCGGGGGTCCTGGCGCTTGGTGGGGCTTTACCTGTCACTGCCTTGCTTTGGGATATCCACGTCACTGGTCTTCCCCACGTTCAGCTGAACTGAACTTGCAGCAGCAGCAGCTTCCATCGCCCTCCTGGACTCCTGATGTTAAAAAGGGACAAATCACGTTCTCTGTCTTTGGTCAAAGTGGAGATAAGCTGAATGCCCAGCACAAACTTAGCAGTCTGCCCTCCCCTTCTGCCCCTTGGCAGCTATAGGTATTAGTGCAGCAGGGGAGAAACCGTTCACTCCAAAGATTTCAGGGCAGGGGGATTGTGTGTTCAAAACACGATTATGAGCAAATCTTGCCAGCAGCAGCAGCAGCAGCATCACCATCTAATAATAATCATCATAATGATAATGACCTTTGTGAAAAACAACTCGTTTTAAAAATTACACCTGTATTCAACTGTTCAGCTCACTGCTACTTGAGGAAACAAAGGTTACAACGTGGGATCCAGGCTATTGGGATCTATTTCGACTGAGTGCTGATCTTCCCCCAACGTTTCCAGACAAGCTGTAAGAGAAACAGGCAATCTCACAGCCCGACGGAGATGTCCAGCCCCGAGGACCCAGCAAGCCTTACCTCTTCTTCTTCTTCTCCGGCTTCATTTCTGGCATCGTCCAACTTCTTCTTCCTTTCTGGCATAAGGTCATCCAGAAAGCCGAGCTCTCGCTTTGAGAAGCAGAAATCCATCGCTTTCCGGACAAAGACGAGAGCCAAAACCTTCACGAATAAGAGGGAAGATGCGGTGAGCTCAGAGACGATGCCACCTCTCGCTCCAACGCTGCAAACACCCCGCTGCCGAGCGGCAGCAGCTCTTACCATCATGGGAAAGATGATGGCGGCACGGGACACCTTGATGGTCCAGAGCAGGACGAGGCAGGTCAGCTGGATCACCGTGAACAAATGCACCTTTCGCAAGGGCACGTGCCGCAGGTAGATGAAATCCGGCTGGTGTTTCGCCGGCATCCAAAACAGCTTCAAGCGATCAAAGAACTGCAAAATAAAAGGGAAAGGTTGCCACCTTGGGACTGCGGCAAGTTTCTGGCCCTCTCGAGACGTGGAGGCAGTTTGCAGCATCTCGCTTGCCGTCAGAAATCCTGGATCCCACCGCGTTCCTCCTGGGAGCAGCACCCGTTTTCCCTTCGCTCCATCTATCAACCGGCTTGCCCCTGAGAGATGCCCACCAAACGGCAACTATTCCATGCCATTCCATTATTAGCATTTCTTGGCCCACTGAATCCCCCAGCGAGGATTTCCACCAGTGGTAGAAACTGCCTTCCCTTTGCACTGAATTCCCCCGCTTTCACGTAACCAAACACTGACCGGCCCTAAACCCTGAAACAGAGAGCGCTGAACTTGCCTGGTCCTCCCAGCCCTATATACCTCCTGTGCCTCCACCAATCTTTTTCTTACACAAAAGAGTTTCATTGCTTGCTCTGCGAGAAGTTCTTCCCATGCCACTGCTTTTTTCCCTGCTGCTACGGAGACAAAATACCAGGGAGCCGACATGCTGCACGCTGTAAAAGAGTCCGTACCTGAATTCCTCTGAGCGACGACACACCCATGTAGAGAAAGACGCCATAAAGCACAGGCATTGGTATAAACTGGGGGGAAAAAGAAAAAAAAAAAAAAGAATGCAATCGTTTCTTTTTCTATATTGCATTTTCAGTATTACCACCCTCTTCCGCAGGCACTGCCTAAAATTGCTTGAAGCTTTCCAGCTTCCGTTCAGGCTTAGAGATGGGTCAGATTTTAACCATTAAAGATTTTGTGCGCACGAGTGAGCTAAGGCTCTGCTTTAGGCTGAACTTGGGAGTTACCTCTCCTCAGAATAATCCTATTTTCCAGAAAGGTTGGAGGAAAATAGGCGATTTCACCCGTGCTACCCTATGCCGCATTCTGTGGTGGTAGAAAAACACTTCTGCCTATTCTTGGGGCAACAGGCAAAGGCCACAGGCCTCCTTTTAGCCTAGAGACGAGATTACTTTGTGGGAGGAACGTGCAAGGAAGCCCACGGGGATGACCTCAGTGTGTTTAGCTCCTGGGAACGGCTGCTCCGGGGCGTTTGGGGAGCAAATTGCAGCCAGTAAAGGGCTGCCTGTTTGAAAGAGAGCAGATGTGCTGGTCTGAATATGCTCAACTGTAACCCATAAACATGGGCGGGCCTGAAAGGCACCCGAAAATTCAAGCAGTTGCGTTGCTCGCTCGCCTCGAGCACACCAAACGGGGGCCTGAAGGGCTGCAAAGCCTAACGGAGGCTGGTTCCCACCGTGGGTCAAGCCCCAAGGGTTGGGATCACCTCCTCCTCCTCCGCTCCACAACTAACTACTCAGGCCTGCAGAGAGGGGACTGTTTTTCGGTAACCTCCAACAAGCTCGCGGTTGTTGGGTGGTTTGCATTTTCCTCTCACCTTTAACACGGAAGTGAAGAAGACGGAGCAGCCCATGAGCACAAAGATCAGCAAGCCAGTGACTCTCTGCTCTCGTATCCCCAGAAACTTGGGTTGTTCTCCTGGAGCTGAGCAGTCAGACTCTACTTTGAGGCTATTCACGTGGGTGATGGACAGGACGGTCGCAGCCACAAACCAGGGCAGCCCCATCACAGAGCACACCCCGAGCATCACGGCCACCACAAAAAGGTCCAGGTGGTACCCGCATCCTTTCTGCAGGCAGGAAAACAAGAAACAGAGCATCCCATAGCACAAGAGCAAGGAGAACGTCGCAAGTCAGACTCAAACCCTGCTCGAGCACAAGTCAACTTCTTCAGAATTTAAAACAAGAAATGGAAACGAGTAAGGGTGTATGCAGGCTTTGCACAAGCACCTGGCGTGAAAATCTGGCAGGAGTTCAGACACAAGGGATATGGGGAGCTTGTGCGATACATACTTCTCCAAAAAAAGAACCCCACAACCCAAAACCACCAAACCATTTTTTTCACTCACAAAGAAAATTCTACCACTTGCAAGGAAGGTGTGACTCTGAGTTATCCCTGGCAGCGCATCAAAACAATTCATTCCCCGCACCTGCTGCTGCTGCCATTTTAAAACAAAAATGCGCTTCTATATTGCTCCAAGATTAATTTGCTCCTCCAAAAGGTTGCTCATCTGAACTGCCCTGTCACTTGCTCCCTGCATCATCGCTAATCCAGGAGAGCATCCTGCCACGCAGCCTGACCTTGTCCCAAACCAATGCCTTCAGAAAGCATCGGGAATAAGAGCTTCTCCCCAGACCTGCGGCCCAGAAGGGGCTGGGGCTGGCGTCATCTCTCACAGGCCCTTACCTTCAGCTTGTGCTCCTTCCTGTTCACAATAACGGCACTGATCTGCTGGTCCATGAATATCAAGATGGTGCAGAGCAGAGCTGGGACGAGCGCAGCCAACACCGTCCACCAAGGGTTGGGTCCTATGGGGTTGATGAACCACCCGCGGTCGTCTCTGGTAGGCTGCAACAAAGCCCACACATCAGCATCGTCTCCCAGCCCAGGCACTCCACTGGCTTTCATTTTCCCCTCCCTCCCTGTGTCAGAGCACCTCCCAGCCCTGGCTTCATGTCCCCCTCTCCCGTGGGCTTCAGCAGTGCCAGTCTCCTCTTTGCAAGCACCTCTAGATACTTCTCCTGTAGGCATCTAGTTTTGGGGCCATCTTCTCCTTTCCAGGAGGAAGCAAGGCACTTGGAGGTGGAAGAGGAGATGGTCACACCACCAGCATCTCCTCCAGACTCAGCCCTGCCCTGCCCCGGCATCACCTTGTGGCACCCCCACCTGCCAAAACACCCCATTACCTGGAACGCATGGGGGACCTGGAGCTTCGGCGATGGGATCCCAACCACAAAGTCAAGGAGCACCATGATGACGATGGTGAGGAAAACAGCAAAGTCGCTCACTGTGGACCGTACCTGGGGCAAGGAACCAGAGGTGAAAGGGGCATGGCAAACAGGGCCGTAATGTGCGATGCAAGAGTTGCAGACATCCACAACATTAAGGCTGGTTAACCAAATCCCACCACCCCTCTTAGCACGTGCAGCCTGATCCCTTGCTTAGATACTGTTGCTGTGTTTGTCCCTGTGAGATCTGGTGTCAGACAATAAAAAAAGCTTAATTAGGCGGACAAGGGTTGGTTTAAGTCAAAACCTAAAAATAATAATAATAATATTAAAAATAAGAAAACAGATGCCTGCCACTACAGCTACACTCACAGCTACAATGGCAACAAGGCACTGAGGCATCCTTTAGTCCTCAAAAGGAAGCTCCTCATTTGACTCTACTTTCCGCTTGAGCACATAATGCACAGAAGGTAAGGAAAAAAAAACCCAAAACTTTGGGAAACCTGACTTCCTACTACCTGAGGAGGAAAAAAAAAAAATTAAAAAAATCAAACCCCAAAAATGTTCAGTCTGGGGCAGGTCATGAGGCAGGTGGGAAATGCTACGATGATTTTGCACTCATGGAAATGAGTGCGGGACATCCAAGCTCTTGGAGAGCTTGGCCTGCAAAGGCCAACGTTTCCCAGCTTGACCAAGGCGGGGCAAATACTGCTTAGTGCTCCAGGAAAGCCATTTTGGGAAACGAGTGTGGAGATGGACGCTGGCCACCATCTTCTGCTTACTCTGGTTGGAAAGTAGTGGCTGGTTTTAAACTTCTTCAAGAAGCTTGACAGGGCAAAGGTGGCGAAGAAGAGGATGCAGCACCAGAGGAACACGTCAGGCGTGTAGGGGCCGTCGCGTCCACAGGCAGGTCCTTGAAACTCCCCACGCAAATACCGACATTCCTGGAGAAACAGAGCGTCAGGACACAAAGGCAGTGCACGTGCGGCAGGGAAACCTCGCATAGCTAGGGGGTTTTGAGGATCTTGGTCCAAGATCCACGACCCTGTAACTGCTCCTGCCAATTATATTTAATTTATTATATGAGCTCCTGCTCATTATATTTAATGAGCAGCAGCAGCAGCTGAACAAGTGACACATCGAACTACAGAGCGGAGAAATGAGATGTGAGGGGACACCATACCACACACCCTCGGCACGTCCTCTGCCTGCCATTTGAGCAATCGTGGCTAGAGAAGACACCAGAGGGAAGAGGAAACACTGGAAACTCTTGGGGATAGAGAGAGAGGGAAGAGGGAAGGAGGGCTAAAGACAACCATGGTAGGAAAGGAGGAGAAGAGACAAATCATCCCGTCCCAGGGGAGGGCTCGCAGAACCTGGCCAAGAGGGCATGAAGGCCACCATAAGAGCCTGCCGCCCTAGGCCCGGGCTCTGCTTCCAGCAACAACAGCCTGAGAGGCTGCTCAGACATGCAAATTTATGCATGTACCTACAGACAGCACTGAACGAGAAAGCAAGGCCTGGAGATACTAGGAACCCATTAAGGAGGCCAATTACTATCTTTCAAGCATCAACTTAAGTCCTACAACTTCTACAATAATCAAACCACCCACTACTTAACCTTCCTCCCAGTCAGAAATACTGTCCTGCAACAGGCCTGAGGGGGACGCTTGCTACCCACAACGTTGGGGACCAGGTAGACTGGGACAAGGTGGACTCTCCTCCCCAGGACCAAGCGGGTTAAAACCACACGCTAGATTTAAGCAAGGACTTTTCCGAGCAGCACTAGCACAGTTTGAAGCCCATCATTCCCTGAAGGGCTCTGACTTCTGCACCATGCAAATGCCCCTGGACCCCATGGCCGCGGCGCGAGGAAGCAGTGGCTCGGGGCACTTACGGTCACCGTGAGGTTTTCCCAGGCGATGCCAGACACGTTGATCTTGTTGCTCGCCCAGAAACGCAGCGTTTCGTTGCTGGGATGGGTCGGTGCCTCACACTTACAGCTGGCAGGAGAGAAGCCAAGACAGGGGTAAGGGAAAGGCGATGGAGGTGCAGCCCGGAGCTCCTGCCAAGGGGCAGCAGCTTTCTCAGGGGGAAAGAAACCCACTAGTAGCTGGTGAGGAAGTCCAGCTTGCTGTGCATGTGCACAGGGTAGGTGTCTCGCAGGTGACTCAGCTTCTCCAGAGCCTCGTAGATGAAGATGATGCAGATGAGGGAGGCAAAGGCTTCTTCCGTGAAGCGGGTGACGTAGCACACCAAACAGCTGGCGTCGGTGGCCACCAGCACTATGCACAAGAAGGCGGTCCACAGCCCAATGCACGCCCGCAGAGACAGATAGGAGAGCGTGTACTCCCTGGGAAAGCAAAATGAAACAAAGGCTGGAAAGGCCAGCAAGAGGCCCTGAGCCATGCCTGCCTTCGGGGAAAGCGGGGAGCAATTTTGGAGCGTGTCAAGGCTGCGGATGGGAAATGCAGTTTCCACGTACTACTACAGAGAGCCTCGGGGCTGTGGTGCAGGGGGTAGACCCACAGGAGGAGAGGCCAATTATTTAGTTACCACTGTTTAACAAGGATCTTGTGTTAACACCTTGGAGGCTGCCTGAGGTCAGGTCCCTCTTGGGCCAGGTGGTGTTCTCCCACATCACCCTGACGCCCTAACACTGAAACCAGCTGGGTTTGCACCCAGTCACCTGCTGCCAGCAAGCTGGGGCTTAATAATAAACCTTATGGCAACAAGGGTGGTTTATCTCCCACCAAAGCCATCGCAACAAAAGGACTGTCACTAAAATCTAGCAACTACCCCTAAGAAAAAGAAAAGAAAAGCATCTTTTCTCCATCACTGCCCCCTTCTGAAGGCTCTCACAGCACCCAGCTGTGGCAGCCAGCCTTACTTGCAGAACTTGTAGAGGATCTTCTCAAACACGAGGACGGGTCCGGTGCTGCCGAGGATGGTGAGAGGTTGGCCGGCAAAGAGGCAATACACCACGCCGGCCATGGACGCGCCCAGCAGCGACTCCATGGCACTCTGTCCGGGGAAGAGAGGCAGCCGTGAGTAAATAAAGCGTTAGGGAGAAACAAAAACCAAAGCCAATTCACTGCAGCAAGGACTTTGGCCTGAGTTTGATCCTCCCCCATGCCCCCCAACAGAGAGAGGTGCTCACTATGTGGCCATTGGTCGCCTCCCCCAGCAGTCCCCCAAAGGTGATGACAGGGGACATGCAGGCACAGTAGAGGAAGAGGAAGGACGCCAGGCACTGCAGGCTCAGACCATCCCGGAAGTCGCTCCAGAACCACGGGGCTTTCCGCTTCACGTCCAGGCTCAAACCTCCAAAGAGCCTGCAGGAAGGAAAAAGAAGAGAGTCTGTTCTCTTGGAGGAACACGTTGACTTTGCTTTGCTGCAGAAGGGCAATCACAAGCACAGAGTAACTTTCGTGGCTAAAAAGAAGCACCCTCCTTCATCCCAAATCAAGGAAACCTGCATGCAATGGTGATGGCTGGGGCTGAGCCCAGCCGCCCAGATCTCCCCCCTGCCCAGCCCAGGGGACCAAGCTGGCAATGTGGAGCCCCTTCACTGAACCAGCTAACCCCAAAGACCTGCTAGAAGGGAAGGTGCCTGCTCAGATTTGAGAGGCAAACAGAAAAAAAACCCCAAACTATTAAAGCTCCCACCTTCCCGTCCGCTGCAGTTCAGGGCCACTGTGTTTCTCCAGCGTGCTGTGAGAAGCACTGTCATCAAGAGCTCCTGGCATCTTCCTTTTTTCCTGTTAAAATGGAAGTAAGATAAAGCTATGGACTTGTAACCGCTGGCTTGTTTTGCGTCTGGTCTGGCTCTGTGACTGTGTCAGAGTGGGACCTTGTGAATTTGGGCCCCTGAACAGCATCCCCAGCCGTCCTGCCCGTCCCCCTCGCGCCTCCCACCTGCGAAGGGACGTTTTTCGGGGGCTCGATTCGGATCGATGGATCCCACTCTCCTGGCGGCAAGACCGTGACCTGACCCAGAAACTCGTCGATGCCAGCCACGAGGTCAGCCCCGTTCTTGGCTTTATAGGCAACGTCACGGAAAACCTGCCAATAGAAGACAACCTGGTGAGAGGACAACCCAGCTCGGATGTCCTAACCAGTGCAATAAGCTCTTGGCTAAACGCAAGGCTTTCTCCCCAAAATTTCCTGCTGGAAAGGGCAGGAAATATGCCCCCAAAAGGAAAAATCTGTGCATCGGGGCATTTGTAATCATCTCCCCCACGAGGCCCCCGTCCCCCATGGCACACCATACCCTTCTGCTTAAAGAGCAAGAGAAGTTTTACTGGCCCTGGCAATGCCACCACTGGGGACAGCGTGCTGGGGAACCCGGCGAGAAGGATGAGGTGCAGGATGCACCCCGGGTGGGATTTCAGCCTCCAGGATGTGGGGTGATGCAAAGCTGCGTGTTTGCTTTGGGGTGAGAAAGAGGGCTGGGCTATTTGGAGAGCTGCGGGCAGCTGGGACAGCAAATCCTCTTCCTCACTACTTCAGAGACAGGGAGAGCTGAAGAAAGGCAAAAATGACCCGGAGCTATCTCATCTTGTCGCACCTCATCCGTCATGATAGTGGCCATGGACCTGCCGATCTCATGGTACTGATGGGCTTTTCCTTCTGGTCCAAGCAAAACAAACAGGAACCTGGGCAAGAAAAACAAAATGAGAGAGAGAAGAAGGTGTCCTTGCTCCAAGAGCACCCAAGGAAAGCCCTGGCAGCTCCCAGCCCAGAGCGTGGCTCAAGACGGGACACGTAGGCTCAGCGACGCCGCGATGAATTTGAAATTCTTCAAAACCGACGGCAAATTTAATTTGGGGGCCAACTTTCATTACAATTGGCCAATGGGTTTAAAAGCTACAGCAGGGAATGGAGAAACGAAGGCGAGGAGATGTGGGTGGGGGAAACGTGCTTGCTCCCCCTCCCACTAGCCTTGTTCCCTTGGGACACCAAACTGATGCCTGCAACTTGATGTTTGGTTGGGTGTCTTTTTTACGGAAAAAATTTGCGCTTCTCATTCGCACCTTGTTGGGATGGGAACTTCCGTCATGCCTGAGAGGAGGACAGCCGGGCTCAGGCGGACAAATGCCACGATGGGCTGGTGAAGGAAATCCAGCTCTCCTACGAGCACGTTGGATGCTTCAGCCCCGGTGGGGATTTTCTTCATGAAGTGCAGCTCCGCCTGGGCACGACAAGCGATTTTCAGGCAATTACCCCAAAAGCAAAGCCCACAGCACTCTGCAGCACACTCTGCAGCCAAGTTTGCAAGAGCAAATCTGGCCCTAAAGGCGTAAGAAAGCTACGAGTGTCTCACCTTGCTTAAATCCATTGCTCCGCTCTCAGGGTTCACCCCATCTTTAGCTTCCGCAGCGGTGGGAGAAGGACAAGGGGTGATTGTTTGGGCTGGTAGGAAAAAGAAAGACACTCAGAAAGATGGACAAGGAGCAACTGGGACGCTTCTCCTTTGCCCGGACAAGTCTAATGGGGCCACAGCCCTGCAGAAACCCTCACCTGGCTTGTAGAGGAGGTGCAGGTCTGACTGCCTCTTGCTCACATCAGCAAACGAGCAGACAGCGGGGAGAAGGGTGGTTGTCTTCTCGTTCTGATGGTGGTGCTTCCTCAAAAGGACTTCTCGAACTCGCGCCCGCGTGTGCTCGTCAAACTCCGTGGACTGTTCTTGCTGGGCCAGGATCATATCTGAGGATGGCAAAGGGAAACAAAGCCATCAGAGCAGAAACCCCAACAAGTCCCGACCCCCAAAGCCCCCAGGGAAGGCTGTGCCACACAGGCTGTACCCTAATGCCGGCTCAGCCTTGCATAGCAAGGCTTTTTAATAATGTTCAGCCTTTGCAGCGAAAACGAGAATTTTCTTTTGCTAAGAAACATCACCCAAGTGCTTATTCATCATTCCGCTAAGATAAATATTTCCCATTCTAAAGAACGCAATTTTCTTGCCCGACCTGGCCTTTCTGACTCTACACGTTTACCCAAATTATAAGCAATCTATAGCACAGACGTTCCCAGAGTTTCCCGTGCTGATCGAGTGCAATTTGCCGAGCCCAGGGAGAAACGTGCTAAGAACGGCTCCGACTTCTCCAGCCCTTGAAAGGGCTGAATGGAGACCTGCCGCCAGTCAAAGATAACTTCTCCAAAGCGGCTTTTGCAATTAACTTCAAGTATCTTCCCCACAGAAATACACTGCTTGGTCATCGCCAGATAAACTCTGCCTTAAAACTCTTAAAAGCTGGATGTTAAGGCAAAAGTAAAAAAAAGAATGCGAGGAAACAGCTTGTAAGAAATAGTTCCTTTAAGGAGGTTCAGCTCTTACGCAGACTCCGTATTTCTAAGAGCAGCCTGCTAAGCCCTGACACACGCTCCTTTTTGGCTGCAGAATATTCTCTAGTGGCTTCTCCAACCCCACAGACTGCTTTCAAAAGGACCCCGTATTGGAATAAAAAAAGGGTGCGATGTCGCACGCCCAGTCTACATCCAAAAACAGCTCATGAGAAAAACACAGTGGCACTTCTGGAAAAGGACGTGCCATTGGGGCAGGGTTTGATTTGGGAGTGAAGAGCACCGTGGCGAGCTGAGCTCGGCTGTTCCCGGAGGGATGCAGCGCCCACGGTACCTGCAATCTCTTCGATGCTGTTGGCACAAATGTCCAGCAGCACCGACCCCTTGCTGATGCAGCTCCTCAGCTCGGAGAGGCTGTGCAAGGACAGCGTGCCAACGTAGGGCTTGCTCCAGCGCTCGCCGCCGTCTTCCACATCCTCCTCAAACTTCAGCCACCTGCGGACATCGGGTGCGATCAGCCCCATTGCAAGAAAACAGCCCCAGCTCTGCAACCCCTTTGACAGAGCCACGGGGTGGCAAGAGGACAAGGCTCCTCGTGCCGCCACCTGCAGCTGCAAAAGCTTCGCGTCCTGGAGAGGAGAAAGCAGAGCCCACGGGCGCTGCCGGTGCGGGGACTCCTCTCCCACCGCAGCCAAGCAGCGGGGATTTACCTTGCCGTTTCCTTCCACTCGGCATCTCGGCCCTCTTTTACGCAGATCTCATCCAGCTCGGAGAACAAGTGGTGAGGGACGTGCTGCTCGTCCTCCTTGGTCCTGAGAATGAACTGCACCCGCTGGGACGGGGAGCCTGGGGGCAGAAGGCAAAGACCCATCCCGTTACCGCGCCTGAACACAGCTCGTCACGCTCACGTGCAAAGTGGCCATCAGCACCAGTGCAGCCATAAACACTGGGCTGGCCCCTCTCCCCTGCGTCTGTCTGGGCTTGCACACAGCCGTGGAGAAGGAGAAGCATCTAGTCCACCTCTGCATAAGGATGGGCTGCTTTCCTTCCCCACATTGCCATTTTTAAAGCCAGGATCCCTCTAAGGAAGACGAGCCTAAACCCATTAGGCATTTAACTGCATTAAAAAAAAAAAAAAAAAAAAAAAAAAAGTAAAACTTAGGAAAAAGAGGGCGTTGCGCAATAAGGCCACTACTTTCCCTCGGAAGAACAGCAACTCACTCAAACTAGCCACGGGGACCTGCTTGCAGAAGGCCCCAGCGCCCACGCTGCCCCCAGGAGTTTAGCGAATGCCGCGGTGGGACTTACAGTGGTAGCCCTGCTCCGTCGGGGCAGAGTCCTTCTCCCGTTCCCCTTCCCGATGCTTCTGGCTGTGGCGTCGGTGATGCCGGTGGCTCTGCCTAACCAGTGGCATCCGCGCGCCCACGTACAGGGTCCGGTGGCCTGCGAAAAAGCAGCGTTTTTTGCAGCACTCTCGGCATTGCGGCAATGGTTGAGGTGGCCGGTGCCTTGCTAAGCCACGGTTAAATCCCAGGAGCAACGCCAGCTTCCCTTAATGTTATTTTCACTGGACCTCCTTTTTTCCAAGCCTATTTTACTCGAGCTTTGCAACAGCACAGCAACAACAAGTGTTGGCTCCGGGTCATCTAAAAGTGCCCCCAGAGTATCGGACCTCTTCTCAAATTCCAGCTTCGGCTGGACAACACTCAGACTTGCTCATTAAGCAGCAACACAAGCTAATTCTTTTCAAAATCGCTGTACGGCACGAGGCGACAAGAGACGATCAAATCAGTCCCATCGTAATGAACTCCAGGACAAAAAAAGAAAATCACAGCCCCGCGTCTGCAGCCCTGAAATGATTCTCCTGACATGATTCTCCTGACCTCTCCAAGCCAGGAGCAGCCTCTGCGAGAAAAAAAAGCCGTGAATTATCGAGCCCCATGGCTACAACTCACACCGTGGCCTCCCGGGGGGCTTCTTCCCTCCGTTTAAAAAGCCGTAATAGTAAAAAACGTGACAATAACTGTGCTGCTTTATTGAGAAGCGCGGCACGTTTTGCTGCACATGATGTGACACCCAACAAGGCACACAGGAGAGACTTTGTGCAATGGGAAAACGCACTGGGCTGGTGGCTCCTCTACCAGGATCTCAGCAGAGACTCACCTTCCAACTCCTCCTTCTCATAGCGAACACTGACAGCGTTGCTCCTTCTTCCCCGGTCAACCACTGCCTCCTCGTCATGTCTCTGTTTAGCAACGACAAGAAGGGAAAAGTTGGGGCTGGGGGTGGAGAGCTCCCTTATGTCCTCCCAGCCATCATCCACCCCTGCGTCCACGCGAGTCCACGAGCCATCACGCCTCTGCGTGCCTCCTCCTCCTTCAGGCACAGCCCTAAAACCACGGACTTGTAGGAGGTTTTTCTTCCCATACGCAAATAAAACAGCCCATAACATCACCTGTACTGTATACCACGAGAGTCTGGACGTATTTAATACAGCAGGAGAGGGATGAGTGTTTCAGACCAAACAAACCCACCTCCTGCTTTGATCTTGAGGTTCCTGTCTAAAAAAGTGATTTCCAAACTGGAAAAAAAAAACCCAACCCACAAAACTGCACTTTTGAGCCCCGGCCGTGCTACCTGTAACTCTTCCAGAAGTGTCATTTTGTAACCCCCGTTGGGGTTCATCCTCACGTCAGTCACTGGGTTTTGGGGACAACTGAACCTCCAGGTCAGTCAGGGGGCCCGATTCCCCAGGGACTGATGGAGTAGCCCTCACGGGAGGAGCTAAGTGGCACCCAGTGCGCACCAACTCCAGAGACACAATAGGGACCATTATGAAATCACAAGCTATGATGCGGATCCAGGCAGCTACTTAAAGCCACGCACCCCTAGACCCTTCCCGCTTGGAAAACTTAGTGCCTGGGGAGAAGCCAGCTCTGCTTTGAGCAAAAACTCTCCAGAACAGAGAAACTTCCTGCATGAGAGGTATCAGGCTCAAAAGTGTGCAGAAGGAAAACCCTTCACAGGCTCGTTCGCCCTCCTGAGAAGCAAAGCCCATTAGCAGCAGCATGTTTTCTCTCTTTTTCTTTCTAACAGTAGAGCTGAAGCTCTAGCATCCTGAGGATAACAGGAGGTACAAATACGGTAGGGAAAAAGAATATCTTACTGGATCAATGGGTAGATTCAGAAAAAAACCCTGCTACACAGTAGTTTATCCTGACTGCTAGCTAGAACCGAGAAGACTGCTTTCTCCACCTGGTTCCGGTGGAACATACTACCCGTCTAGGACGGCTGCATCTGAGGAACAAGAATTAGTTATCTGCAATACAAGGAATAACAATGAGTCATTTTGTGTCATGATATTCATCAGACTGCACAGAGAAACAAGAGACAAATGCATTTGAATAACCATGTCTTGTGTTACGTTTTAACCACTTAACATTCCATGAGAAATACCCCAAGAGCTCAAGAAGAAAGAGCAGAAAGACAGGAGACAGGTGAAAGCCTAGAGCACCAGCTAGACGGAATGAAAGACCCTCTTCCTTCTCTGAAGCTTCAGCAAGGCTTCCTTCACCTGCTTGTTCCTCCGACTGTAAATGACGGGGTTCAAACTGGGGCTGACGAGACTGCAGAAAAGGGAAAGAACTTTCTCCCTCCCAGAGGAGTTACCGCTCCCGGGCCCCGCGTACATGAAGATGGCGTTTCCATAAAAGACACCCACCACGGTCGGGTGGGAGCCACACGTGGACAAGGTTTCGTGCCATCCTGGCACAGAGCGGATGCGCAGATCGGTGGCCGGGGTGTCCAGGGAGGAAATCAGGATTAAGGCTAAAGGCAAGAGGAAGAAGCACACACAAACAGCAAAGATCAGGACTTTATTGGCAGGAGCGGCAGTGCAGGCCAGCTTTAAGACAGCAAGAACTTCACAGGAGAAGTGGACAACCTCGCAGGGGCCGCAGAAAGGCAGGTGTAAAGCCAGAGAGGCTTGCAGTGTACCAAATACGAACGCCAAAGCCCACAAAACCGTGGCAAGGCTGAGGCGCAGCCTCCAGATCATGATGAGGGCATAGCGCGGGGGGCGGCAGATTGCCACGTAGCGAACATAAGACATCACGGCCAGCAGCACGCACGCTGTAAGTGCAAAGATTAAATAAAGATGGATCTGTGCCCCACACCCAGCAACGGAGAGGGTTCTGCCTTGTCCAAGGAGGCTCCTTAGCATACGGGGGACATTGCTGGAGGCGTAGCAGATGTCCCCGATGGAGAAGTGGCAGAGGAAGAAGTACATGGGGCTGTGGAGGCAGTAGTCCAGGCAGATAAGCAGAAAGACAAGTGCGTTTCCCATCAGAGTGGCAGAGCAGAGGGCAGAGAAAAGGCCAAAGAGGCAGCGCTGCAGGGCTGGGGTGCTGCAGAACCCCAGGAGGACGAATTCTGTGACGGTCGTTTCATTCTGCACGCTGCGCTGGAGGTGAGGCAGCACAAACTGCGACCACGGAGTTCTGGAAGCGAAGGAGCAAGGAAAAGGAAAGAAAAAGGAGAGTTTTCCTAAGAATGTTGTGTCCTTCTTTACTCTTTACGCTGCAGCTCCCTTCTCCCTGTTTTTCCCTCTGACTCCAGTGAAAGGTGCGTACTACCCTCCCCATGCTGAGCGACGTACATCTGAATTGCAAGCTCCAATCTCTCTGCAAACTTTGAGCAGTTTGACCAATCTCGCACAACTTTGCTGCCTAGCTTGCCCTTGAAGTCCTTCTTTTCCTGGGTTGGTTTTGGGTTCTTTTTGCAGGGGGTGGGGAGGGGCAGGGTGTGGTGTCGCTGTTGGAGAAGATAAGATGATGAAGATTGCAGGTGTCGATTAAGGTGAAGTCAGAACAACTTCAAAGCAGCTATTTTAAATTAAGTCCATATTAAAAGGAATGCACAGTTCACAGAATAATTCCAGTTTTACCATTAAACCAACCAGCGTTTCCAAGCCACTGCTGTGTCCTCTTTACCTTCGTGAAATGCATTCCTATTGAATCCTGCAGTTGCTTGATCCAACTCCCCTTCCCAGCAGGGAGGCTACTGCAGGCCCGGGAAGGTCAGGCAGAACGTCACCTTGGTTCCTGCTGTGCAGCTGCTCGCCGTTACCAGTTTCGCAGGGTGCTGGTCAAGGTCCCTGGGCATCCCCTGGCACTTGTCTCCACGCGGCTCTCTGGTCTCCAAGATCTTCCGCCACTTCCAGGATATTTCCTCCAGCCAGGATCTTCACCTTTTCCTTCCTGGGTCCCTTTCTTCTCTTCAAGATCCCTTCTTCTTGCTGGGAACCCTTCTTTTTGCCACCACCTCTTCTTTCTGGAACCCCACGCCCCCACTTTTCCCAATCTAAGTTGTCTATGTGAGCAGTACGAGGCCTGATCAGCCTCCGAATTAAGGCTTCTGGCTCCTAGCTCTGTATTAACTGTAGGATTCGGGACATGCCACTTTTGCTTATTCCAGGTGTTACCCAAATTTACAACCAGCCCACGCTGGCTGCGTGTAGCAAGAAGCAGGCTTCTGCTTGACAGCTCAGAATTCAGTTTCAGACATTCACACGCACAGACCTTGCCACACACGTGCACCCCGTCACGTCTTGCCTGGTAACCTTCACAGTTTGAGCCAGTTTTTTGTCTACGGCCGGGCTTCAGAGGCAGGGCATGGCCACAGAAGCGCATCCCCCCCGTCAGTCTGTGAGCTGAGCAAGGGAGACTCAATACTTGTCTGGTGAGCCTCATACCCAGGCAATGTGGGCGATCCCTCTCCTGCGACAGCCCTGGCAAAAGCCACAGCAGGGTGCTCCCTTGCCTCTGCCTAGGTCACTGGGGTTCCCCTGCCTGCCATTGCTCCTTTGTCCTCCTCTGTGTTTGTGGAGATGAACCTTTAACCACACAACTTAACACCTACAACGCCGGGAAAAAGAGAGGCTGCAGAGGGTCCAGCGGGGAAGGTCGCCGATGTAAAATGCTCTTTGTGAGAGGCAGCACACCCAGCTCACCTCCTTGCTCCTGAGCTGCTCTATCGGAAGCACTGCGTGCAGGACGCTCTGCTCAACAGGCTGTGTCTGTCTCTGACTGCCTTGTCCTTGCTACAGCACCGTGTGCTGGGGGAACGCCACGGAGAGCAAGGAGGATGCTCTTTCCCCAGGAGCAACGGAGGGTGCTCAGCTGAGTGCTGCTGCAGGGGCCAAAGTGGGGCAGGCAGGCAGGCAGGGGAAGGCAGGAACGAGGGAGCTGGGAGTAACCGGCCAGTCTGGGAGATGCCCGAGAGGCTCGAGAACCCTGTAAGCACAGGACGAGCTTAGAGGAGGAGGTTCAACGTGAGGCCCTGTGCTTAACCATCCCCTCCAGATCTGGACCTTCTCTGGTTCTCGAGTTACCGTGCAGTTTAACAGCCTGGTGCAGAGATCCTGACTGGGAGATCACTGTACCTCCAGGACTTAGGGATCCACCTAACAGTTAACCTGAGCGGGTGCAGGTCTGTGCCGCGCTGTACCTACAGCGTAGCCTTCAGGCTGTGTCCCTACACATGTCCCTTGGCCGCAGGATAAACGGAGCTCGTTGACTGTAACAGAGGAGCCTCCAGGCAGCTCCTGCTTGGTACCAGCGAGTACACCACCTGCGCGGCCCTGCCGTTATCTAAAGTACAGCAAGAAGTCCGCGCGTGAACATCCTTTATGCATAGAGTTGTTTTCTTCTAAGAAAAGTTGTATAACACCGTGAATGACCAAAAGGAGGAACTTCTCCACAGGCAGGATCTGTACAATGTGCCAAGGGAAAATCCATCTGGGGTCTGCCCAATGCTGCATGAACGCAGGGTCCCCAGCGTCTGAAGGGACCTAAGATTTACTTGCTACCTAGATGCCTCTTCTTGCTGCCTGTACGCCTTCTTCCTGGCTACCTCGCCTCCCAAGATCTTGCCCACCCCCCGCCTACTGGGGAGGGGGGGAATGTTAGAGAGACAGCCTCGATGCTGTGCCAGCACTGCTCAGCCATGGCCAAAACACTGCTGTGTTATCAACAGCTTTCTAGCTACCAGTACAGAGCACAGCACTACGAGGGCTGCTGTGGGGTAAAGGAACTCCAACTCAGCCAGACCCAATACAGAAGGGAAGTGGAGGAACAACAGAGGGGGCAGCCCAGGGACACAAAGCCCCAGGTCTCATCTGGCCGCTCCTGTGACCATACGGTGTATTCAAAATCAAATACCTGAAGTGCTCCCTTAGATGCAGTTTACAGCCCGGGGACAAGAAGGTGGCAGTTCTGCATTTTGCAGCTTCCAGGCTGATGGCAGAGCCAAAGCAAAAAAAAAAAAGAAACCAAACCAAACCAAACCAAGAGAGGTAAAACTGGAGCGCAGGGAGCAAATGCTTTTCTTTCACCTTAGGCCAACTGCTCAGACGCTCTCTATGCTGCCCTGCCACAGAGGGCATCCCTCTCGTACCAGTAAGAGACATAAGAGTGAATTAAAGCCAGGACCCCAAACCAGAACAAAAACCCGGTCGTGATGAAGAAGAAAGTGGAGAATGCATCAAATATAACAGAAAATTATTTTGGACGTTCCCAGTTTACATTTGGAAAAAAGAGAAAAAAAAAAAGAAGAGGAATTAGGTATTAAAAGAGCAGCACTGAATGATAAAGCAGTAGCAGTCCCTCTACCACTACAAACCCACACCCCCACACGCACGTACGCACGCAGACTTAACACCACCAAACTCCCATTGACTGTGACGTTCACCTCAGCTTGCTGGTCTAGAGATACTGAATGCCTGAAGCACACCAAGGATAACTGAAAACGTCTGCATGGCTTTAATGGGAATCCTCCAACTGAAACAAAGCGCTTTCTCCCTCCGTCTCCGTTGGCACATCCCCAAGTCACGCTCTCACTCCTCTCCTTCAAAGTCAAGATTCCTAAACGTGAAAAGCGGGAGTGGGGAAAGGCGAAGGGAAGAGAAAAAGAGGGAGAGCATCATCAGTGGAAGACCTGCCAGCTGCTGCTGATTCAGCCCTGTTCGGGGGACCACCCCAGCAGAGAGGAGCTGGTTTGCATGCCACGGTCCTCACTGCCTGTTCCCAGGGACAGGCCGTTTGCTCAGCCTTGCCGGCCAAAGCGTGGGAAAAGCGTAGGCGTGCACCGTCACTTGCAGAGGAGCACGGTCACGTTCACGTGCAATCCTTTACCTTTTTCCTCCCTGGATTCAAAGGGTTTCTGTCTTCAAAGTGAGAGCCTTCCATACGGTCGTTTGTGACATTTCATCCAGGATAATAATCTCAGAAAGATCAGTCCTGCAATAAATATTTTACATAGCAATCCGTGATTATGGGAACTGATGCCACCAAGGGCATTAGCATCAGCAAGAGGAACAGCGGAGCCCCGAGAATCAAAGCTCCGCATAAGCGTGGGAGGTTTTGCTGGATGAGGAGTTTTGGGAGGCAAGCCGGGGAGCCGCAGAGCAACAGCTCTGTGCAAAGGCTCTTGCTGGGGTTTAGCCCCGGTCCGGGTTCCCAAGCCACTGCTGGTACAGATCACGCCTGCAACTCCTCATGTGTAAGCATGAGGATCTCCAGCTACCGTAAAGGCACTGATGATGCAAGCTTTGGGGGTCAAACGCGAGCGCTGCAGCCACTCTGCTTGGGGTCAGAGCCCTGCGATCACCTCCTGCAGCCCTGCCCCCGAATTTGATTTTCCCACCAAGCTGCCTGCTGGTTTCTGTGGGATGCCCCACAAAGAGGCAAGTGGAGAAAACTCTGCCAAACACCTTCAAGCTAATCTTGCCGGGGGTCCTGGCGCTTGGTGGGGCTTTACCTGTCACTGCCTTGCTTTGGGATATCCACGTCACTGGTCTTCCCCACGTTCAGCTGAACTGAACTTGCAGCAGCAGCAGCTTCCATCGCCCTCCTGGACTCCTGATGTTAAAAAGGGACAAATCACGTTCTCTGTCTTTGGTCAAAGTGGAGATAAGCTGAATGCCCAGCACAAACTTAGCAGTCTGCCCTCCCCTTCTGCCCCTTGGCAGCTATAGGTATTAGTGCAGCAGGGGAGAAACCGTTCACTCCAAAGATTTCAGGGCAGGGGGATTGTGTGTTCAAAACACGATTACGAGCAAATCTTGCCAGCAGCAGCAGCAGCATTACCATCTAATAATAATCGTCATAATGATAATGACCTTTGTGAAAAACAACTCGTTTTAAAAATTACACCTGTATTCAACTGTTCAGCTCACTGCTACTTGAGGAAACAAAGGTTACAACGTGGGATCCAGGCTATTGGGATCTATTTCGATTGAGTGCTGATCTTCCCCCAACGTTTCCAGGCAAGCTGTAAGAGAAACAGGCAATCTCACAGCCCGACGGAGATGTCCAGCCCCGAGGACCCAGCAAGCCTTACCTCTTCTTCTTCTCCGGCTTCATTTCTGGCATCGTCCAACTTCTTCTTCCTTTCTGGCATAAGGTCATCCAGAAAGCCGAGCTCTCGCTTTGAGAAGCAGAAATCCATCGCTTTCCGGACAAAGACGAGAGCCAAAACCTTCACGAATAAGAGGGAAGATGCGGTGAGCTCAGAGACGATGCCACCTCTCGCTCCAACGCTGCAAACACCCCGCTGCCGAGCGGCGGCAGCTCTTACCATCATGGGAAAGATGATGGCGGCACGGGACACCTTGATGGTCCAGAGCAGGACGAGGCAGGTCAGCTGGATCACCGTGAACAAATGCACCTTTCGCAAGGGCACGTGCCGCAGGTAGATGAAATCCGGCTGGTGTTTCGCCGGCATCCAAAACAGCTTCAAGCGATCAAAGAACTGCAAAATAAAAGGGAAAGGTTGCCACCTTGGGACTGCGGCAAGTTTCTGGCCCTCTCGAGACGTGGAGGCAGTTTGCAGCATCTCGCTTGCCATCAGAAATCCTGGATCCCACCGCGTTCCTCCTGGGAGCAGCACCCATGCAGTGCTCTCTCTACCATGAGGAGATCAAACACCTGCAGGCTGCTCAGAAACGTACGCACACTACTGGCAGTGCTGTCCAAAGGGATTACACTGAGGGAAAGAGCTTGATCACAGACAAGAGCAACGTTTCAAGCATCTTCTGAACACCACACAACACCACAAGACAGACAACACACCTTCCTCTCCAAAATCAACACAGAGAACAAAACAAGGAGGAAGGTTAATCCTCCTGGATCTGACACTATTCCAGCAGAATGCTAATAAGGAAAGCTAAAGAAACAACTGCATTTCAATTCAACCCAAAATAAAGTCATGCAGCAGAATTTCAAAGACTCATCCTACTTCTCCAAAGGAAAAAGGAGACTAGTGTGGCACGAGATTTAATGCAGCTTCAGGTCTGGAGACAGCCTAATTCGCGTGGTGTTCATAGCACAGTCTCTTCAATTCTGCAGCAGCTAACAACAGTCACTTCCAGAGTAAAGCCAGGCCCTGGCAATGCCTGTACACATCTCATTGCAAAAGCAAATTCACTCACACTCATAAAACCACTCTCTAGCTCCCTGGCTGCCAACCCCAAACGCGCTCCCCCGCAGGAGCTCCCCGGACCCTGCTCGGGCCACCAGGGCTGGGCTCAGGAAGGAGTTTTTTCCCCCGGGCAGATTGGCACAGGTCCCGGGGGGGTTCGCCTTCCTCTGCAGCACTGAGCACAGCCCCTTGCCGGGGTCCTCGGGGCCATTTCTGGCCAGCGAGTCCCTGCTGTCGCAGGAGCAGGAGTCCAGCTGTGCCCTCCAGCCCTCCGCCTCTCTTCCCTGGGCCAGCTTGGCAGGGGAACCTCACGTCTCCAGGTCACCTGCAAAACAAGGAGCCTCAAGGAAGCCGACTCTTCCCTGCTGCTTTTAAGCTGGTACACTTCCGTGGGGAGAAGAGAAAGCCTGGGGGTGTGGGGGGGTGTCTTACCTATCTATCTATACTAATCTGTCTAAAGCTGCTGGGAGGGAATGAAGATGAGGGAGCCAGGCTCTTCTCAAGAGTGCCCACTGAGAGCACCAGAGGCAACAGGCACAAATTAAAACACATGATATGCTCCAGCTGCACATGAGAAAGCAACTTTTTCCTGTCCACGTGGTCAAACACTGGCACAGGTTGCCCAGGGAGTTTGCAGAGTCTCCGTCCTTGGTGATGTTCAAAACCCAAGGGCACACTGTCCCGGGCAACCTGCTCTAGGTGAGCCTGCTTGAGCAGGCCGGTTGGACCAGAGGAACTCTACAGGTCCCTTCCAACCTCCACCCTCCTGTGTGAGTCTGTGCTTTGGTTTCACTCCTAAAGCACCTGAACTCAGCCCTGATGCCTACTGGAAAGGGTGCTGGGGCAAGGCACGATCCCAGACTCCTTCCCGAGGGTTCATCACAAAACCCCATCTACCTAGTCCAGAATATCATATGGCAGACACACTCAGAAGAGAGAAAAGATCCTTTTATTGCAAACATCAACTGCAGCGGGGGGCGGGCCCAGGAGTCACAGGGCTTCAGCCAGTAACAGGGAAACGGCACCTACAACAACAGAGTCAGAGAGCACTGATAAACCCATGAAGGCAGGAATAGGCAGGACTTGGTTCCCCTTTCTTTAGGGAACACCGTTGATGAGGAATTGCTCATAGCCCAGAAGAGAGAGCTATGGCTGGCATCAACCAGGGGACGGCTCTGGCGCCTTATCCCCATGGGTAATGCCCTTAGAGACCTGCGTGCGTGCACAGATGCACACGGCCCCTGTGCCACGCAGCAGGGCTCGATGGGGAGCCCCTGGGGAGCGGCCATGGAGTTATTTCCAGGCCCTGCGCAGCACAGTCCCTCACCAGCGAGTCGGACTGACTTGGAGCAGCGCTGAGAGTTGGGAAAGATGGGCAGCAGAGCCTGGTACACACCTGGGCTTCTTGACCTGCTGGACCTTCCTGCTTCTTTTAAGTCCCCATCACTTTCTCTCTTCCTTCTTTTCTTTTCTCGTTGGCATTCCTTCTCCTCTGCCCAGGCCTGTTTTCTCTTTCTTTTCTTTCCATTTTCCTTTTCCTGGGGGGAGCCTGCAAACCTTTCCATCCCACAGTATGATTAGGTAGGTAAAGCCAGGATCAACTAGAATCAGTTCTTGATTTACCCAAAGCTGACTCATTTTACCTTCTTTCCTCTGAAACGCTCTTTAGTCCTTCTGTGCATCCCAGGGAGTCTACTGTGGTCCCTGGGGTGGTTGCAGCCAAAGCAACGGGTGCCTACAACAGAAATGTCAGAGTCAGCAGGTGGCAAGGGACACCCTGGAGTAGCAGGTGACTGTTTGGCAAAATGCTGCCTTAGCCCTACAGAGAAGATCCCTTTGGCTGGTTTGCATTAGCCCTTTCTTCCAAGGGCCTCACTTTGGAACACAGGGTTCACACGGGTGTGTGACACTCGGTTTGTTTCTGGCAGCTCAACAAACACGGGGATACTGTGTCTCGGGTAGGAGGGTAGCTCCTGATGGAGCTGCCATACCTCTGCCGTTTCGGACTCCACCACCGCGTCTCCCCCAGCTTCTTTGAGGACGTCCAGCAGAGAGGCGGGTGGTGTGTGCAGCAAGGCTTCTGCCTGGTGGTCCTTGTCTGCTCTGCCTGCAGGGCCACTTTGCTCTTCCAAATGCAGCTCTAGAAAGGAAAAGCACGTGCAGCAAAGTGACTCCTTGGAAGTAAAGCACACCTAAAGCAAAACCCACCCAAAGCCCTACACCAGCTGTCTTCTTGACGTTGAGGTTTCTGGTACCCCAAGCCCCAGCCTGGG